>NC_059107.1:4095000-4395000 GCF_020740685.1 Jaculus jaculus | reverse complement strand
GTGATCAAGGATGAATTTGTGCCCAGTCCCTGAGAGAACTAGGTCCAGGACAGAGAATGTTCTAGAAGGTAGGAGGGAAGACATCTGCTCATCTTAGGCATCTCCTCCTTGAGATTCCTACCTGCTGCTCAATTCCGCTCTGATGCATCCTGACCACTCACTAATGGAGGTAGCCAGAGTGGAAATGACTTTCAAAGAACTCCGCTAAATGGAAGATGCAAAATCACTTTGTTTGCAGGTAATTAAAATAGCCAGATGCAGTGAACTCTGTCCACTTCCTATAAGCAGGAGCACATGAGATGTGTATTTCTCTGTACAGCTAGACAGGAAGGCTCCCCTGTGGATCTTCCAGCCATCTCCCTCCACCTGTCTTCTTTGAACACTTTGGTTTCCTCTGCTACCTGGTTTCCTCAGTCGACACTTCCCTCTTCAAGTGGCTAAGGGGCGCCTCAAGGTCTGGTCCTCCGTCATCCAGCAGGTGCCTGTGTGGTGTGAGCCACTATCTTCATCATTTATCCTACCTGGCTGAGCTACGTTCTCATTCTCTCCCTCTCTCTCTCTCTCTCTCTCCTCTCTCTCGTCTTTCTTTTCTCCCCCACTCTTCCTCCCCCTCCCTCTTTCCCTTCTTCTCTCTCCCCAACACTTCTGTTCTGACTTGCCCAGATGCAATGAAATGATCCAGGTTTCCTTTGAAATACCATAAAGCCAAGGTCTTTGCTGTTGGTATTGGCAGACATCTTCAAGTCTAGGTGAACCATCTAGACCTATACAGTCAGCTTCCAGAGCGGATACACGCCCAGGTCCCTGAGGAAGCCCATATCTGGGAAGCCCTAGAGAAGTGGCATCCGAGCTGTGATGATCCAATGATGGGGGTCTTTCCTTACAGGCAGATGAGTGTCAGGAAGGGGAGAGATCAAGGGAGAGGTTGTCTTGCAAGGCACCAAAGGAGGAACACTCCCAACCAAAGACGTTCCTCAGGGGAACAAGGGGTAGGAGTGGAGACAGAACCAGGTCATCCCGCAGTTTTCCTCAGCTTGTTACCTTTCCTTTTCACTCATGAAACAGGACACCTTTCAACTGCGCAGCCTCAGTGCTGGCTATGGGGATGTGGAAACCACACCTGTGGTGATGGCTTGTGGCAGTGACCATGGTTCCGGGTCACACCCTGCAGTCCCGGCAGGGCTGTCTCCTCCTTGAGGTTTCAGTGAGAGAAGCCAAGGGGAGGGGAGGGCAGCCAATCCATTGGAACAGAAGTTAAAGGGAAATTGGACTTGTGTAGCAGAGCTGAGGAGGGCATATCACTCCAGCCAGCACAAAGAAGGCCATGCTTTGGAGAGAAGTCATCAAAAAATCAGAAGCAGGCTGGCGAGATGGCTTAGTGGTTAAGCGCTTGCCTGTGAAGCCTAAGGACCGCGGTTCGAGGCTCAATTCCCCCGGACCCACGTTAGTCAGATGCACAAGGGGGTGCACGTGTCTGGAGTTCATTTGCAGTGGCTGGAAGCCCTGGCATGCCCATTCTCTCTCTCTCCCTCTCTCTCTGTCCTCCTCTCTGTCTGTCACTCTCAAATAAATAAATAAAAATAAACAAAAATAATTTTAAAAAATCAGAAGCATGTTTTCTTAATTTTTTATTTTATTTATTTATTTGAGAGCAACAGAGAGAGAAAGAGGCAGATAGAGAGAGAGAATAGGCATGCCAGGGCCTCCAGTCACTGCAAGTGAACTCCAGACGCATGCGCCCCCTTGTGCATCTGGCTTATGTGGGTCCTGGGGAATCGAGCCTCGAACCGGGGTCCTTAGGCTTCATAGGCAAGCATTTAACTGCTAAGCCATATTTCCAGCCTCGGAGCATGTTTTTTAATAGCAACTGAGTCCTACTCTTAAACAAGCTGAGAGATGGGATTACAAGTTACCCTAGCCACAGTCAAATAAATGGAAGTCTCAGAGGTAAGGGACAAATGTGAGGGATCCCAGATGCAGTAGTAGAAGGTTCAAGTACATTTTAAACAGGAATGGACCAGGTTAACCATGGGTGGAGGAGAAGTCATATGCTTATTGTCCAATATGGAGAATTAACTTGAAAACTGTTCCCAAATACACAGAAAATGAGTACTGCATTTAGCTTCACGTTGCTGGCAGAAAACATCTGACCAAAACCAGCTTGTGGGAGGAAAGGGTTTATCTGGGCTGACAGACTCAGGGGAAGCTCCATGACAGCAGGGGGTGATGGCCTGAGCAGAGGGTGGACAGCACCCCCTGGCCATCCTCAGGTGGACAACAGCAGCAGGAGAATGTGCCAAACACTGGCAAGGGGAAGCTGGCTGTCACACACATAACCCCACACCCCCAACAATACACGGCCTCCGGGAAGGATCCAGTTCCCAAACTGCCACCAGCTGGGGACCTAGCATTCAGAACACCTAAGTTTATGGGAAACACCTAAATCAAACCATCACAATGAGAAAAAATGTTTAAAAAATAATGTAAGAAAATAATAGATATGGAGGTAAAAGGTACAAGCGTTAACAGACTGGTGACGGGCCATCTTAAGAGCCCAGAACAAACCAAGTGAACACAATAAGGGAAATTTGTTTTAAAACTTGGCGTCATGTTGAGAGCTCTCAGTGGTCCAAACGTACCAGCTTGCCTAGGGCACCTAGTCACCTGTGGTTCAACTTATATCAAATATGATGCTAAAGGGCTGTGGAGATGGAGCAGTGGCTAAAGGTGTTTGCTTGCAAAGCCTGTCGGCCCAGATTTGATTACCCCAGTACCCATGTAAAGCCAGATGCACATAGTGGTACATGTGTGTAGAGCTCAATTACAGCTGCAAGAGGCCCTGGTATGCCCATACATATTCTCTCTCTCTCTCTCTCTCCCTCTCTCACTTGACCTCTCTCTCCCTCTGTCTCTCTCATATATAAATAAAAATATTTTTAAAAGTTGGTGGTAGACATTATCTGATATGAGCAATGCAGTCTATCCTAAGACTCTCCTGCAAGGTTCAAAAGTGATGGAAAGTGTCTTTGGAGCTTCGAGCCAATGAGATTACGGTCCGAAAGCTGTGCCTGCCTCCTCAGGTATACTAGCCAACGCTTTGAGACAGGGTCTCTCAGTGTCTTGGAGTGTGCCATTGGGTAACACTGGCTGTCGGTGAATCCCAGGGATCCTCCTCCGCAAGGCTGGGGCTGCAGATGTGCCCACACATGCCTGACATGTTTGTCAGATGCTGGAGATTGAACTCAGGTCCTCATGTTTCTGAGATAAAAGCACTTTACTAGCTGAGCAATCTCTCTAGACCCACTCATTCATTTGTTAATGGGGGGAAAAAAGCAGAAACAAAAACTGACAGTAATTTAAATACATATTAGCAAATTTAACAAAGAGAAAGTCATGGTGCTCAAGGCTTGCTGCCTGAAATGAGAAGCTGCACAAGTAATTGTTCCAAGAATAGTTGACAAAAATTGCAAAGGATAAATTATGAAGTTAAGTACACTTTAGTTCCCTCACTGATCTTAAGAGAATTTCAACAGATTGTGCATAATTTTTTATACATGGTCTGGGCATGTAATCCAAGTGGGCCTTACATTTACAATCCTCCCGACTGCTAGGATCACTGGTTTGGCTTGCCATACTCAGATCATTAACACTTCTTGACCAAGATTATTAAAAAGCCTCCGTAAATCCACTGTGGTAGCAGAATGTAAATATCCCCATGGCCTCGGGCATTTGTGATTAAGCTTTCTACTCAGTGCCCAGCAGGTGGAGGGCGTGAAAGGCGGAGCCTTGCTAGAGGAGGTGTGTTTCTTGGGGCTGGAAAATGGGGTTGGTTAGTCTAAGCCTCACTGTGTGTCCAGAGCCAGCCGCGCTTGCTGTGTGCTCTCTCCACTCTCGCTGTGTGATGCACTGAGCCAGTTCTCTCTGCCATGGTGAAGCCGGCCTACCCCTGACACCATGAACGCAAAATAAACCCTTTCCTCCTCTAAGCTGCTTCTGGTCCAGTATTTGTCCCCAGCAACAAGAAACTAAATGTGTCATCCACTGAAGCAATTTCCCATTAATTCCACCCTAATGGTTCTGAATGAACCCAGCATTCCCCCCAAACAAGCATCCCTGATTTTCCCCAATTCCATTAGAAAACCCCACATCCTGGTGTCTTGAGATGTCAGTGCCTCTGACTGAGTTGTTCGTCCCTAGGATCAGGCCTCCAGTGTGGCCAGCTGTCTCATGCTCCTGCCTCCATGCCTTCCCCACCACAATGGACTATATGCCCGCCAACCATGAGCCAAAATAAAGCTATTTTTCTTTCAGGTGCTTTTGTCAGACATTTTGTCAGAGCAATAACTAACAGCACACTGTGCTATGTCTTCCCTAGGCAATGATTTCCTTATTGAGGAGCCTATGGCCGTACACCAGTGAGGTGGTCAGTAGCAGTAGGCCAACAGGACTGGCTGTAAAGTTTCATTTGAAACTTCATGATTAATCAGTAAGATAGAAATGCCTGGGAGCCAAGCTCTACTGCAAAACCAGGCGAGGAAGACAAAGAACGGCCTCCTATGGGGTGGCAGAGGAGGGAAAGCCTCCAAGAAAGCAAAGGTACGCTATGACACAAGCCATGCACAAAAGAAACAGCGGCATTGGCTCGGGGTGGGGCTATCATTTGATGAGCGCCTGCCAGGCTCCTGGGCCTCAGCCGGCTGTGCTATAGGCATCGTCTCTTGCTCTCCTCCTCCCACTTGACATTTGGCTGAGGCGCAGAGAGAAGCCAGATTGTGACCAAGTTTCTGAGCTGGAAACGGAGACACCAGAAAAGGGATGTCTCTCCCACATTTGATCTTAGCCCAAAGGCCAAGAAGCAATGGCATCTTTCTCCTTATGTCCAGCAGCCCGAAGGGACTTTCCTAAGAGAGAGAACTCACCCAGCACCTCGAAAAATGTGTAGGATGTGAGTAACCCAGGTAGTGGCATCTAGAAACCATTAATGCAGCTTTGTTTAATAGTGTGACAGCATTCCTTCCCCCAACACCAGACCTAATTCCTGTGACATGTCCAACATGTACCTGAAAACAGTCACTCCCAGAAAGTGAGAGATATAGAAGATAGGGTCTTCATAGATATTGCACATTGCCACATCCAGTCATTTTAGTGAAAGATATCGTATTCACACACATTCCACGTCTGAGTCCCAGGGCCTCTATCCATGGAAGTGTTACGTGGCCACTACACTGAACGCACTGCAAGAGCAAAGTCCCCACTAACAGTCGAGTGAGATGGGAATGGTAGGAGGACTGGGCTTCACCTGCACAGGAAAGGGGACACGCTTCTCAGGGGCACCTTCAGCCTCACTCCCTCTTGCTTATTACCCCTGAAAGATTTTAATTACAGGAAGGTCTTGTTTATATGCCAAGCCTGTCTCCATAAACATGCCCCTGACAATTTTAAAGGCACACACTTTGCCTTCTAAAACATTTTGTGGGGCTGGAGAGATGGCTTAGCAGTTAAGGCACTTGCCTGCAAAGCCAAAGGACCCGGGTAAGCCAGATGCACAAGAGGGTGCATGCACCTGGAGTTCGTTTGCCCTGGCGCGCGCGCTCTCTCTCTCTCTCTCTCTCTCTCTCTCTCTCTCTCTCTCTCTCTCTCTCTCTCAAATAAATAAATAAAAGCACTTTGTGGCCCTAGGACAAGTAATTTGGGTTCTTTGGAAGATCTCAAGGAAACAGGCATTTAAAGAAAAGATGAGCAAAGTCCACTGTTGGTCAGCATGGACCATCTCCAGACACCAGCTGAAGCACACACTATTTCAGAGGACAGTTGGCAAGAAACAAACACATACTTGGCCATGCCCATCCAGAAGCCTGGAAAGAAATATCTAGAAGAGAAGGCCCTGCCAGGTTTCCTTTGGGTCCAGTCCATAGACATTTCTTCACTGGTTCTCATTTTAATCATCCAAATTTTCAGCAAATTATTGTGATTTTTTGGAAGACCAGAGATTGGATGGGAAGGGAAGACAGGGTTAACAGCTAACTTCAGAGGTCCACTTCAATGCCAGGTCCAGTGCTAAGCAATTTATTTCCCTTATCACATTTCATCCTCCAGGATAAGGCTCCCTGCCTTGCCTAGTTGGCAGACATGGAGCCAGAGAGCACACTGGCCCTCTGTCAGGAGAGAGCCCCATGGCTACGCCCTCTGCTGGCCCAGAAAGGACAGCTGCTTGAGATGTCCAGCTTGCTATGACTCTTCAACCCTGTGGCCCAGTTCTTGCCTACAAATGGGATGTTGATTCTTGGATTGCTGCACATGCTTGTACCCCAGGTTGAGCCCCTCCCCACCCACCACACCCAGGAGTTCACAGAAGGGAAAGGAAGGGAAGTAATGCTGCACCCAAGACCTCTTCCCTTTCTTTAGTCCCCAGCCTGAGAAGTGCTTTCTGCCAATGGCTGCTCGTACAGCGCAGTTCTCTTATTAGTTAAGACAGTCATTGTTGGGAATTATCATTGCACACACCAACAACATAAGGTTCAAGCCCGAGGGGAGAAAAGAAGTGGTGACAGGAATGACAAGCTCACGGGAGGAGGCCAGGCAGAGGGCAATGAGTGTCCACTAGGTGCTAACATGCCTGCCTCCCATGGATGACCAGACTAAAGCAAAGTGTGGATTAAAAGACATGGGTGTTCTAGTCCTGAATCCCTGATCTGGGCATTAATGTAAGGAGCAGGCCGGGAGCTGCAGCCACGCACGGACACGGCGTGGAAAGCTGTCAGTGCTTCCTAAGTCAGCAGCCAACGCACAGAGCAAATGCTCGAGATGTTCTCAGAGTGATGGGCCATCGCATCTTTTCCCAGAGCCATCAGCAGACAGGCAGGTACATGATTCCGGTTCATTGGAGAAATTGTCCTTCAGAGAAGTGGACAGTGGCTTGGCATTTAATGGGACATAGGTTTGTATCTGACTAGAATCTTTGCCTGACCCAAAAGGGAATGCATCCTTCTGAAAGCCTGTCCCCCATTTCCTGCCATTAAGACTCCATGGTTGGAAGTTTGGGCCCCCAGAAATCTCAGAGCCAAAGGTCCAGGCTGGGTATCTAAGAACTAGGATCTTGATGGGAGAGAGCTGCCCTATGCCAACACCCCCTAGGAGAGGTGCTCTTCCCACCCGGGCATCCACGTGGGTACTGCTTGCCATGACCCATCAGGGTCTGGACTCTAAGGTGACCAGGAGGGCACACATAAAGGGATCACGGGATAGGCTGTGACGGGCACATTTGAAGTGCAGGGTGGAGCAAAATTAGCTGGGCTTGCCGGGCATGGTGGCACACGCCTGTAATCCCAGCACTCGGGAGACAGAGATAGGAGGATCACCATGAATTCAAGGCCACCCTGAGACTACATACTGAATTCCAGGTCAGCCTAAGCTAGAGTGAGACCCTATCTCGAAAAAAATTAGCTGGGCTTAATTGGCTGGAGAGGAGTTGGCTGGGTCAGTGGAGATGTTCCTTCCAAGTGGACCAGGAAGGGGTGTGACAAAAAGCCATGCCGACACAGAGGGCTTGCTTCCAGGCGGGGCAGGCGGCCAGGGTCAGGGGGAGAGAAGCCTGTGGAACCTCGACCAGGCAGTCACCCTCTCTCCCTCCTGCCACCCTCGCTCATACTCCCTACGCCTTAACCCTCCCTTTCCCCTCCGTCCTCTCACCTATCTCATCCTCTGTGTCCTTCCGCCCCCTCACGATGTGGGACTGGAGTGTCCAAAGCAAGAGACTGACAAATAACATGTTCGTTAACTGGGAGTATTTGTTGCTTGGCACAAGCAACTAGTTTTACTTTTAATGATTTAAGCAGTGTCACCAGCAGAGCCAGACATGTCCTACCTTTTGATGTTGTGACATAACACTGCCATCTGCAAAGTTCATCTTCAAGAACTGTGCAGTCGGACTAGAGAGATTAGCAGTTAAGGCGCTTGCCTGTGAATCCTAAGGATCCATGTTCACCTCTCCAGGTCTCACGTAAGCCGGACTCACAAGGTGATGTAAGCACACCTGGTCACATGTGCCTGTGGCACACATACCTGGAGTTTGTTTAGAGTGGCTGCAGACCCTGGGGTGCCAATTATATCCTCTCTCTCTCTCTCTCTCTCTCTCTCTCTCTCTCTCTTTCTTGCATACAAAAGGCCAGAGTAGGGCTGGAGAGATGGCTTAGCAATTAAGGCATTTGCCTGCAAAGCCAAAGGACCCAGGTTCGACTCCCCAGGACCCACGTAAGCCAGATGCACAAAGGGCACATGCATCTGGAGTTCGTTTGTAGTGGCTGGAGACACTGGCATGCCCATTCTCTTTTTGTCTGTCTCTCTTCTATTTCTCTCTCTCTCTCTCTCTCTGTCTCTCTCTCTCCTGGCAAATAAATGAATTAAATATATATATACACATATATTAAAAGGCCAGTCTGTTGGACTTGCCTCAAAAAAAAAAAAAAGAAGCGAGAACTGTGTGCAATCAAGTTACAAAAGAAATCTCAAAAAATTAATTTTTTAAGGCAAGCTTACAATTTAGTGTTGGGCCACACTCATTGCTATCTGTGGCCTCATGAAGCTGCATGTACCCTTCTCCCCACAGTCCACAGGTTGTACACATACCTGGTGGGCAGGAGGTCGTTGCCCCGACACCCAGACATGAGAAGTGCTGTGACTGGGCGCAGAGCTAGATCCGGAGCTCTTCTCCACCACGTGACTGGAGGCGGCGGTGCCAGCAGCAAGGCTGTCTGTAGGAGGACGCCCCCTCGCCCGCACCTCAAACAATCAGCCTGGATCATAAGTGGGTGACTGAGTTAACAAACAAACGAGCGGTTCCCAGGGTCCTTGCCTCCAGGTTCCAGTGGGAGGAAGAGAGAGAAGGAGGAGGGAGCGGCAGGAACGAGTAATTGCCGCAGGTGGGTGGAAATGATCAGCGCCGCGGTAAAGAGAGCCAGGCTTCCGAGGAGGCGCGGAGGGCGCTGGGCTCTGCTGCCGTGTCGGTGCTTTGCCCGTTGCTGTGACCTGATGCCTGACCGAGGCAGGACAATGAAGAAAGTGTTTACTTTGGCTCCAGTAAGGAAAGCATGGTGTCAGGAGCTTAGGAAGGTCACGTGGCACCTCTGCATTCCAGAAGCAGAGAGAAACCATGGCGGTGATTGCTTCTTTTCATTTTAGTCTGGGACCCTATGTGGTGCCATCCACATTGAGAGGGGGGTCTGACCTCCTCAGTTAAACGTCTCTGCAAACGCCTTTACAGGTGACCCTAAGCTCAGTCAAGTGAACAAGACTAACTGTGGCACCTGCACAGGTTGGTTCCAGGGCCGCCCAGGAGGGCTGCTCGGTGGCAGAGTACTTCCCCGCACGCGCTCCATCCCAGCGCCAACCACAGCACCACCGACAATGCCTATCTGCGTGCCCGGCCTGGGTCAGCAGCTTGACTCCTTGCCACAGAGCCGCTGCAACCCCGGCTTCTACCACTGTTGTGGGGGAAGAGGATGGACGGCTTGAGTGAGTGAAACTCTGCTTTGCCCAACCTGGTGTTCATGGAAGTTCTCTGAGAGGCCATTTTGCTAGTAAATAAAATAGCACAGCTGGGGCTGGAGACATGGCTTAGTGGTTAAGGCACTTGCCTACGAAGCCTAAGGACCCAGGTTCAATTCTCCAGGTCCCAAGTAAGCCAGATGCACATGGCGGCACATGCAACTGGAGTTTGTTTGCAGTAGCTAAAGGCCCTGGCGTGCCCATTCTCACTCTCTCTGTCTCTAATAAATAAATAAAAATAAATTTTTTAAAACATTTATTTGAGGGTGACAGAGAGAGAAAGAGGCAGATAGAGAGAGACAAAGGATGGGTGCTCCAGGGCTTTCAGCCTCTGCAAACGAACTCCAGACACGTGCGCCCCTTGTGCATCTGGCTAACGTGGGTCCTGGGGAATTGAGCCTCGACCTGGAGTCCTTAGGCTTCACAGGCAAGCACTTAACTGCTAAGCCATCTCTCCAACCCAAAATATTTTTTTTTAAAGGTAGCATGGCTGGGGATGAGGTCTTCAAGGACTCAGTGCCAGTGTGCAACCTGGAGTAGGAAGCGAGGCTGTGAGAGGCTCCTGAGCTCATGGCCAGGAACTCGCTGACGCAGGTGGGGTGAGAACTGGTGCAGAAGACACGGAGCTGGGTGGCCAGAGAAAGGGCTTTGCCTCATGACCTACGGAACCTTGTCGAACGCCACCTTCTTGGTCTATGACCCAAGGCCAGTAAGAGCTCAGTAGGCACCAAGTGTGGGTACTGTGTTTGGTGCCTTGGCTACACCTTTGAGTGTACCTGTAAGGGTGATGCCAGAGAAATTTAACCAAGGAAAGATGATCCATTCTGACTGTGGGGACAACATCCCCATAGGCTGGAGCTCCAGAATGAGTCAAAAGGCAGCAATGAGAAAGCCAGAAGAGCGCCAGCATCCACCTCTCTCTCCCTCTCTCTTTCTCTCTCTCTCTCTCTCTCCTTCCCTCCCTCTCTCCTTCCTGGATCAAACCCCTCCTGCCACCATCCCTTTCCTGCCTGGATGGGCTGCCTTATTTCGAACCAAGGACCAAAACCCAGCCCTCCCCAAAGTTGCATTTTGTCAAGCATTTGGTCATAGCAATGAAAAGAGTAATGGATACAGTACCTTATGGTTCTTAGTTTCCAAGTGTCTTGGGAGTTCTTCCTACAGTGGACAAGGTAACTGGCAGGAGAGAGGCAGAGGAAAGGCTTGGCCATAAGGCTGGGGGGGGGGGGCAGACAAATCACAGTGGGCCTGACTGCAGGGGACCGCCAGGACTGTGTTGGCTCCCTTGTGGACATCAGGCTTGTGGGAAGATGAGAGCCAGGGGTGAGACAAATAGGTCACTGATACAGCTGCACCTGACCTCACACATCTTGGTTAAGGTCTCGTGAGACTTCAAGCAGGAGTGGAAACACATACACCTCTACCTGGGCCTGTGTCCAGATATGAGGATACCAAAAAATTCCATGTGCCCCATTCTGCCCAGCCCCCCTAGGACTAAGAAACATCTCTAGGGAGATTGTAAATTCTGAAAACAGAGCCTAAGAGCTCATGGGTTGAAGGCTCAAACTCAGTCCCTTTGTGGACATCAGAAGAAAGCAATCTCCCTACTCGGAGCATGGGTACCTGTGGCTATGACACCCACCTTGAAGTTTGTGCCTACCTGGTGTTCCAAACCCTGGACAGGCACGGAGAAGCTGCAGAGGCAGGTCTTCCTCAAAGTGTCACAGCCGAGCCATTCCAGATGTTCAACATGACAGAGGAATTATACCCACCGTGCACAGATTTCTGGTTTTTTTTTTCTTGTGTGTGTAATGTGGTGGGGGGCGCATACACTCTCCTGCAGCGCTGCACCAAAGGACACTTGCCTTCGGTGGCCAGGGTAGTGAACATTGGGTATCCTGCCAGGCTGCTCTTCTGACTGCCCATTTTGAGCCAGTCTCTCTATGATTCCAGTCTCAGGTCTCTGCTCCGCGTGGGGCTGGGGTGGCAAGCACATGTGTCCGTACCCAGCTATTTATTTGGGATCTGGAGCTTTGAACCCCGGTGGCCTTGGGCTCCCCATCGTTGTGCAGGAAGTGTGCTTGACTGCTGAGCCTCAAGGCACAATTTTCTAATGACAGGACTTTCCATGAAGCTCTTAGGGTTTTCAAATTATCCATGAAATTAATGTTCTATAGAAAAGAGAAAAGGGCTCCTTAAAGTTTTCTAGACCTGGGACTTGTTCAACAAGGTCGAGCTCACAGAAGCCTCAGTTTCCCTCCACGCCCCTTGGCACCATGGTGATAAGTGAGTCACGTCACAGATCACAGGTGCCTTGCCGAATGGGAGGATGGGGCCTGTCTTGCTCACTGCTGTACCAGGCCCACAGTGAGTGTGCAAGAGTCACTTACTCCAAGTTCAGAGGGTGATAGGAAAGGGACAAAAACTGGAGGCCAGCCAGCTTTCACGTAGGTGAGTGTAGCAGCCAGACATTCATGGTGACAAAGCCAAGAACGGCCCAAGGAACCTGCACGGACAGAACCCTGACAGTTGTTCACCTGTGGCCAGATATGCACGACTAAAGTCCTCCTCACTCAGACGCCACAGGAGTGCGCCAAGTCCCTACCTACTGACGCAGGCTCATCTCTTTCTCCAGAGCCCTGGCATTCCCTACACACAGCTGTGTCTCCATGCAGGGCTGGCCTTAGGACATGTTCCTACAATGTGACTGGAAGACCTATTGGAGATAGGTGCTCATGACATATGACGTCCAGACCGTGGGGCACAAATGCATCCATGCTGCTGGAATAGCCACGAACCTAAGAGCTCACTCGGGATTCACCTGGCTTGCAAAGCCCTGCCTTTATGGCATGTCTCCCTTCTCCCAGCCTTGGAGGTGACTTCTGTACTTGACTCTTGCAGTTGGCCACTTGGTGGACCTCGCTGGCTGTCATTTGTTTGTTTGTATGTTTGTTTTGGTTTTTCGGGGTAGGGTCTCACTCTGGTCCAGGCTGACCTGGAATTCACTGTGTAGTCTCAGGGTGGTCGTGAACTCTCGGCAATCCTCCTACCTCTGCCTCCCGAGTGCTGGGGTTAAAGGCGTGCGCCACCCGCCCTGTCATTGTTTGTGTCTGTATTTCTGTGCACACACGGATGCCTCGACGCGGTGGGCTTGCTTCGGTACCACCGCGCCGCGCACACTCCGCATGTTTTTGCTTTGCTGTGTTCCTTCCATCGCGTCACATTTGTAGGATCGTCTGTGCTGAGAATAGCTGGGGCTTGTTTATTTTTGTTGCTGAATCTCCCCTCATATAAATACACCACAGTTTATCCAGTCTGCAGCTGACAGCCAGCCTCTGGGCTGCTGCCCACTTGGGGATATTCCAACAATGCCACTGCCATCATTCTTATCAGTCTTCCAGGACACCGCATAAGAGTTTGTCTGGCAAGGATCCTTAGAGAACGGCTACTTCACACCCAGCCACATGGCGCTGTACACTCTTCCGAACTTACCGAGCAGCTCACCTGGTGCACTGGTGACTTGTCTCCTGGGTTTGCTTCGGCTCACGGTTTAGAAAACAGCGCAGTCCCTCGTGGCCGGGAAGGTATGACGTCAGCAGCAGGAGGCCATGGTCACGTTGCTTCTGCGTTCAGAAAGTGGAGCCAGGCTGCGAAGCCTTAAGTCCTCCCTCAGTGACCCACTTCCTCCAACAAGGCTTCACCTCCTAAAGGTTCCACAGTCTTCCAAAACTGCACCCTCGGTCCAACACATGAGCCCATGGGAGATGTTTCACAGTCACACCACAACACCTTGGAAGCAGCAGGGAATGAATGAGACTTGGTCTACTTGCCATGCGCATTAACGCTTGTAGCTGCTATACGTGTTTTGCTAGTTTTTGATAGGCTAGACGATTACCTCATTGTGCATTGACTCTTTTAATTTTATTTATTTGCAAGGAGAGAATAAGAGAGAAAGGGAGAGAGAGAGAGACCAGATCCTCCCACCTCTGCAAACAACTCCAAATTCATGTGCCACTCTGTGTCTGAACCCAGGATGACAGGCTTTAGTACAAAGTGCCTTTAACTGCTGGGCCATCTCCCAGCCCTGTCTCATTGAGGGTTGTTCTCTTTTTTGAGGCAAGCCCAAAAGACTGGCCTTTTTATGTGAGAGAGAGAGAGAGAGAGAGAGAGAGAGAACTGGTGTGCCATGGCCTCCAGCCACTGCAGTCGAACTCCAGATACGTGCGCCACCTTGTGCACATGCATCACCTTGCGGACCTGTGTCTTCTTGTGCATCTGGCTTACATGGGATATGAAGAGTTGAACCTGAGCCCTTAGGCTTCACAGGCAAGCGTCTCAACTGCTAAGCCATCTCTCCAGCCCCTCATTGTGGTTTTGACTGATGTTTCACTGGTTACAAAAAGACTAAACATTCCGTTGTTTGCTCGCTGGCATTTTGATTTCCTCTCCCCAGAAGTGCCTGCCCGAGTACATGGCATTTCTGTCAAGTTGTTTATCTTTTTGGTATTGAGTCATGACATTCTTTATATGATCTGGATACTTATTTTTTATTGGCTATATTTGCTGTAAATATATTCTACATGTAGTTTGACTGTTCATTTGATCTTAGCTTCTTTCTAAGGTCAAAAATCTATTACTTTAATCTACTTGAATTTATCAGTTCATTCCAACATGGCTAGTGGATTTTGTGATTTAAAATAAATCTTGCCCTGCTCCCAAGGCCTCCAGTTGACTCATTTAAAGGGCAGATTGGTGGCTTCCAATACATCCATGGGATTGTATCATCAACACTATAATTTGTAGGAAAAAAAAAATTCATCACCTCCCCAAATGAAACTGCACTGTTTAGCAGTAACTCCCTATGTTAGGTACTTTTCTTGTTGCTGTGACAAAATACCTGACAACATAGGTACCTGCTTAAAGAGGCCCCTCCCCTCCCAAAAAAGATAATATGGTGTTATTTTGGTTACTTTTCTTGTGGATGGGACAAAACACCTGACAAAAATCTGTTTAAGGGAGGAAGGGTTATTCCCGTTACAGTTCAGGGTTACCATCCATCATCATCCATCAGGGAAGACATGGCAGGAGGGGTTTCAGGCAGCTGGTCACAGCTCTTACATAATCAAGGACTCCAGTCACTGGAAGAGTCTGCCCACAGTCACAGCTCACCTAACTAGGTAATCCCTCACAGGTGATTCTAGCTCCTGTTAAACTGATAACCAGAGATTAACCACCACAACTGCAAACAGAGAGAGTTTTATTTCCTCCTTCTAATTTAATGTTTCATGTTTTATTCTCTTTCCTAATTTCCCCGTTTAGAACTTCTGTACAATTTCGGTTAGAAGTAATGAACATCCGTACCCTCTTCCTGAAGTGAGGGGAAGCCATGCGTTCAATTCACCAGTAAACATGATTCTAGCGATGCAGTTTCTGTAGATCCTGCAGATCAGGTTCAGAAGTTTCATTCTGTTACTGCCTTATTGAGACTTTTTTGAGTTTTTTTTTTCCCAAAAATTGGATGTTAGATTTTACAAAATGTTTTTAAATGAGCATTTTCTTAGTATTGTCCTTTATCCTGTCTTCTGCTGACCCTATATGTTACACTAACTGATGTTCATATGTTAAGCCAACCTGCCTTCCTGGGATCAATCCTTACTTAATTTAGTTTGCTGGTATTTCGTTGAGTTTTTAATACCTATAATGAAAAGAAATGCTGACCAGTAATTGTCTCATGTTTCCTTGTCTGGTTTTTGTCTATCTTAGAGGTTTGTCTTGGAGTCTTAGCATGGTGCTCCTTCCTCTTCTGTTTCATGGGAGATGTTGTGAAGAAATGGAATTCATTATGCTTTAAATGTTGGGTACCATTTAATCAGCAAATCTATCGGGTCCTGTCCTGTACTTTGCGTGAAACTTTTAAATAATTAATTACATCTCATGTCGATTTTTCTATTTCTTCTGGAGCAAGCTTACAGTAGTGTGTGTCCTTCTACAAATTTTTCCAATTCATCAAAGTTACCTTAAAATTTTGTCATAGAGCTGCCTAAGTTATTCCCCTAAACTTTCTTTATTCCACAGTGTCAGAAGCAATATCCCTCTTCTCCATATTATTTTTAGTAATTTGAGCTGTCTACATTTTTTTTCTTACAGGTCAAACTAGTGTTTTGTCAATTTTTTTTGGAAACAACTTTTGGATTTGATTTACTGTATTGCTTTTCTATTTTTATGTCACTGGGTCCCACTTCCATCCTTACATCCTCTTTGGCTTTAGGGTTAGTTAGAACTGTTGTTCTAGTTTTTATTAGTATAGAAAGAATTAGCTTTCATTATGATGTTTTTCAAACAAAGTCGATTTTTCTTTCCCTTCTCTTCTTTTCCTTCCCACTTGTGCCTCCCCCGGCGATCGCCCGCTTTCCTCCTTTTTGCTCACGTTCCCTCTGGCCTCCCCCTCTCTTGTCACCCTTGTTCCCTTTCAGTCTTTTATTTCATTCCATTGCTTATGCCCACGCTCATATCCTTAATGGCATACACACAAACATTGTAAGTTCAGATCTGCACGTGAGAGAGAACATACCTCTTTTTTTTTTTTTTTTTTTTGTTCGGAGCCTGGGTTAATTTGTTTTTCCACTGTGTTAAGTGTAACATTTAGTTACTGATTTGATATTTGGTTCTGTTTGTATGCATGTAGGCAGTTAAAATTATAATCCCCCCAAGCACTCCATTAGCTAAATTACATAAGTTTTCCTATGTATGTCTTTATTTGCATTCATGTCAAAGTATTTTTCTCCTTCGTAATTTTCTCTTTGACTAATTGGCCATTTGGGTGTGTATTTTTTAATTTGTGGATTCCTCACATTTCATCTGGATATTGATTTTAGTTCACTTCATTATGTTAAGAGAACATATTTGGTACCACTCATATCCTTTGAAATGTCTGCAGCCATGTTTCCTATCTAGCCTGTCGCGTGATGCGCCCTGAAATGTACCGCAAGTGTTGAGCTGTGGCTGTTCTGCGCAGTCTTGCCCTGGACATGGCTTTGGCCCAGTCTTCTCATTCTCTTTCTGGTCTCCTGCCTCACCGTACTCCTTCCTTAAAAGTGAGATTTTGAAGACTCCAACTATCACTGTCAAATTATCTATTTGCCCTTTAATTCTGGTAGTTTGCTTCATTTAGTTTGGAGCTCTGTTGGGTGCATAGATGTTATAAATTTTTAAATATCTTAGAAAAGTGGCCCTTTTATATATAAAGCATCTCTGTTAAATTATACTAACATTTTATTTAAGTCAGATTTTTCTGATATTCGTGTAGCTATTTCAGCTTTCATATAATTCCTTTTTTCATTCTCTTGCTTACAACTTATTTGTATCTTAATTCTATATTATGTCTCCTGTAGTCAGCAAATGTAGTTGGATATTATTTTTCTGATAAAATCTGACAGCTTCTTTTTGATTGAATTACTTAGTACATTAATATTTAATATCATTATTGATATAGTTCCATTTTATTAGATATTTTATTTTGTTTCCTGTGAATCTCGTGTATTTTCATCTGTCTATTCTCTCTTCAGTGCTTGATTTTACATTAGATGAATGTATTATTTTACATGATCAGTGATGCTTTCACTTTTTGAGACTTCTTTTCTCTTTTGATGGGTGTGCATGTACACATGTCCCACACAGCGTGTGTGTGGGGTCAAAGGACAATGTTGAGGGTCAGTCCTTCCTTGCCTTCCCCTGTGTTTGAGGCAGGGTCTCTCATTTTCTTAAGGTCTGTGATCATCGACCGGGCTTGCCGTCCTGGGAGCTTTGCTGCCTCTCTTTCCTCTGCCTTTCTTCTCACCACAGGCAGACTGAGATTATAGGCACCCACCAGGCCATCTAGTTTTTCCATGGGTCCTGGTGACCTGGTCTCAAGTTCTCATGGTTATGTAACAAGTGCTGTAAATACTGAGCTATCTCCTCTAAGCCACGTAACTCTCAACCTACCATAATCTTCTTTGATTTCTACTGACTTAATTTCAATGCAATATAAAGATGCCACTTTTATATTCCTTTATTTCCTTTTCCCATTTTCTGCTGTTGTTGCTATATGTATGTGTGTGTGTGTGTGTGTGTGTGTGTGCGTGTGTGTGTGCGTGTGTGTATGACATTACATCTATGTATGTTACAAATACAACAATACATCAGGGTTTTGCAACCTTACTACTTTCCTTAAAGAAGTAGAGAAAAGAAATGAGAGCAAGTAGACAGACAGAACTTCCCAAGTTACCGTTATAGATCGTTTCCTTACTCCAGCACAGATTGGTGCCCACTGCCTCTTTTACTATCATTATCAAGTGTATGTCTATACGTTATAGGACCAAGAACATAACTATATGCACATGATTTCATATGCTTGTTTCCTGAATCAACTAATTGATAGAAAAATAAAATGTTTATTGTATTACATAATTACACAACTATCTGTGACTATGTGTGTGTTGGGTTAATTACTATTTAGGGTCATTTACTTTCAGCCTAAAAAAGCTGACTGCTGCTCCCACAACACATAAACCACAACTCATGGGGAATACCTGCCACCATCCCCAGCAGAACAGGGGCAGGGATGAGGGAAAAGAGAGTACCAGCCCATGATGTATCCATACGAAACATGTTGTTAATAACAATAATAAACATTGGAAAAGCTTCCTTTTCTGTGTGAGAATGAAAATACTTAGTAGCAGAGGCCAGTAAGTTGAAAAGGAGACATAAAGGGTGGAGAAAGGAAGGGAGGAGGATACTTAATAGGTTGATATTGTATATATGTAATTACAATGATTGTAATGGGGAGGTAATATGATTGAGAATGGAATTTCAAACGGGAAAGTGTGGGGGTGGGGAGGGAGGGAATTACCATGGGATATATTTTATAATCATGGAAAATGTTAATAAAAATTAAAAAAAAAAAAAAAAAAAAAGCTGGGGAGATGACTCACTGAATAAGAGAAACTGATGTGCCACAATGAGGACCTGAGTTCAAGCCCCAGCACCCACATAAGTAGGCAGGCATGCCCACCCATGCCTGTAACCCCAGGAATTACATACCCATGGGGTGGTGGAGACAGGTGTGTTACTGGGGTTCACTGGTCAGCCAGTTTGATCAAAAAATGAAACAAAAAAAAATGGCAGCTCCAGGTTCAGAGACTCTATCTGAAGGAAACAACAGAGAACAGCACCAGAGGACACCCAGTGCTCTCTTCTGGCCTGCACCCATGGGCATATGTCGGGCACACACATCTACAAATGCTTCTGCATGCACACACGCACACACACACAGAGAGAGAGACACACCCCAAAGAAGGAAGGCTTCCTTTAGGATTTTACTGCAGAGTGGGCATACTGGCAGTGAAGTTATCTCAGAGTATCCCTATTTTTCCTTAATTTAAAAAAAAATTACTTTGTTAGCTGATTTTTGTTGACAGTTTTGCTGGGGTCTTTTCTGTGCATTGCCTTCCAGCTCCTGTTGGCTCTGCTGTGCAGGCAACTGTAAGTAACATCGCATTCCTTTGTACATGAGAAAGTCTGCAACTTCACATTTTTCTCCTTGCGCTTGGTTTTCAACATTTCTGCCACAGGGTGTCTGAGAGTAATTGTCTTGGCTTATGGGTCCTTGGAGTCTGTAGACTTTCTTGGATGTACTAATGATGTTCATCAAACTTTCAAAGTCTTCAGCCATCCGTCAGTCCTTTGTGCATTTCTGTCTTTCTTCACGTTTGCTCATTCATTCTTTTTTTCTTCTTTGGAAACAGTTGTCCTGAAGACTGGCTTCTTGCTCACTGGGAGCCGCCTGCCTCATCATCATTTGCCACTCAAACCTTATGTTTTTAAGAGCATCATATCATCCCTATAAAATTTTCTAAATAAAATCAGGGCCATTTCAACCACGCTCCCCACCAGTGAAATGTCGAAGCCACTACTCAAAGGTTTGCGATGGTGAGAGCGGCCCCGCTCTTTAGAATGTCACTGGTGGCTTATGAGAGAGGCCCTGGGTGAGCCTGGCCCGAGGGCATTTACAGTCCCAGTACCCGGTCTTCCGTTGAGCCTCTGTCCTGTCAGTCAGGGTCAGATACAAGATGCAAGCTCCAGATCCCTCCACCCCACTGGCCACAGGCCAGGTCGGTCTTTGAGGTGACACGATGTCTGGCATCCTGACTCCCAGGAGATAGGATAGAGGGTGACAGAAGCTCCATCTTCTTAGCCCACCCACACGGAGCGTGGCTTCTTTCCCGCTAAGCCAGCACGGAAAACAGAGCAAGCAGTCAGGGTTCAAGTTAAATTCCTCTTGTTGTTGCTGAGAGTCAGCGTATTTCTTGAGTAAATACTGGTTCGTGCACTTTGGGCCATTAAGACTGTTTCCAGGCCTTTTCAGTGGTCGGCTTTGGGATGGGATGGGTGTTTGCTCCTCATTGCACCAGGACATTTCTCTGGACAGCTCCATGTACAGCCATTCCAAAAGTGGAGTCCTTTTTTGCCCAAAAATAAAAAAAAATTTAAAAAACTCCAGACACATGCACCAACTGGAGCATCTGGCTTTACACGGGCACTGGGGAATCAAACCCAGGTCATTCGGCTTTGCAGACAAATGCCTTAACTACTGAGCCATCTCTCCAGTCCCCATGTTAGTTTTTTAGTCTACTCCCATTTAATTTTTGCAAAGGCCTAGTATTGTTATTTTATGTGGATCTCAAATTATATTTATACCATTTACATTTTTAAAACTCTATTTCCCTAGATATCTACAAGTTTATCTCTGCCCTGTAACAGATATCTGCATCTGCATGGACCTATTATAACACCCTTGACCCTGTTCAGTGTCCGTTTCTAAAGCTTTGTAATAAATTTTGATTCTCCTAGGAAACCTCCATGTTCTTTAAGATCACTGAAAGCTGCCTTGTGTTTACACATACCTAGAAATTGTAGTATCAAATCGTCGAGACTGTGCACACAGACACACAGAGAGACTACACATGGCCATGCACACTTCCACACACACTTAGAAATTGGATTTGGGTTGCATTGAATCTGTGGCTCGATTCAGGGATGAGTAACATCTTCAGAAGACTATTTTCCAATATGTAAACATGATACACACACATCTTTTTTTAAATCATTATATCAGTTGTAAGAAGCAGTATGTCTGCTTTCCTGGGCTTTGGCTCTTTCAGAAACATGTAACATTTTCTTCTGTCTACTCTCCTCACCAGAGCTCATCTCGCTTTAAATCATGTCAGTGGGGGAAAACAAATCAACCTTAGTATCTATTGCTGATCTCAACATGTCTCAAAGCCAGATTTTTAGACAAGGAGGCATTCTGGGTAGCTGCCTCCTGTGGACCACTGAAACCCACCCAGAGCCAGAACAGGACACATTTCTGCCAGAAACTAGCACCTGCCTCCAAGTGCCTCCACCACTGTCTTCTCCCAGCTTATTTCCTTCCATGCCTTCTCCAATGTTCCAGCTGTTCTCTGACAATGAGGAACTCGCATGAGGCTGTGCTGTTGCAATCAAGGCAGGAAAATCTTGATTGGAGGTCTCTGAAAGTCACTGCTATTACTTGCCATTGTTGTTTTTTTCTGATTACAAAGGCATTATATATTATTTCCAGAAATGTGGGAACTACAGAAAAGCCTAAAGGAGAAAAATAGAAGATATTTACCATCAGGGGGACTACAGATAATGGTATAGTATATAACTCTATATAGAGTTTTTCTTTGTGTTTATATAACACACGCACACACTGGTTTTTTTCAAAATTACACTTTATAAACAGATGTCTTCAAACCATTAGTTTCTTTGTAACAGGACTTCTTCCCACCCCAACAGGGAAAATGCACGGTACTCAAAATTCACTTCAGAGTCAGCAGTGAATGCCTTCGGGAGAAATAGACACACATCATCACTCTCAGGACATTCCCAGCAAACTCTTGCAACCCCCCAAACTCCCCAAGTTGAAGGTGCATGCCACCCCCAAGTAGCCTCATAAGGACAGTGGGCTAAGGGCATCAGCTCTGTTCTTGGTGGTTATTGGCTCCATGAATACCAGTTCCTTGCTCAGTTTACACCAAAACTCTGAAATGCAGGTGTCTAAGGCCCCAAAAGAGATCCAGAGAGGGCAGCTAGCTCGTGAGGACAAAGGAAGCTGCTCAGACCATGTCCTGAGCCACAGCCCTGGTAAATAGTGCTGATTATAATGGCATCTGCTCTTCATGCCACCTGGATTCCCTACTCCCTCTGTGACTGTCACATAGGATGAAGCCAAAACATTCCTGCACCTAAGTCTCAGAGTTGGCCCCAGGACAAGTGGTTGGAAGGCGTGGGTAGTGACCCACACAGTCCTCACTGGGACCACTCCAGGAGAAGGACACCCTCACCTCGCATCAGGTGGAACTAAGCCCTGTGCCTTCTTCTTGTCACTGAGTGTGGAGGGGGATCCTGACACACTCCTGATCACCAGGGTGTCCAGACTAGAATGACCTAATGGCCCTCAAGTCTTCCTAAAGCACCGGGTCTTCCTTACGGGAAATGACAGATGGGTCTCCAATCTTCCAGCCCTCCCCCTGGACACTACATGAAGTGTTGGGGCAGCCCAGGAAACAGATGCTGGTCCTGCAGGTGGATGACAAGGAGACTGATTTCAATGCCCTGCTTGTCACCTGTGAGTTTTTGTTCCTCCCTGCCGGAAGTGGCTTCCACCATCCAAGGACGAGCACTTCACAATAGACTGCCGCTCAGAGAGGGGGTATCTCGCCGAAGAAGCAGGCTCCCTGACTCTGGAGATGCTGTGGAAGGAAGAGATATCTATCCTAGAGGGAGGGCTGGCAATCAGATTCCCTTCCAGCCCCAATAGACGTGACCTGGAATCCATTTATTTAAATGAAGCTCTTAAAGCCAATGATGCCCCATGGCCAGCTATGAGTCTCTGCCCATCACACTTCTGAAGCTCCCAAGAACAAAGAGGATGGTGGCATTTGCTTGCCATCCAGCTGCCTGTGAGCCAGCTGCTGTGTGCTGTAGCATTCTGCACGCTCTCCACACGGTCACAGCGGCCCTGGCGCCTTCTTGTGCTTTGAGGACAAGTGGCAGTTCCTCTCATCTCAGACATGCCCATTCCGCCACTGGGACTCTGTCCCACACTTTCTTCATCCCAGTATCCTCCTCTCTCATGCTCACTCCCTCCCTGATGGAGGTTTCAGGGTTATTTAATCTCACTTTAAATATCATGAACCGGGCCTGCTGACATGCAGGCAGAGGTAGGAGGATCGTTGTGAGTTCGAGGCCAGCCTGGCACTATATAGTGAATTCTAGGTCAGCCCAGGCTAGAGTGAAACCCTACCACAAAAAAAAAAAAAAAAAACTGCTAGAAAAAAACCCACCAAATATATATATCATGAGAGCTATGTGGGAAGCTATGCTCAGGAGCAGGGGCCCTGCTTTGAGGGCAGCCCCAGAATGTGGGGGAGCTGAACTGGTCACGTCTACAGTGCGTGCCTGGCCCAGGTGGCTTCATCTCCTTTTGCCCAGGCTGGCCCCCACAGTGAGTGTGTGGGAGTGCCACCTCTGTGAGTGATCCATGCATCCAGACCTACCTTGGGCCCAGCTTGCCAACATTGCTCGAGACCACCCGAGCATGCAGAGAGCCAGGCCTGGTGCTAGACAGGAAAATGGCCAAGAAGTCTCTTAATCACACCTATGCTGGAAGCCAAATTGGTGGGCAGTGCTCACGACTGAGACAGGGCAGCCTCTCGCCCTAGGGTCGCTCAGTACGCAGCGTCTCCTTTTGCTCTGAACACTTGCCATCCTTCCCTTCTCCTTGTTCCTAAAACTGCGTGTTCATCGCCTTCCCCTTGACGCAACAGAATCCCCCAGAGGAACACGGAGAACAGATGTCGTTTGGCTCATCATTTCGCTCCATCATAGCAGGAAGAGGGCGGCGGAGCAGAGTAGTTCATATTATCAGGGTGTGGGGGGGAGAATATGCCTGAACCCCTTAGCTTCCGAGCCCGCCCCCCTTTATTCCGCCTGGGCTCCTAGCCTTTGAGGTGGTGTTATCCACATTCAGGGTGGATCTTCCACACTTAGTTAATCCTCTCTGCAAATGTCTTTTTCCAGGTATTCACAAGACACTTTGCTAATGTTCTAGATGCTTTTTAACCAAATCAAAATGCTAATCAAAAGATTAACCATTCCCCACTTCCTCCTCTCTGAGGGTGAGGCTGGCCCTGGCCTCTCATTCACAGTTCTGATGGGCAGTACCCACTTCAGGCCCCACCCTTAGGAGATGTCCAGATCCTGAGGCTGCCTGGAGACCAGCCTCCCTAGTCCTGTGCTGCCTATGTCCTCGTGATCCTCTGACCAGACTTGCTCTTCCTGTGACTGTTCTCCACTGCCCGCTGCCCAGCCACGGCTGCGGTGAGCCAGCTTGCCCTGATGCTCCGTGAGCCTCCAGCACCAGCTTCCCTCCTCTGCCCTGGCGAACTATGAATCAGAACGTAATCAGCCATGTGGGGGTCTGGTTACGTACCCAGTGCCTGCTCAAAGGAGATGGGACAGAGAGCCTGGTTCACCAGGAAGCTAGCAGAATAGGGAGGGTTGAGTCCAGCAAGATGACTGTGGCTGGGTGAGTGAGGTGCAGAGCTGAGCTGCCAGACAGGACCCGGATCATTAGCACGGCCTTGCTGTCACCTGGGGAGTGTCAGGTGCTCCTCTACCTGTACCAAACCTTCGTCTTCCTGGGCATGGGCTGTAGCTCAGTGGGCACAGTGCTTATCTAGCATGTATAAGGCCCCGGGTTCGATCCCCAAGCATAAAGCCAGACATGGCGGCATGCACCTGTAAGCCTAGCACCTATGAGCTGAAAGCAGGAGGGTCAGAAGTTCAAGATCATCCTTAGCGACGTAGTAATTTCAAGGCCAGCTTGGACTATATGAGACTCTGTCTCAAAAAAAAAACATTAAATCCTAACTATCCTGTGTCTCACACCACCAGGAACGCCTCAGTTACTGTCATGGGTGAGGTCTGATGGGTGGACTAAGCCCTGGTGGCACTGAGTGACCAGATAACAGCTTCACCCAGGAAAGAGAATAATACAAGTGTGTGGCCCTGAACAGTGTCATGCCAGGCTCACTGTGCCTGCTGGAGTTGCTACACTGATGCCAGATACCAAATGCCCACCTGTCAGGACAGAGCCTGCCTAAGCTGAGGCAGGTCAGGGAACTGGGAAAGTGAATTGGGCTGGGTGCCAGGACCTGGCATTCTGACCTGCCTGAGTTGTAATTTAGTGCCAGTGTGGCCTCCCACCCTGCCCCGGGCCAGGTGGACTGACTTTTTGCTGCAATCAGGGGTGAGCTGGCTCTCTGTCTACCCCTTCCTGCTGTTGTTTTCTGTGATGCTGGGGGTGTGTCACCAGACATCTCCATGTGGATTTCCGCCAAGATCCTCTGAAAAGCCAAGAGAGCAGAGGCCAGAGCTGCAGTGAGCAGAGGGGAGGGGACATATGACTGTGAGCTAGCACACCCGTTGCTAAGCGCGGCCACTGGCATAATGCGCCCTGCGCTTTATGATGAGGCACGGCTCTCGTTAGCCAAGTCTAAATGCCAGCTGGGCCCTGAACTTTGGGAGATCCAACGAGATTAACAGGACAAGACAACGGCTGGCTGGAGTGGCTTTGGAGCCTGGTGGCATACATCAGGCCACATGTATGCACAGAGCTCGCCTCAAAATCCGTCTTCATGCGCCTTTATCCATGGGGACGTTCATCAGTAGGGACGACCACCACCTATCTTGGCTCAAGATGAATTTATCTCCCCATGAGAACTGCATCCATGTGCTAAAAAAAAAAAAGAAAAAAATCCCCTTTTGCAAAAATAATAATAATAATAATGCAGTTGACACCAGGAAAAACCTTGGTCTGCCAGCTGATGAGCTTCACTCAATGAGAGAAATGCCTAGAGCGGGCCAGATGATGGTAGGCCAGCAGCCTGTGCACAGGCAGGGAACAAGGGGAGACCTGGGGGGCTTTGGCTAGGGGGTCCAGGTACTTCTGATGTCAAAGCCAAAGGATTGGTGCCTCTGATGTTAGGATGCAGGGCAGCCACTCACAGCTCCGCTCTGTGGCTCTTTCCAGCTCTGGAAGCTTCGAGCACCCGAGGCCTTCTCAGAGCACCCCTCCTGCTCTGTGGCGTCCAGGGGTCCCCAGCGCCATCCTTACTTCCCTTCTAGTTTTTGTTTTCTGGGGTGTGTGTGTGTGTGTGCAGTGTGGTGTGCATTTGATGTGTGTACATGTAATACATGTAGTGCATGCGTGTGCAGACACGTGTGTCCCATGTTCACACATGCAGAAGTCAGGGGGATGTGGAGTGTCCTCCTCCACCGCCCTTGCAGATTGTTTCCTTGACAAGGAGGCTTTAGTGAGACTGTCGTGTCATCAGTCAGACTGGCTGTCCACCCCTCCACCAGACGAGGGTTACAGGTGCGTGCGGCCATGCTCAGCTTTTTTACGTGGCTGCGGGGGGGGGGGGGGGTTCGAACTCGGTCCTTCTACACTTGCACAGCAACCACTGTTATGTGCTGAGCCATGTTCCCCCAGCCTCACTCTTCTGTTTTGTTTCACACATGTATGTGCCTCGCATGTAGATACTTTCACACGTGTGTGTGTGTGTGTGTGTGTGTGTGCATAGAGGCCAGAGGTGAATGGCAGGTGTGTCCTCAGTTACTCTCTATCTTATTATTTGAGACAAGGTCTCTCCCTGAACCTGTAGCTCACTGATTCAGCTACACTAGCTGGCCAGCGAGCCCTGGGAATTCACCCGCCTCCACCTCCCCGGCACTGGGATTACAGGCACGTGCCGTCACCATGCCTGACGTTTCGCATGAGCGCTGGGGTCTGAACTCAGATCCCCATGCTCATGAGGACTGCCGGCGCTTGACTCGCCGAGTTCACCTTGCTTCTGAGAGAAACCACGAGGTAGTTCACTAGAAGACCTCAGAGCACAGAAAAACCTTCATGCCCGGTGGTGCGGTTTATCACAGCACAAGGGTGTGTATGAGAAGCAGCAAAGGGAAATGCACTCGGGGTGAGGCCCGAGAGAGACCCAAGCACAGAGCTTCCAGCTGCCCCTCCACAGAGGATACAGACGGTACTGACCCCTACCAGCCAAGCTCCTTCCAGCTAGGAAACACAGTTGTTCCTAGCTTATATGCACCTTTAGTTTCCATGGTTTCAGTGACTAGAAGTCAACTGTAGCCCCAAAATATTAAATAGAGAACTCCAGGAATAAACCGTATCACGTTGGTGGTATGATAAAATCTCAGGTTGGGGAGATGGATCGATGGTTAAAGGCACTTGCTTGCAAAGCCTGCCAACTCAGGTTTGATTCCCCAGTAACCATGTAAAGCCAGATGCACAAAGTGGTGCACGCATCTGGAGTTCATTTTGCAGTGGCTAGAGGCCCTAATGAGCCCATTCTCTCTCTCTCTCTCTCTCTTTCTCTCTCTCCCTCCCTCCCTCCTTGAAAATAAGTGAAACTCAAAAGGTATAAAAATATATAAAATTGCATCTCGCTCAGCCGCAAGCAGGACGCGACACTACCCCCCGGGCCGCAGTGTGCCCACGCTGCGTGTGTTACCTGCCCACCAGCAGTCGACTCTGTTATCAGACCAACTGGCACAGATTTCTGATGCTGGCACGTGAGGTTTGGCACCACCTAGTTCGATTAAAATACACCCCAATAGATGCGAGGGGACTACAGAACGCACCAGGTAGTGCCAGCCAGGAATCTCGCATGAGCCTCACTCCCCAAAGTGTGTGTTGGGGCTCAGCTAACTGGCCACAGCGTTCGTCTAGCCCCTTGCCCTTCTGAGGTGGAGCTAGGACTTCTTTGTGGCCCACCACAAAGGACATGGTTAGCGCAGGCGATGTGTCACGGCCCAGAGTCTCAAGGTGCACAAAGGTGGACTTAAGTGCCCCAGGCAGGGCTGACAAGGTGTTTTCAGGTACCAGTGTCTTGATCATGCCTAGGTTTGTCAGTGGCACAGCATGGGAAACAACATTCCAGCAATTGGCTGACAGAAACGGGAGACCATGTTATAGATTTCCATGCAGGTGCATCCGTGTCTCCTGTGGAATTGTTTGATT
This sequence comes from Jaculus jaculus, assembly GCF_020740685.1. Lineage (NCBI taxonomy): Eukaryota > Metazoa > Chordata > Mammalia > Rodentia > Dipodidae > Jaculus > Jaculus jaculus. Next base: position 4,367,288 of record NC_059107.1, on the reverse strand, counting down.
TGTTCTTTCCCAAGGATCAGAGCTGGCGAGCTCTTTAAAACTATTGCCTTTAATTTCCTTTCCTCCCCTCCTGATCTTTGATTCCAAACTCCTGGTTTAGCCTACCGTAGCAAACCCCACGGTGGCAGGGAACACCGCCTCTGTGCACTTCTGAGCACCTTTCATCCTGCAGACGTGTGAAAGCTGAGGCAAGAAGACATGCCCACGTGGCAAGTGTTCAAATGGTCCTGCAGACTGAGACCTGGGGCAGAAGCGCTCACAGAAGACAGTCGCATGCTGTGGTGGCAAAATCACTTCCCACAGTCATCAAAAAATTAAAAAAAAAAAAAAAAAAACACCTAGGGTCTGGTTGGAAGGAAATGAAAACCTAAGCCTTCCCAGGGTGCTTTGCCAGAATTGCTTGAAAGCTTCTGAGGAGAGCGTGCAGGTCTGAGTACCTGGGGCCGCAGGAAGACATCCTGGAGGAAACTCTGCGCGGCCCCGGAGCCAGCACACGCAGCAGCCCGCGGCATCGGGGAAGGCTGGCGGCCAGTCTCGTTCCACTCTGCAAGGACAGCAATGTGAATCTGGGGTGTGTGGGCGGGGGAGGGATTGCTAAGTGGACCTAGGCTCCAAACTTGGGCTTCAAAATTTAAAGGCTGTGCGACTATAAATTGTGATGCTACCTTATGTGGAAGGAACTTCTAGATGAGTCATTTGCAGTCAGTCCAGATTCTCCTGGCGTGTCGTGGGGCCTCCAAGAAGAGGGTGACTAGAAAGGCCTAGGGAAGCAGTCAGAAGGAAGTTTCTGGTCATCAGAGAAGAGCTTGGATTAGTCCATTGGTTTGTTTTACTTTGTTTGTAAATTTTTGTGTATTTATTTGAGAGGGGAAGGGGAAGAGACAGAGAAAGAGAGAAAATGGGTGTACCAGGGCTTCTTCCCACTGTAAACCAACTCCAGATGCATACGCCACTTTGTGCATCTGGCTTTACACGGGTACTGGGAAATTGAACCTAGGCTGGCAGGCTTTGGAAGCAAGCGTCTTTAATCACTGAGCAATCTCCCCGGCTCCGTAGAGCATTGTTTTGTTTTGTTTTGTTTTTGATCACTTGCACTGTTATTTTCACTGCACCTATATGCACTCATTCTTGTGACTACGCCATGCCCTGGGGACACAGAGGTGACTGTCACACAAGATCAGTTTTCCTTCCCTAAAGGTGCTTACGTGTGAAGAAAGTGAGGCCAAGAGTAAACAGAGGACACAACAGGTGTGACAAATGATAACGGTCAAGACCAGCGACGCGTCCACGGAGAGGGCATCCTCGCATTTGAATGTGGGCTGGCTGCTGAGGAAGTCCAGGCCCAGGGCAAAAGTTAGCATGCGCAACGACCCTGGGCACGGAGCTCTGCAAGTTCAAGGTGGCACGCAGGAGCCGCTGGGGCTGAAGCACGCAAGGCCCGTGAGGGAAGAAGCCTGGGCACATGGGACCTGGCAGGCTGGCAGTCGCCGTCTGAGTGGCATGAAGAGGACCTGAGGCCTCACCCCTAGTCCTTAGTTGGGTCCCACGGCACCTGGGGGCAGGGAGGTTACGAGCCCTCCAGCCTACCAGACGCCGGGGCAGATGGAGAACGCGGATGCCCAGGGCCCGGTCCGACCTTTGCAGCATGGAGTGCTCCGATTAGGCGGCCATTCCTCCTCTTCCGCGCGCTGAAGACACTCTGTACGGGAGGAAGTTGAGACGGCCAGCCCCTCTAATAACAGAATGCTGAAAAGGTCACAGTGGTACAGCTGAGTTCCCCCGCCTACAAATCACAGGGAGAGGCAGCCCAGAGAACTCTTCCTCCTGACAAATCAAGAAGCAAGCACTGGAGACCACACAGCTGACTAGGCTCATCGCAAATCAGAGGCCCGGAGAGAAATCGATGGAGAACATGGCTGCCCCATGCCGCAGGGCGTTAGGCAGCAGGGGTCCTGCTCAGCCATCAGCGGGTGGGAGGCAAGCTGCCCCATGGTGGCCACTCACAGGGCAGCAGGAAGCCCAGCCTTGGTGGCCCCTCCACCCCCACCCCACCTCACCCAGGTCAGGAGTTTGTCTGCAGACCTTTCCCACCGTGCTCCAAAAGCATGGAAAAGTCCCTTTCCCCAAACCCTGGCTAGATAAGACATTTTCCATTAAAGCCCCTAAAATTCTAGTTCTTTCCCAATAGTTTGTGTTCTTGTTTCCATTAACAATTGCTTTGTAAAGCTAGGCGTGGTGGCGCACATCTTTAATCCCAGCACTCAGGAGGCCAGGTAGGAGGATCACCATGAGTTCGAGGTCACCCTGAGACTCCATAGTGAATTCCAGATCAGCCTGGGCCAGAGTGAGACCCTACCTTGAAAAAAAAAAAAAAAGAATTGCTTTGTAATCTGCTTTGGCCAGATCTATAGAAAAGGCCCCTAATTCCAGCTACTAAAGATGCCAAGGCAGGGAAATCAGGAGTTTGAGGCCAGCCTGGGCAACAAACTGAGATCATGTTTCAAAGTGAAAAACAAAAAAGAGCTAGGGATGTGACTCAGGAGTAAGGTGCCAAGTTGCCTAGCATGCATACAGCCCTAAGTTCAAGCCCCAGCATCACATTTCCAAAAGCCAAAAAAAAAGGGAAAAAACAAAACCAGCTTTGGTCATGTCCTGTCTTTGGAGAAAAAAAACAAGAGTGCACAAAACTCAGAGACCTCATCAAGCAAGGACAGGCTTACAGCTTAATTTACCATGGAGTTCCACAAACAACATTAAAGAAACATGATTTAATTACAGACTGGGCAATTAACCTTCTGTGAGCTGAAAGAGGACAGTGGCGGTGGCAGCTACGAGCTTTCATCTCGGAGCAGCGGCTGCAGCAAACCTCAATAGGTCAGCGAAGCCAGAGGCAAGTGGGCAGCTCACCTTAAAAAAGGGAATCTGAGAAGATTAGAGAGGGATGAACATCAAAGTGGTTCTCATTAAACCACAGTAAAGAACACTAGGACCACAGAGGACAAAAGGAATACACAGTACTTCTTTTTAAAATCATAGGCCCAGAGAGTGCAGCAAGCTTTGAGGTAAGGGGAATGACATTTTGAGAAGGTTGATTAAAAGCTTTTTGGCACAAATGCTTATTTTCAGTGGGGGCTGAACACAAAAATCCATGGAGTAAATTGAAATTCTAAATGCTAAGAGAAGACTAAAAGATTTACTGCCATAGATTCAATTAAGTGGCTTTAAAAAAAAATCCCATCTCCTTCAGGATTCATTGAGGAACCTGCCTCATGACCCACACAGTTTCCCAAGTGCTGTCTGCCAATGGAATGATGACTTCATGGGCCCGGGGTCTGGACCAGGGGACCTTCACTCAGAGCCAGCAGGTGCCCAGGGCACTGGACACACTCACTCAATATCCCTCTGAGTTGCCAGGCCCTGAGATGGCAGGCTTGTGTCACGACCATCCTGCCCACCCCACACTTGACTTAGAGATGATCTGCTGTCTGTGAACTTGGGCTCTCAGAGAAAATGTGGTTTTCAATACTGGAGATGGAGCCCCAGGCCTTTTGCGTGCTGGGCTAACCCCAAGGTCTGAAAGCACACTTTGAAGGTGGCCCTTGCTGAACAATAAGGAACAGCAGTGGCTTCCGGGCAGCCCGACCTCCGCGTTGACTTTCTGAGGTGCAGGTCTGCCTGCAGATGTTGGTGTGTATGCCAGAGGTGCACCCCCAGTCATGTCCCCCTGTTCAGGAGGATGGGTTCTCTAAAAACTGTTCCTAACGATCCATAGACTCAACTAAACAAAGAGTTGCTGCTTTCCAAAGAGAAGGAAGATTGACAAATTCTTAGCCAAAGTAATCAAAAGAAAGCACTCAAGTTAATAAAATTAGAGGTTTTAAACAGACCTATTAAAATATAGAAGATTATAAGGGAATACTTTGAAATTTTTATTACAAAGAAAATAGAAAAATCTAAGACATAGGCAAATTCCTTGACACATGTGACCTACCAAAATAAAATCTAGAAGACATAAAAAAAAAAAAAAAACCTCTTCCTAGAGGCATATCTAAAAGGGGAGGGGTGGCTAAGCCACAGCAGGAAGGTTGTAACTGCTGAAAAGCACCACTGTCCGTTACGAGAAAACCACGGTGAGTTCCCAGTGAGACAGTCACAGGGGTGTGTCTCCGTTCCTCTCCGTTTTATTGGCCACGGGCATTCATCATTGCAGCCAGCGTGCCGTAAAATTGCAGTTGTTACTCCATGTACTGTTCTACCCACACCCCCAACCTCGGAGGTGCCCACTGCCCAACCCCCTTTTCTTTCCACTAACACGCCACCTGGCTGGGCCTCCCATGGGTGCTAAACATAGTCTAAAAGATAGTCAAGAGCCAGGCACGGTGGTGCAAACCAGAGATGGAGGTAGGAGGATCCGAAGTTCAAGAAGTTGAACTTAGTAAATTTGCGGTCAGCCTGAGCTACATGAGAGCCTGTCAAGAAAGAGGGGTGGGGGAAGAGACGGGAAAGGAGAGAGGGAAAAGAGAGAGAAAAAAGAAAAAAGAAAAAAAGCAAGGGAGATGAAATTAAAAATCACTTGATAAAAAAGACATAAAAAAGAAATTAACGTAGGGCAGGGCATTGTACATGATGGGTCAGGAAGGGCTCCCAGAAGCAGCCCAGCCCGAGGGAGGACATGTGAGGGAGGAGGGGGAAGAAGAGAAATGGGGGATGGGCTGCCAGAGGAAAGCTAACTGAAAGGGGCTGAGGTGTGTGGTCTCCAGGCCTTGCCCGCCCAGAGAAGAGCAGGGTTTATCTATGGGGCACCCCTACCAGTGCTTAACCACAGAGCGATTTGACACCTGGTTTGTTTGTTTCTCTGTGGAACATCCAGATTATTTGGAAAGAGAAAAGAATAAAGGAGGGTAATTTTCTTCTTTAAAAAAAAATGATAGAACAGATCTAAAACTCCAAATGGAAATAAAACAAGAACATGTTAGAACAGAGGAAAATCGATGAAACAGATGAGCTTTGAAATAAGAGCTGTAAGGAGCTGACAGCTACAGGGACAGGAGAAAGGAATTAGAGACTAGAATTTAAATCCCAGATATGCAACATGAGGTAGAATAGAAAAAGAGAGGAATAAAAACAGAATGAATTTTAAAATTAAGTATTTAGAAAAGGAGCCGGGTTGAAAGCATAGAAATCAGTGAAGTTTAAGGTATGAGATAATGGCTTTAAAACACGAAGTTACTAGGGTTAATAAACAGCTTCTGGGAAAAAAGAAGCAGAGGCAGGAGGTGCCTGAGGAGCGCTTAGAATGAGCCACACATGCAGAGGGGCCCCCTCCTTGCAGCACCCCCTTATTTTGCACCCTCAACAGAGCAAAGTCCTCATCCTTTGATGAGCCAAAGCACCCAGCTCCTGACCTAGCAAGAAAACCCTGACTACATGGACTCCCCAGAGCTCCCCAGAACCATCTAGAAGCTGCTCAGACCCCGGGGTATTGGTTGAGCGAGAACTAGCAAGCCAGCACAAAACACACGAGCAGGTGAAGCTCCCCTGCCCTCCTTGGGGAGCCATAACTGGGAACGAAGCCGGAGCACCAAACCCTGGCTCTCAGCTCTTTCAGATGAAGCGCCCACTTTTTAGAACAAATATAATGCCTCCTCTGCCACTCTGAAATGACAGCTATAGATAATCTAGACTGACATGCATAATTTCAAGTAGGATGTGCTAATTGACACATCTGTGGGAAATACAAAGAAAGTGATTGGTAGTGAGACCCCCATAATAGTACAATATGTGGATATTACTTCAAAACTTCTGCAACCGCAGCTGATCCAGGTGTCCAGGTGTGCTGAATTAGCAGCTCATGAGCCACACACTGGGTTACCATGGGCAACAAGATAATGGTGAATAACTTCTGATAACATTCTGAGCAAAGCACCATGCACTCTTCCCTTGGTTTTCATAGCTGTTGTAAAACATGAAAATTCCAAGTATATTCACCCGTGTTGAAGGCAGTTGGCATTCGTGGATAAGCTCACTTAGGTTCTAGACTTCAATTATTTTTGATGTCTTCACCTATATGAATATCGACTTGGTTGTTTCAAAGACTGGGGCCATATACCATCCTCCTTATTGTGAGGGACACGGAGAGCCTGTCATCCCTGGCATTTGTCCTCAGTACTCAGACATTGTGACTTCTGAAAATTCTCTACTACTTTCCAAAACACTGCTAGGAACTTGTGTCTGACCTGGAACCGCTGTCTTAGAAGGAGATACTTGGCTGACAGTTCCATGAGTGTCCTCATGGTCACAGGGTCACGACTTCCCTGCTCCATATTGCAGGAAACTCTGAGGTGAAGGAGCAAGGGTAGAGAACCCTGTGGGAAACACCTAGGAGTTTTAACCAAGATGTGACAGTTAATGACTCAAGGGAGCCCTACAAATTACTGGGCAGAGACAGAGAAGGGGTATTGTGGAAAACGAAGGCAGCAACTGCGGAAAAGACAAGTGCACTGGTCCAGGAAGATAGAAGATCTACTGAGGGCCAGCTGTCATTGCACAAAAGCCCAAACAACAAAGCTCACTGCTTTGTGAGAAGGACAGGAATGACCACACCAACCGCAGAATCTCAGCCAGAGGCAAGGGGCCCCTGCTCCCAGGCTACCTTGCATCCAAAGACAATAGCAGTTCTTAGAAAGTTCTGGAAAGAAGCCAGTACTTCAGGGTAGGAATGCAACACCCTTTCTAGAACTTGACCACAAGAGGTCAAGAGTCCTGATTCAGGCCATCCTACAGCAACTGCCTGAGAGGGAACAAACCAGGCAGAGCTTGGTGATGGCAAAGAAAATGGAGGAGAGCCAAGATCCATCAATAAGACAAGAAGATAGCTGGCCGCCCACCATAACATGCGCTACCTCTACCACATCTGCCAGGGCCCAAGAGAAATTGCAGAGGAAGTGGGGGCATGAATACTGCTCTCACTGCTGGCCTAACAATCACCCACAGGGTGCTGGTGACAGACACAGTGATCAATCGAAACCTATCGAAGTAGAAATCCAGAGGCTACAAAGAACTCAACATTAAATCAGACTGTCAGGCTGGAGAGATGGCTTAGTGGTTAATGCACTTGCCTGCAAAGCTAAAGGACCCCAGGATCCATGTAAGCCAGATACACAAGGTGTTGCATGCATCTGGAGTTTGTTTGCAGGAGCTGGAACTGGTGTGCCCATCCCCCGCCCCCTCAAATAACTAAATAAAAACTGAAAAAAGAAACTTCAAAAAAAATCAGACTACCAATAGGCCTGCCATGGCTCAGGGAACATTGCAGAAGAGGGGGCAGAAAAATTGTAGAAAACCTTGAGGCAAGGTTCTCCCTGAGGCACACCCCCCCTGCTACCCCACAGGGACTGACGTGACCCCACCATGAACACCAGAACCCCTCTGAGGAGGACCCCAGGGTAACAGGAGCAGGAGCAAGGGGGTAAAGGAGTCTAAGCTGTTATAGTCAGCTTCATACTGCTGGGATGAACATCCAAACCAGACGCAGCTTTTAGAAGGGTCTACTTCAGCTTACAGATCCGAGGGGGAAAGCCCATCAGTGGCTGAAGAGACTGGCTCCCATTCATAAATCCAAGCACAGGGACACCAGCAAACAGTCAGTTCCACATGCAAGCACAAACCCTGCAGCGAAACAGCAGGACCAGGCGGCGCTCCGACGGCTCTGCATACCCTTAGGTTGGACATGAGCTCTCTCCTCAAACACACCTTAGGGCTGGGCCCCAGGATCAGCCCGTAACGATACCTTTTCCACCCAGGCATCTGGAAGTCCAAGTTATAAGCATTAATAGAAATACCTGAGTCGATTGGAGGACATACATTCAAACTACCACACTTGTTATAATGTGTGTGTGTGTGTGTGTGTGTGTGTGTGTGTGTGTATGATAAAGTAAAATTTTTGTGTGTGTGTATGATAAAGTAAAATTTTTAAGGGAGGGCAATGGAAATACAGAAAAATAAGAAATTCAAAGACAGTAGAATGTAACAGCACTTTATAATAGATAGATAGGTAGATATATGCTATATACATGTAAATTTGAAGATGCAGTTAGTCATGTGAAACACCTGATTGAATGATGGAAGTATAAGCAATTATTGTCTTGTATCTCTAATATGATTTTGATATTTTTGTTTAATAAAATATCAAGAAAAAGTGAAAACATAAACAAGTCCTGATTCAGATTGTGTTCTGAAGTTATGAAGTTTATTCGATGTGCTTTTGACTGGGGGTCACTGACTTGTCTAAAGTTGGTTTCTGCCTCAGAGAAGGATTTCAGGTTTATAAACTCCAAGGAAAGAAGAAAATTCATACTCATTGTGCTACTGTTACTGGGCAGTTTTCTTCCAAATGATTTAATTCCCCAAGTTTTGCTTTAGGAAAAAAAAAAAAAAAAAAAACGGCAAGACAGGTGAGGCGGTAATTCTACTCCACATGTCGGGGCATCAGTCATGGTGATAATTGGGAAGCATGGCAGAGAATGGGATGAGCCAGCTCGGGAGAAATGACAAGCTTTTTCAATTACTTTGGAACTTACTTTATTTATGGTCTTTTTGAAGGGTACTGTGTTGCTGCTCTTAACTGCTTGAAATTAAAGTGGATGTGGTAGACATCGTCTTTTCTTTGAGCTTATTTTTATTTTTTTCGGAGCATAATTGGATGATGTAAGGAGAAGTTTACTTTTTAAATGTGCTGTCGCTTGTTTCCCTGAAACTGTAATCACATCAGCCGAATCTTTGCCATGGGGATTTTATTGCCTTGTCTCATTTACTTTTCCAGACTATCAAACTTAGTGAACTTAAAAATTGTTCACAAGTCATGAAAACCAAGTTATTGCAAAAAAAAAAGTACTCATTTCCTGGAAAACAAACTCAAAGAGAAACTAATATTAATGTTTAAGTTTTTAACTTGAAATTTAAAGCAAGAATATTTTCAGATATAGATTCTGTAAAATGATCATCGGACCAAACACAGATTTTCCTGCATCAAAGTCCAAGACCAAAGACAACTTTGGAATAAGGTTCTTTCTACTTTGACATAAAACAGGCTTTAAAAGGTACTGAGACAGGCATTAGAAATTCCCCTTCATATTAAAAAAATATATACATGTTAAGCTGAGTGTAGCCAACTTGAGCAATATAGCAAGACACAGTCCCAAAACCCAGAAAGAGAAGAGAAAAAAGAAAAATAAGAGATGGTACTTGTGGTATATTAGCAGGTAAATGATTGGGAAAAGGAGCGAGGCAGGCCATGTTTCCACAACCCCCTCCCCCCAACATGGGAGAGAAATGCACAAGGACTATTTGTGGTCCAGCATCTTTGCAGAAATCTCCCCGAACCTTGTGCACTAGGTCAGGAAACAGAACTAAAAAATAATAATGACAAGTCAATCTTTCCCAAACCTCAAAAAGAAATGGAGGAGCAGGAGAAAGAGGAGGAAAGAAAGAAAGCAGAACTCGGCGGCTTTGAGCTGGCTGAGCCCCGGGCACTGGCTCCCCTTGGGTCTTGTCTCTTACACAGCCCCTCCGATGTGCTACCACACCGTGTCTGCTCTGGTTGGGTCTGGCTGCTTGCTTATGTATCAGCCCCTGCGCCAGTCACTCTGCCAATACCCATCGTATCTCACACTGAGGGTGAACAAGACAGACGTGGGCCCTGCCCCGCATTCTCAGAATTTACTGCACACCCTTCGGCTCGGCCGATAGGTTGAATTGGGCAATGCCAAAAGCAGAATGGCATCTCCCCTGTCCCAGAACAGACCCTAAGCCACGCCAGCTTCAGCCTGAGACGCATGGTGTGCTTTGGACCTCCAGAGCTGTAAGGTAATAAACCCTTTATTTTAACCCATGGAGTTTGGAGCAGCGTGTTTCAACAGTCATAGGCAGGCATGTCGGCCTAAGCAAAGGCAAGGTAGAGACCAGGGGCACCCAGTGATGTCCTGTGGGAGGGGAGGGCAAGCAGCGTGCAGGAGAGGTGGCACGGGGTCACTAGGCTGGGTTGACCCCAGGCTGGCTGACAGGACTCCTCAGGGGTCAGAGCCCAGTGGTCATCTGAAGGATGGCATACACAGGTCCAGCCAGCACAGCTAGTGTCAGCAGCGGTCTGAGAGGATGGAGGTGGCTGAGTCCTCTGAAAGGCCCAGGGGGATAGCATATGGCCCAAGCACACTTCTCCTCTGGGGACCTCGCTGTGGTTACCCCTACACTGCTTCTGCCCCACCCTGGTGTGAGAGCGACACTGGAGGAGACAAATCTTCAGGCATAAGCCAGGCAAGAAGGTGATGTCTACGCCGCCTCCGGAGCCCGTCCGTGATGAGAGGTCCAGCGGGAGTGGGGAGTGGCAGCGTGTGTGGCTGTGTTGCTTGGGAAGGCAGAGTGCAAGGGGAGAAAGCCTCTTCACTTGACAAGAGACAGTATCAGAGCTCCAAACCTTAGCTGAACTCAGTGCCTTCCAGGCTACCCTCTATAAAACAGCCCTAGATGGGCTGCAGGAGTGGCTTAGCGGTTGAAGTGTTTGCCTGCAAAGCCAAAGAACCCAGGTTTGATTCCCCAGGATCCACGTCAGCCAGATGCACAAGGGGCGCACACATCTAGAGTTCATTTGCAGTGGCTGGAGGCCTTGGCGCACCCATTCTCCCCCCCCCTTTCTCTCTCTCTCTCCTCTTTCTCTGTTAAATAAATAAATAAGTAAATAAATAAATAAAAAATATTTTAAAACAGCCCCAGGCTAAAGACTCCTCAACAGCCTCCCAGCCAGCCAATGTGCTCATCTGATTGGCTGCCAGAGGACCCTAGTGACTGGTGATGGACATGTCCTTGGGGTGGCACTGAAAGACCCTGCCTGTGCCTTTGAGACAGCTGATGGAGTGCGAGACTAGGGGAGGACTCAGGGGAAGCAGGGAGTCGTGACTGGGCAGGGACAGGGCACTGGGGTAGCAAAGTAGGGGAAGTTAAAAGAAACATTAAAACTCTCAGAGGAACCACCCTCGGCACTGCTATGAGGCTAATGGTGCCAAATTTCTCTCTCCTCTCCTGTCTTCCCCCACATCCGGTGACCTCCCTTGGCCACTCTGGCCAACCCCTTGCAGGTCCCTGAGGGGGTCTGTCCACGGCTTTCAGTGTGCCTCAGTCGTGGACTGCAGGGCTGATCCAACCTGTCGCTGGGCCAGTGTCCCCCTGTGACCCTGCTCTGCAAAGCTGACCGGGACTGGGAAAGACAGAAGGCCCTTGTGAAGCTCAGCTGCAAATCAGAGCCCTCAGGACACACCGGCAAGGGAACGTGTGAGATGACCCAGAGGGTCTTTGCCCGTCCCCATAAAAGCTGGATGATTCTTTGTGGGGGGGGTAGGTACACAGGTGTGCAGGTATGTATGTGCGTGTTGCAGTCTAGAGAACAACATTTGTGCTGTTTCTCAGGAACACAGTCCACCTCTTTTTGAGACAGGGTCTATCATGGGCCTGGAGTTTACCAATGAGGCTAGACTAGCTGGCCAGGAAGGTCCAGGATCCACTATGTCCACCTCCCAGAGGTGAGATTACAAATGTCTACTGTCGACGCTCGGCGTTTCTATGTGGGTGCTGGGGACCAAGCTCAGGTCTTCCTGCTTGTGAGGCGATCACTCTACTGACTAAGCCATCTGCCCAGCCCTTGGTTAGCTTGCCTTGGACTTTGCTTAGGGGACTGCCACAGGAGCAAACACGCAGGACCCCCGCCACCGGGAAGGGTGAGTGGGTAGCCTGGGTTGTTTTGTCTCCTGAACAGTCCCCCATGCACACCCAAACCACTGCTTGGCACTAAAATCCACTTCAGGAAATCAGCACGGACCACATCCAGAGACAGCTGCAGACCACGGGGCTTCCCAGATTCAATGGCAGCAAACAGAGCCCCTCCCCATGTGTGACGCGTGCAGCAGGCACAGAACAGGCGTGAGGCCCGGAACAGCAGGTGCACACACACTTACTGCTTGGTGCCACCAGCCCTCCCCCCATCTGGAGGGAAGTGATGCTTCTGGGATTACAAGGCTGGAGGGGGGACAGGTCCGAGACATGACTATGGCCTTTAAATTACATGGTCCCATGAGGAGGTAAAAGGAGTCTACACCCCACAGCAATAGGCAGGCAGACCTGTGGGAAGACTCCAAGCTGCTAGAGGTCGTGGGCATGTGCCACCTGGCTCTTGCCTCACCCTCATGCATCTGGCTAACATGGGATCTGGAGAGTCAAACATGGGCCCTTAGGCTTTTCAGGCAAGAGCCTTAACAGCTAAGCCATCCCTCCAGCCTTTTTTAAATTAACTCTTCAATCTCACTACTTGCTATATGCATCTAGAAATTCATCCATTTTTTAAAAGAATTTTCCAATTTGGTGGACTATAGGTTTTGGAGCATATCCTTATGATTTTCTCAATTTCATTGGTATCAGTTGAAATGTATCCTTTTTCATCTCTAGTCAATCATATTGATTGGGATCTTCTATTTCTTTTGGTTAATTTGGCTAAGGATTTTTCAATTTTGTTTATCTTTTCAAAGAAGCAGCTCTGTTTCATTGATTCTTTCATTGTTTTTGTTGTTTCTCTCACATTGATTTATACCCTGATCTTAGTGGGGGGGGGGGGGCTGATACTTTTGGGTTTGGTTTGTTCTTGCTGTCCCAAGGCCTTTGAATGCATCACTGAGTTATGCGCTTGAGAGCCCGCTGATTCATGCATAGGCCTGAGACTATACACTTCCTTCTTAGAACTGCCTGTATTGTGCTCCATAGTTTCCAGTGCAATGTTTTCATTTTCATTCACTTCCAGGTAATTTTTGTTTCATTCAGTAGCTCATTCATTATTCAATAGTATGCTATTTAATCTCCATAAGTTTGTGATTTTTGTAGGTTTTTATTGTTAATTTCTAGCTCTATTGTGATTGGATAAAATATAAGGAATTGTTGGGAGGCTAGAGAGATGGCTTAGCAGGTAAGGCACTTGCCTGTGAAGCCTAAGGACCCAAGTTCAATTCCCCAGTGCCTCTTGGTGAATTGTTCCTTTGAGCACTATGGATTGGCCTTCTTAATCTCTTCTGACTAATTTTTGGTTTGAGTTTATCTTGACAGATAGAATAGCAACTCTTGCTTGCTTTCTGGCTCCATTTACTTGGAATATCTTTTTTCATCCTTTCACCCCAAGGCAGTGTCTATTTTTGATCATGAGAAGAGTTTTTGAAGATAATGAAAGGATGGATCCTGTTTCCTGAACAAGTCTGCTAGTGTATGTCTTTTGACTGGAGAATTGAAACTACTAATGTTCAGAGTTATTATTGAAAAGTGTGAAGGCTGGAGCAATGGCTTAGCATTTAAGGCACTTGCCTGCAAAGCCAAAGAACCCAGGTTCAATTCCCCAGGACCCACGTAAGCCAGATGCACAAGGTAGTGCATGTATCTGGAATTCATTGTGCATCCATTCTCATTCTCTCTCTCTCTCTCTCTCTCTTTCTCTTTCTCTCAGAAATCAATAAAATAGAAAAAGAAAGAAAAGTGTGAGTTAATCCCTGTCAGGTTAGTGACTGTGTGGTGTTTGGTATTTTCTTAGTCTTTATTTGCTCAGCAGCTATTCTGGCATTGATGAGTATATTTTTACCTCCTGTACACTCTTAAATGTGTTATTCTCTTTACTATGAATTAGTCTGTCAGTATTCTCTGTAGACCTGGTTCACTGCTCATAAATTTCTTTAGCCTGCTTTTATTATAGAAAGATTTAGGGGTTTTTTTCCTTCTATTGTAAGGGATAGTTTTGCTGGGTATAGTAGTTTAGGTTGACAATTATAATTTTTGATATTTTAAATACATCATTCCAAGACCTTCTGGCTTTTATACTTACCATTGAAAACTAGGTTGTTCTTCTGATGGGTATGCCTTTATATGTGATTAGATGATTCTCTCTCATACCTTCCAACATCCTTTCTTTGTTCTGTGTATTTAGTGTTTTGACTAGAATATGACATAGGAAGTTTCTCTTCTAGTCTTGTCTATTTGTTGTCCCATATGCCTCTTGTACCTGGATGGGCAGCTTTCCCTGGATTTTGGAACGTTTCTTCTATCATTTCATTTAAAATATTTTATATGCCAAGGGGCTGAAGTTCTCTTCCTTGACTGTTATTCAAAATTTTTATCTTTTCTCCTTCTATGCTCATTATTCAAAACTTGTTCTTTTCATGGTCTCCCAAATATCTCTCCTATTCTGTTCATACCTTTTTTAACTTCTTGTTGGCTTGACCAGTATCAAGAATTTGACCAATTCTTAATATCTTCTGCGTGATACGTTCCATTGGTGAAGCTTTCCACAGAGCCTTTTATTTGACTTGTGTTTTTCATTTCCAGCTTCATTTCAGTTTGTTTTTTCCCTCAGGATTTCAACCTTTTTATTAAATTCCATTTTCATGTCCAGGATTGATGTCCTCATTTCATTTAGCTGTTTGTGTTCTCTTGGAATTCATTTAGGTGTTTATTTGTGTCATCTGTGTATTCAGGCAGGATCTCATTCAAGTATTCATCTGTGTCTCCTTTGAGTTCATCGTAGAGATTTATAATCATTCCTTTGGGCTCTTTGGAAGTTCCTCTAAGTTCCTATAATGGGGGTTTCTGCTATGGGATTCATAGTTCTTGGGGGCACTTGGTGCTGCTCTGGGGATTCAGTAGCTGAGGAGACCTCAGCTCAGTCACAGCTGTGTTCCAACTCACACAGGACCTTAGCTCCGATGCCAGAAACCCTAGACAGCTCCCCAGAACAGCGAAGGGAGAATGGATTTAGCGAACTGCCTGCCTGATTTGAGATGCTTTGGGTTCTCCAATTCCAGTTGCCAAGCAGGGAAGGGAGAATAGCTCAGGGGACTGTGTGCTAATACATCGTTTGTGTGGGTCTTCCAAATCCAATGCCAGCTTCCCAAGAAGGGAAAGAAGAATAAATCCAAGGAACTATGTGATCAAATTAAGGTGGCACAGGCCTTCCAGCACCAATGCCTGAGGTGGCCACGTTAGGAGGGGCCTAATAGTACAAAAGAGAGAAGTAAAACAATTAAAGTTCCAAATTCTGAGGGATAACCTGTCAGGAAAGGAAACTGAAGGAAGGAGACCTACTGCTTTTATTTCCTTTCTCTTTTTTTAATTTTGGCTTCTATATATGTATGTGTGTGTGTGTGTGTTCATGTGTGTGCACATGTGTTTGTTCACACATGTAAAAGCCACAGGTTGATGTCTGGTATCTTTCTCAGTCACTCTCCACCTTATCTTTAAAAAAAATGATTTTATTTATTTGAGACAGAGAGGGAGAGAATGAGTATGCCAAGGCTTCTAGCCACTATAAACAAACTCCAGATGCATGCAACACCTTGTGCATCTACATAGGACTTGGAGAATCGAACCTGGATCCTTAGGCTTTGCAGGCAAGCTCCTTAACTGCTAAGCCATCTGTCCATCCCTCCACCTTCTCTTTTTAAGACAGGGTCTTGCAGTGAACATAGAGCTCACCAAGTCAGCTAGATTGGCTAGCCAGGAATCCTTGGGGATATTTCTGCCTCTGGCTTCCCAGTGCTGGGATTATAGGCATTGACTGATGCACCTGGCACTTTTTATATAACTTCTGGGGGTCTGAACTCAGGTCCTCATGCTTATATAGAGAGCACTTATCCATTGAGAAATCTCTCTAGCATATTTTTCTTTATCATGTATTTATTTGCTTATGTATTTATTTCCCAGTAGTGAGGATTGAAGCCAGGATTTTGTGCAGAGTGGACAAGCACTCTACATCAGAGCAACATCTCCAGCTCTGCTGGTTTTCATAAAAAGCTATAAAGTGCTGTTGAACACTTTAAATTGTGGAGTTAAGTATCTTTGTCTTTGAATACAACTTGTTACCATGTATTCAAAATATTTAAAGCAATAATGAAGATTTTAAAAATCACCCTGAAGAAAATATAACTGGAAACGAGCTGTATCAAACTAAGAGGAAAAATTAATTGACGTCACAATTAAAATGTCAAAATAAATGTATAAGTTGCTTAAGGCACCCTGTGGGAGCGCCTGCTGGCAAATTTAATCTTCACTGATGCCAAGGAGCTTTGGGCTACAAGAACAAAGCAGGAGGGCTGCATAGATGGCTCAGTGGTTAAAGGTGCTTGCTTGCAAAGCCTGATAACCTGGGTACAATTCCCCAGTACCCACATAAAGCCAGATACACAAAGTGCCACATTCATGTGGAGTTTGTTCACAGTGACAAGTTCTTGTGCACCCATACTCTCTTGTGCATGCTTCCTCTCTCTCTCTCTCTCTTTCGGATAAAAAATATATTCAAAGAGAAATAAAGAAGGCAGGAACCCAAACTTTGGGAGAGGTGTTGAGGAGGCAGACTGGGAGGACGTTGAGGAAAGAGGTCAGGCATGAGAGCTTAGGGCAAGCTGCCCGTGTCCACCATGTTACGGGGCAGGTGACAAAGACGGAAGACGGTGGCTGCAGCACAGCGGCCCTGGTCCCAGGAAGGTCCTTCCTGTGGCTCTAATGGCCATCGTTCTCGGTAGGTACAAGGCGCTCTCCCCAAGAAAAGAAAAATGCTACTCCATCCCGAGGGCTTAGTGATTCACAGGTCTCCTGGCAAAGTTCGGAAGCATTGAGCCAGCTGGACTCTTGGCAGGAGAGTGCACTTGGCAAGAGTAGGCCACTGACTTCTGCCCTGTTTGAAGTTCTGGGAGGAGACAGAGAAGTGCACACCTGTACACACACACACACACACACACACACACACATCCCTCTACATGTTTTACAAAATGGGAAGTCTTATACTCAGTATACCAGCAGTTCAAGTGTTTGGGAGGCTCCCACAGAAGCAGGGGTCTAAATGCAGCCTCCACAGTAAGGTCAAAGTCTCACAGGATGTGTTTTCTTTGAGGGACTGTGAACTAGTGTAAACTAATCTGAGATTTCACTAAATTTGGTGACCAACTAAGTATCATGTCCTGGCTGAAAACAACAGTTATTGAAAAGGTGGTAGTGATAATATGGCTGTTTTTTTTTCCCTTTTTTGGTGTGTGTATGCATGTGTGTGTCATGCATTTGTATGTGTGAGGGTACACATGCATATGAAGCCAGAGGTCAATAACAGGCACCTTCCTCAATGGTCCTCTGACCTTATTGTTTGAGACGGAGTGTTTCATTGAACACAGAACTTACTGATTTGGCTAGACCAGCTAACCAGCAACCCCCAACCAGTGTGTACTGGCACTCCCAGCTTTAACATGGGTGCTAGGCAGCCAGACTCAAGTTCTCATACTTGAGTGGCAACGCTTTGCTGATTGAGCTGTCTCCTCAACTTCATTTGGCTGCTGTAATTACCCTGCACACAAGAATGCCCTGTGTGATGGTTAATTTTAGTTGTCAGTTTGACAGGATTTAGAGTCACCATGGAAACAAATCTCTGGGCATGTCTATAAAGAATTTTCTAGATTAGGTAATTGTGGCAGGACAACCTACCCTAAAAGCATGTGTTGGCTTTTGTGTACTAGGTGCCCTAGAATGTATTAAAAGGAGAAAGTGGGCTGGAAAGATGGCTTAGCAGTCAAGGTACTTGCCAGCAGAGCCAGGTTCAATTGCCCAGTACCTGTGGTAAGCCAGATACACAAGACAGCACACATCTGGCTCCTGCCACCATTCCTACCCCGGTGAATTTCCTCTCAAACCGTGACCCAAACAAGCCCTTCCTTCCTGGCATTGCTTAGGCCGGGTATTGATTGAAGTCACAAGGAAGGTAATGAATACAGAAAGGTGCCAAGAAGTGGGGCCGTTGCTGTGATGAGCCTCGCCTTGTGGCTCATAGGCTTCTGGAGCTGGTTTGTGGGCAAACGTGGAAGAGTTTGAAACTTTAGGACCACAAAATCCTAGAATGTTATAAGCAGCAAAGCTTAATGGCCTTTCTGGTGTGAGTTTGGAAATCCTGGGTGGAGAAAAACAATGTAGACAGTGGATTTACCAGGAACTGGGTAGAGGCAGTTCATGTTATTTGCTGGCAAAGAAACTGGGTGCATCCTGTCCAAGTTGTAGGAACCTGAATGAGGCTAAATTAAAAAGGAGCAGGTTAATTTGGCAGAGGAAATCTCAAGACACGGGATAGCATTAGGGCTGGAGCTGAGGAAGCGGTGGTAGTGGTTGAAAAGATCAGAGCCAGGGAAGAGGAAACTCCTGCTCTGCACGGGGACAAGTGCCCTAGGGCTAACCCCACCCATCAGAGAGGCCATCTTGGGAAAATCCAAATTCATCTGGAGGAAGACAGCCTGAGCTGGAGGGGCTTCCTGCTGGAGCCCAGCCTCCCAGGGAAGTGTCCCCCGGGGTCCGCAGGGAAGACATGCTACAGCTATGGTCCAAGGGGCCAGCAAACTTGGCTGCACCATCCACATGGCACCAACTTTGGAAGCATGAAAGGCACACGTTGAGGGGTCCATGGATTCTTGCATGATTCCAGTGAGCTGCTGGGGCAAGGTAGAGTCCCTGAGAGGAGACCTTGTGAGGCCACTGTGAGAAGCGCTGAAGGTGGACCCTAAGTTGCAACTGGAGACCTCAGGATGTTGGAGGTGGCAGATCATGGGACATCTGCCAAGGGAAGCTGACGGCAGAGTGGAGCTGCCCAGGAGAAGCCGCTGTGCTGCAGACAGCAGAGCTGGGGGCGTGGGGCTACCTCAGCCCTTTGGGGCCTGGGGTCGAGTCCCAGGTGTCAGACTTGGATTTGGAGTTTGCCCTACTGGCCTAAGGTTTTGCTGTAGTCCAATCTTTCCTTGCTATGCCTCCATTCCTACCTTTGGGGTTGATAATGTTTATTTTCTGGTGTTGTAGTTGGGAGTGATTATACAAGCTCAGGTAAGATAACCAAGTCAGTGCTTACACTTCTGAAGAAAGTTGAAACTGTTAAAGCTGATGTGGACTTTTGAAGCTGGGTAGAATGCATTTTGAGGGTCACGAGTCTATGGGGACAAAGGGGGGAGGATTATGGCTCACAGTGACATGTTTGAGTGTCAGGTTGACCAGGAGTAAACTTGTGGTAGTTAACCCAAGTTGTCAGCTTGATAGGATTTAGAATCACCATAAAAATCAATCTGGGAGTATATCAGTGGGGAATCTTCTAGCTTATATTAATTGTGATGGCAAGACCCATCTTAAATGTAGGCGGCACCATTCCATAGGCCTGGGGTCCTGGAGATAGCGAATGGAGCACCAGTATTTGGCACTCTCTGCTTCTTGACTATAAGTGTAATGTGATCAACTGCCTCCTGCTCCTGCCACCATCCTTCCTAACCATGTGATGAACTGTACCCTCCAATAGTAAGCCAAAATAAACCAACCCTTCCTCCCTCCCTCCCTTCCTTCCTTCTTTCCTTCTTTCTTTCCTTCGTTAAGTTGCTTTGGTTATGTATTTTGTCACAGCAACAAGAAAAGCAACTAGCACATGCTGTTTCTGCCTATTCCAGTAAGTTGATTTCAAAGTCACTGTGTCATTGTCAGCAGTGGTGATCAGAGCCACATGGGGAGCACGTCCTCTGAGCCGGGATGCATGTTCGGGATGTTCCGCAAACCATTTCACTTAGTCCTTGCCAGTGCTCAGTGTGATAGACTCTACTATTAACCCATTTTTCAGATAGGGAAACTAAACCACCAGAAGGCAGCCATAAGGCTGGAGGAGGTAGCTTGGATTGCAGGGCATCCCGTGAGGGTGTCTAGGGACTACCTGGAACCGCTGGGCATACTCAGTCACTTCCTGCCCTCCATCACTCACACCTGGCCAGACTCAGGGCCCTTCAGCAGCTCTCAGCCCGTCCTGGGTACACGTCTCCTCTTTCTGGGATCCTCACTGACGTGCATGGCATGTTGGTCCTCCCTTCCACGGGGCCCTTCTCATGATGGTCGCTCCTGCTTCTCCCCCACCGCTCCACCAGCGACCGTGCCTCCTCCGGGAGCGAAGCTGCTCATAGCTACCCGGCCCCTGCTGCAAGCTCTTCAGCCTGTGCTCGAAACTTTACGGGCTGCGCAGCTCCATTTCTTGCGATAAAAAGCCAAGGTTTTAGAGCTTTGGAAATAAATTATTCTTCTTTTCAAAAAGGCCATCTTCTGCAAATTGAAAGCCTTCATTTCCAGAAAATTGTCTCTGCTCGGAGTTTCAAGCGCCAAGAACGTGACAAGTCGCTGTTCTGCACCCCATCCTCACCCCACTCCCTCCCAGACCATAGCACGCAGCCTGCTGCCTCATTTTAGTGCAGAAAGAACTTAGGGAGAAACACAATTTGAGGAAAAGGAGAAGAATACTGATTAACTTTTTCTGAGACAGGATCTCATGTAGCCCATGCTGGCCTCAAACTTGCTATATAGTCAAGGAGAATCTTGAACTTTGAACTTTTGAGTGATCTGTCCCCACTTGCCACATGCTGAGGTTATGGGCATATGCCACCACCCCCGCGCCGTGCATACAAAGCTAGTGGTCGAACCCAGGGCTTCATGCATGCCACATGAGCACTCTACCCACTGAACCACAGTCCCAGCTCTGATTATCTTTGGGGTGTGTGCGTGTGTTTGCACGCATGTGAACACACGCACACCAGTGCTCATGCATGTGTATACACGCGTGTGGAGGCCAGAGAACAACCTCAGGTGGCCTCCTCAGGATCACCGCCCACCTCCTTTGAGACAGGGCGTCTCATTGGCCTGGAGCTCAACAATTGGGTTAGGCTGGCTGGCCAGAAAAGTCCAGGGATCCTTTTGTCTCTGCCTCCCTAAAGGTGCCACCATGCCCAGCATTTTTATGTGGGTACTAGGCCTTGAACCCAGGTCCGCATGCTTGCAAGGCAGACATATTGACCCACTGAACCATCTCCCAGGCCATGAGTTCCTATTTTTTGCAACATTGTTTTGATCAACTTGGATAAGATGGGGCAGTGGCTTCCTCATCTTGGGAATGAGATGTAGGGTCTCCCTATCACTGTCTAGCCGGCACAAGCCCCTGAGTCTGACTTCTCAGCTGGGTCACCAGGGTCTTTTCAAAGTGGCCATGTGGCCTGGGAAAGTATCTCTCTCCTGCTATTGGAAGCAATTTGGGAACCCTAAGTTCAATCTGAGACTTCCTTGCTGCTTGAACAAGATTAGGCCCAAGACAGATGGTCTTGCCTAAAATGAAAAGCCAGCGTCTCCTTCTGTGGGGATGGAGAATGGGGTTGTTATGGGCCTGGTTTGTGAACTTGAATGAGAGCATCTAGAAGGCTATTTGTAAAATTCATTGCTGTCTCTAGCTTCAGCCAACACATTATTCCGTCTTCTATTTTCTTGGACAAAGCGATTTCATATCCTACACATTTATAGCATAGAATGGACCATAGAGTGGAGCATGGGAGGGGCATGGGGTGAAGTGGGTGCAGAGGGTGCCGCTGGGCGCTACACTGCTTCCTGGGAACTTCCAAACTCACCTCCATTGCCGGCACCAGGGTCTGCTGTTACTGGAATCTCCTGGGCAATCCTCAGAGGATTTTTGCCCCAACTCCAGCATGGAAAGCAGAGGTGCCCCATGCTGGATGTGCCTAGTTTGTCTGCCTCCACAGACCTCTGCATCTCCAGGCCTGGATCCCCTGCACGTGGCAGGAGTGGGCCTGAGCTAGCGCCCAGGTCCCTCAGCACCCCACAAGTGGTAAGAGAGAATTAGCACCAGCAGAGGGACTGGAAAACTTGCCTAACTCAGGCTCAACTCAAATCACAGCTCATTCCGAGGGCTTCAAAGAAATCTTACACCCTTGTGGAACAAGACTTTTCTCTGTGAAATAAATAGCTGGGTTTTGTGTGTGTGTGTGTGTGTGTGTGTGTGTGTGTGTGTGGTGCATGCATGTGTGTGTGTGTGTCCACGTGTGTGTATGTGTGTGTACATGCATGTGTGTGTGGTGTGTGCATGTGTGTGTTACATGCATGTGTGTGTGGTGCATGCATGCTCATATGTATGTGGATACAGATGCACATGTGTCTGTAGAGACCAGAGGTCAAGGTCAGGTGTCTTACTCGGTGCTCTTCACCTAATTTTTTTTTGTTTTAGAGAGAAAGGGAGGGAGGGAGGGGAGAGAGAGAATTGGCACAGGGGCCTCAGCCCACTGCAATCAAACTCCAGATACTTGCACCACCAACTGGGCATGTGAGACCTTGCGCTTGCCTCACTTCTGTGCGTCTGCCTTTGTGGGCTCTGGAGAGTTGAACCTGGGTCCTTAGGCTTCACAGGCAAGTGTCTTCCTTAATCACTAAGCCATCTCTCCAGCCCTTTGCCTTATTTCTTCTTGAGACAAGGTTCCTCACAGTCTGGAGCTCACCAGTTTGGTTAGACTAACTTGCCAGCAACCCCAGGGATCCTCCTGTCTCCACCTCCTCAGCACTGGGATTACAGGCCTGCGCCGCCATACCTGGCTGTGGTGGTTTGAACATATGGCCCTATAGACTCAGACATTCTTCATGAAGATTGAGCTTGCAAGTTGAGCCTCCAGCAGGTAGAGCGCTGCTGGGGAAGAGGTATGTTACTGGGAGCAAACCTCACAGTTCAGCCCTGAGGTGTGCTCAGAACCAGGTTGAGCTCTGGCTGCCTATGTTTGCTGGCTCTTTGTGGTACTTCTGCTATGATCCGTGGAAGTGAGCCAGCTTCTTCCATCATGGATTGTGTTTCCCCTGGCTCCCCCGGCCTGAAATAAACCCTTTCCTCCCATAAGCTGCTTCTGGTCAGATGTTTGTCCAGCAGCACAAAGTACTTGCAACATGAGCGCTGTAGGCCCATACTCTGGCCTTCATCCTCTCAAGACAAGCACTTTACTAACTGAGCCACCTCCCCAGCCTCAGCCTTGTTCTGCTGGTCCAAGAGTAGTTTAAAAGCAAAAGTAGTCAAGGTCCTCGATTGTTTAGTAGGTAGCATGTCAGTCTCGTCAAAATGAAAGTAGTCATGAACATGAGTTTCCCTTGTCTTGTTCATCTTTAGAAGAATTGGACAAACACAGCCGCTTCTGGGCCTCGGTTCGCTCATTTGTGGGATGAGTAAGGACCTAGGCCCTGTTGGCCTCCCAGCAGGTCACTATGTGACATCCGACTCCAGAGAAATAACTGCAGCAGAGGGCAAAGGGAGCTACTGCAGGACCACAGAGGTTATTTTGTGACTGAGTTCATGAAAAAGCCCATCAGTCCTTGGTCCACATGGCCCTGTCGGGCTGGCCAGAAGTCTGGGCACCGGAGCCTGAGCTGTCCATAGTCGAGGTGGAATGTGTCCCTGGTGGGGGCTGGGGATCGATTGCTCTACGGGACTGTGGGTCTCAGGGAGGATGCTTTTCTCTAACCGCTCCGGGACCTTTAGCCTAGGGGCAGAATTAGTTATGGTGCTCCTGAAGTCTGGCAGAGCCACACACAGACGGCAGCTGTGACCAGGACCTCAAGTGACATGGGTCATGACGGCTCTGGCTCGAGTAAACAGGGAGTCAGAGACTGGGTGCCTCTGCCTCCCGGGCTTGGAGAGGCTGAGGTCTGTGCGGGTGGAAAGGGCCAGCATTGTGGGCAGCATCGCAGGCTGTTGCAGCGTCTCCCGAGGCAGCTCCCTTCCTCACCCAGCACCACTGTGAGGGCTTTGCCGTGTTGGGAAAGGAGGCTGCCTCTGCTGACAGCTGGGCCTGGAATTGAGCACAGCTTCCTCGCCGGGAACTTGCAAGACAGAGGGACCCAGCGATCGAGCCAGCACAGAGTGGCTGACTGTGGATTCCTGGTTATGGAAGTGGCTGGTTCCCATGGCCCCATGCAAGCACAGGCCAGGACTGGGAAGAGCAAAGATCTGGCTTCTGCTGCCTCTGCCCCTGGCCGCGATGTCAGCTTAGTGCCACACATGCCTCTACCCTGTTTTCTCCTCTCTAAAATGGAAAATAGGGTTCTGCTTGGGGAATTAAGCGACATAAATGGAAATAAATTAGCCATAAAATACCTGGCGAGATGGAAGCTTGATAAGTGGGAGGGAGAGGGATTTCTGCTTTGGTTTGTCCTGTTGTTTTGTTTTATTGCTTGTTTTTGAGGCCAGGTCTCCCTTATGTAGCCCAGGTTACCCTTGAACTCACAATCTGCCTCACTCACTTTAGAATTTCACATGTGTGTGTCTTAGTTTTGAGGGTTTTTTTTTTTTTTTGCTTTTATAGTGTTTTCTTTCTTTCTTTCTTTCTTTTTTTGTTTTGTGGGGTTTTTTTTTAACTTTGATTGGCAACTTCCCTACACATAGACAATATACCATGATCACAGTCCCCTCCCCACAACCCTCTCTTCTCTCTGTCTCCTGAGTTTCCTCTCCACAGAATCCGTTCTTTCCAACTAGGTTTTGTTTAAATTAGTAATTGTCTTGTTCAAGGTCCTTTGGGGGAGTAAAAGGCGGAAAGTACGTAGGTACTGATCTAGCCCCAAGGAGGATTGGATGGGGTCACCCACCGGCCTGCCCACAGTCCACTTCCTACAGAAACCTGCTCTGTGGTAACCCCTCCCCCGGGGAAGAGACCCACAGCCAGTGGCTAGATTTGCAGAGAGAGAGAGAGAGAGAGAGAGAGAGGGAGGGAGGGAGGGAGGGAGGGAGGGAGGGAGGGAGAGAGAGAGAGAGAGAGAGAGAGAGAGAGAGAGAGAGAGAGCAGTAACAACACGACATGAAGGAAAGAGTGCCTGTCCCTAGGGGATGCGGGGCAAAATGAAAATTTAGCAGTGCACTAAAAACCCTTCAACTTGAAAGGTAACGTTCTCCCAACATGAGAACGGTCTGCTATGAAAAGGGAGAAAAAGACAAGAACTATTTCTTGGAAATTAAAAACACAGTTACAATGACTGTTGAATGCTTAGGTCTCAACGGGACTTCTATCTCACCTCCTTCCCCTAAGGCTCAGGAAAGATTGCAAAAGAGGGGCAGAAAAAGAGCAGGAGCTGGAGCTCGGGAGAATACGGTCCTCTGAGCCCCGTGGTCCATGGCGCTCAAGAACGCTCAGCATCTGGGCTTGCCTGCACAAGATTGGGCCTGTCAACTGTCCATCAGGGAAGGGGGCGGGGCCCGGAGGCTCCGCCCTCCTGAGTAGGCATTGGCAGTAAATGGTAGCTGGGGAGAGGGAGGCGTTTTCTTGGTAGGGTAGATGCCCGCACACTGCCGGTATTCCAATAAATAACCCCCCCAACACACACACACCCGTGCTCTTGCAAGCAAGCCTAATGAAACCCTGTGGCTCACCAAAAAAGACACAAGCATAGGAGAGGGACCAATTGGGAAGAAAGCGTTCAGCAGGCGTGGGTGGGGACAAGTGGGAAACGGGGGTAAATATGATCAAAATGCATTATGTGAAGTTATCAAAAATAAATAAGCCGGGTGTGGTGGCTCACACCTTTAATCCCAGCACTCAGGAGGCAGAGGTAGGAGGATCACTGTGAGACACCTGAGACACAGTGAATTCCAGGTCAGCCTGGGCTAGAGCGAGACCCTACCTCAAAATATAAATAAAATAAAATAAGTAAAAAAATATTTTTTAAATTAATACAAAACTGGACGTGGTGACTCATGTCTACAATTCCACACTCGGGAAGGAGGTTGAGTTTTAGACAGACTGAGCTGGAGTGAGTTCTAGGTCAGCCTAAGCTAGAGTGAGACTCTGCCTCAAAAAAAAAAAAAAAAAAAACAGAAAAGAGCAGGAAAAAGAAGAAGGAGAAGAAAAGAAAAAGAAAAAAAAAACTTACACAATAAAAAGTACAATTGCTGCTGGGCATGGTGGCACACGCCTTTAATCCCAGCACTCGGGAGGCAGAAGTAGGAGGATCACCGTGAGTTCGAGGCCACCCTGAGACTACATAGTGAATTCCAGGTCAGCCTGAGCTAGAGTGAGACCCTACCTCAAAAAACAAAACAAAACAAAAAAAATTGCTAGAACTCAAATGAACAGATGGGGTCAAATAAAAAGTCAAGGAAGAACCTCACACTAGACGTAGACTATATGGACGGTGGGCACTGAAACACCTGAGAGAGTCATGGAAAGCTAACATCCATCTATCGTCAAGCCAGAAAAAAGACAGGGACTTTGACAGGAGGAATTGATCGGGGCATCACAGAAGAAAACGTCCAGGCCCTGAACTGATACAGACCGGCCCAGGAAGACCTTCTTGATAACTAAGCAGGGGCAGGGGCAAGGCCCACAGTGGTCTGTCCCCTGAAAGTTCAGAAGTCTCACTCACAACAGGAGATGCTCAGCAGAGGGTCTGGAACCTTGTTAGGAATTAGCATTCTCAGACCTGTGAGCTGTGGAACAACTGCTTTCAAGTTTCTGAGGGAAATCGAGACTTCTATACCAAATAAACAGTTTCAGACAAAAGAATTATCTTCTGTGGTCGTCTGAGTAGATGCCCCACAACATACTCAGGATTTTATTGAAGTTTGTAATTTAGGTCTGCAGCTTTCTGTCTGGAGGAGGTGTCGCGGTGGGTGGATCCCAGGGTCCAGCCCTAGGGTGTGGGGCTGGATCTGGAATTCCAGCAGCAAGATATGCAAGGTGCTTGCGCTCTGCCTGCTTTTCCTAAGTGTGTTGCTTATGGTGCTGGCTTGGTTTGCGGCTTTTTCTCTCTCTGCTTGGCTCTGTGGATGCAGGCCAGCTTCTTGTGCCATTATGGAACTTCCCCTGGTTCTGTAAGCTTCAATAAATATCCCTTCCTCCGTAACTGTGCCAGCAACCTGAGGCTGTCCGCTACACCTTTTTCCTTAAAATAATCTGGGCTGGAGAGGTGGCTCGGTGGTTTTAAAAAAATGTATTATTGCCTGGCCTGGTTGGTGCATACCTTTAATCTCAGCATTTGGGAGGTTGGGGTAGGATTATCCCTGTGAGTTTGAGGCTAGCCTGGGTCTACAGAGTGAGTTCCAGGTCAGCCTGGGCTAGAGTGAGACCTTGCCAAGAAAGAAAGAGAGAGAGGGAGAGAGAGAGAAAGAAAAAGAAAAATGTATCAGCACATTCTGAGTGTACAGAGTGACAGGTTTCATAATGACATTTTCATTCAAGTATTGTGGGACCATATTCAGCCTTCTGCTTTCCTTTCTCCACTCCTGTTAGTTTCAAATAGTTCCTCTTCCACTTCTCATGGTATATATATATATACACACACACACACACACACACACACACACATATATGTATATATGTGTGTATGTATATGGTATGTATACCTATAGCATCTAGGTTCAACATATCAGAGAAAACATGATATTTATCATCATTTTTGTCTGATTTAATGGAAAAACAAAAGAAGATTTAAAATATCCAGTAAATTTGCAAATGAATCCAAGAATGGAGATCTGGTCCAAGAAAAAGCAGAGCTGAGCCAGGTATTTAGTAAACAAAATTAAAAATCCCAGCACAGAGATGGGGCAACAGTGCACAAATCTGGAGGGTGAGAGCCAGGCATGACAGCGCACCTGGCGTCCCAGCTACTTGGGAGGCTGCGGCAGTAGGGTCACCTGAGCCTGGCAGCTGGTAACCAGCCTGGGCGCCACGGGCAAGAAGACCTCCATCTCCAGCCAAAGAAAAGAAACCTTGGAAGTGATGCATTGAAGTTAGAAAAGAAAGTCGAAACGTTGGAACACAGAGCTCTCGCAAAGAAAGTTAATCCCATTCAACCAAAGTAAGAGCAGAAGGGAGGCTGACACATCTCTGGTGGAGTGCTTGCTGAGCTCTGGGCTCAGTCCCCAGTACTGCATAACACTGGGCATGGTGGGACAGATATGGTCACCCCAGCACTTGGGAGGGAAGCAGAAGGAGTAGTCATCCGTAGCTACGTGGCAAGTTTGAGACCAGCTGGGCTGCATGAGACTGTGCTGGGCGTGGTGGCGCACGCCTTTAATCCCAGCACTCGGGAGGCAGAGGTAGGAGGATCGCTGTGAGTCTGAGACCTCCCTGAGACTCCATAGTGAATTCCAGGTCAGCCTGGGCTAGAGTGAGACCCTACCCCAATAAACAAACAAATAAATAAATAAAAGGCAATAAAGCCAGGAGCTGGGGAGATGGCTCAGAAGGTAAAGTGCTTGTCACCTAAGCTTGAGGACCTGAGTTCAGATTGCAGAACCCATATGAAAGCTGAGCATGACCGCACATGCCTTGAGCCTGGGAAGGCAGAGACAGGAAGATCCCTAGAGCTTGCTGACCAGCTAGTCTGCCTGAACTGGTGAGCTTGAGGTTTGGTGTGAGACCTTGTCTCAAAAAAAAAAAAAAAAAAGTAAAGAAAAAGGGAAAAGGGAAAGGGGCTGGAGAGATGGCTTAGCTGTTAAGCACTTGCCTGTGAAGCCTAAGGATCCCAGTTCAAGGCTCGATTCCCCAGGACCCACGTTAGCCAGATGCACAAGGGGGCGCACACGTCTGGAGTTCGTTTGCAGTGGCTGGAGGCCCTGGCGCACCCATTTTCTCTCTCTTTGCCTCTTTCTCTCTGTCTGTCACTCTCAAATAAATAAATAACGAATAAGCAAATTCTTTTTTTTTTTTTTTTTTTGGTTTTTCGAGATAGGGTCTCACTCTGGCTCAGGCTGACCTGGAATTCACTATTAGTCTCAGGGTGGCCTCGAACTCTCGGAGATCCTCCTGCCTCTGCCTCCCAAGTGCTGGGATTAAAGGCATGCACCACCACACCCGGCTCAAATAAGCAAATTTTTGAAAAAAAGAAGGAGAGAGGTTGAAAGCAATCGAGGAAGACACCTGATGCCAAGCTCTGGCCTCTGCACACTGGACACACATGTACACATGCGCCCATGCCACACATGAACACACACCCGCGCACACCATACATATGAAGAAAAAGATACTACTAAGGCCAGAGAGCTGGAAGACCTTAGTGGCAGGATGCGGGAAGCCTGTGTCCTGTCTCTCAATACATTTTCTAGGCAGCTGAAAGTTCTAGGGAAGACAAATTACTGAACAAGAAAGGCATGGCCAAATATCGAGCGAGCCGAAATCGGCCGTGACTGTGAGTAATGGACGGAAGGCCACGGAAAAGAACCACTTGACCATGGGGCTAAAACCATCTGGAAACAGCACCGGTTACTCGCGGGGCCATCACAGGCCTGCCCGGAGGCTTCTGGATCTTTCTGCCGGAGATGATGGGAACTTCAGCATGTTTCTAGTACTCTCGGTTCATGTCACTTTTTGCAGTCAGTGACTTAAAACCTACACTTTGCGCTTTCCGCTTAGTGTCTGTAACCAGCTGAAAATTCACGTCAGAGGTCACCCAGTCAGAAGGGACAGGGAGGGATTAGGACGGACAGCTTCCATACTGAAGGGGCAAGAACCACTGTCTTGCTGGCATTAGGGTGTGTTGTCAAATTCACTTCATCCTTTTAATGTGCATGATTTTTACTTTATAATCCCTTCATTAAACAGATGAAGATGTTTCAAAGGCTATCTTTGAGAAGAATTTGCCACAGTTTGGAGTGGGGATAGTGGTACAAGCATGAGAACCCGAATTTGGAGCCCCGGCACCCACATAAAATGCCAGGTGTGGTAGCGAATGCCTGTGATCCCAGCTCTGGGGAGGCGGGCCCCTGTGGCTCACTGGCTAGCCAGTCTAACTGAACTGGTGAGCTCTAGGCTCAACAAGAGACCCAGTCTCAAAGAATAAGGCAGAGCGTGATTGAAAGAGATGCCTGATGGCAATTGTTGACCTCCTCGTGCACACACACGTACACACACACACACACACACGCCCACACCACAGACCACATACAAAAAATCTAAGCCTCCCACATTTTCCTTGTTATGCCTTTGACTGTGTCTCTATTTCTTTGCTGCTGTCTGAAGATTAACTGCTAGGTGCCTTTTCTCAGCTGAAAATGCCAATGTATGTATGAAATGAAGACGTCGATATAGATGTATATATTTAGAATTAGCATAGAAATGATTAAGGCAGCTCGGCGTTGATCAATAATCATATTGGACTTGGGTCTTTTTTTCCTTTTGCTTCCCTCGTTCGTTCTGCTCTGTGATATTTATTACCACCCGCTGAGACTCGGGCCTTAACTAAATAGAAGTTGCTTGGGGAAACTCATAATCTAGGGCTTGAATGAAAGCGGCAGTGGCTGGATGCGGAATTAGGTTTGGCAGAGGAGACAGAGCCCCAGTAAGCGGGTGCTGTGCCTTGGTACGAATGTTTCTGGCTGCCTGGAATGCAGTAAAGTCAAGCCCACCAAACAGTAGCCCCCAGTTACAAAAGTTATATATTTCAAGAATAGGGTCAGAGTCCTCTTTCAAATGTACTGGGCGATTTTAGCAAATATTACGTAGTGGGCATGGGCAGTGCTGTGGTTTCGATGTGGTCCATTTCCCAGAAGTTCGTGTGTGGAAGCCTGGTCGCCAGTGCAGCAGGGTTGAAAGGTGGTGGCATCTTGAAGAGGAGGCCCTAGCGCCAGCTAGTCAGGTCTTGGGCCACAGCCCTCTGAAGGAGGTGAAGGCGGCCATATTACAATCCCCCGAGGAAAAGTTACTATGAAAAAAAGTAAGCCTGGGGCTGGGAAAATGGCTTAGCCATTCAGACGCCTGCCTACGAAGCCTAAGGACCCAGGTTCAATTCTCCAGATCCCATGTTAGCCAGATGCACATTGTGGCGCATGTGTCTGGAGTTAGTTTGCAATGGCTGGAGGCCCTGGTGCCCTCATTCTCTCTCTCTCTCTCTCTCCCTCTCTCTGTCCCTGTCTCTAATAAATAAATTAAAAACAGAAAACCTTTAAAACCGTGAGCCTGACCTTTGACCTCTCTAGTCCATTTCATCTTGTGTTCTCTTGTGACACATTCCCACCACTGTGATGCCACCTGCCCCCAGGCCCTCCTCAGGGACCACGCATGAGGGACTGCCCAGTTTTGGACTTTCAGTCTCCAAAATTGTTAGCTAAATCTCTTTTCTTTATAAAGTGCTAAGCCTTGGGTATGTTGTTATGGCAAGCAAAGGCAGATTAATAGGGTGTGGCTTTAGAAGACCTGACATTCTCAAACCCCAAGGACCAGAAGGATGAGCGAGGTTTCTGAGTTCTGTATGAAGCTCCACGGATGCCCATAGGTTCCAAAGAGAAGGGACAGGTGACCCTGGACCAACCTCTCTAGAGTCCAGATACTGGCAGTGCGAGTTCTCCACATCCATGCCAAGCACCAGCCCCATGCAAGGGATATCTGCCTTTGGTTGGCACAGCCAGTGGTCCTGAAGAGACACTTCACATGAGAGCCAGCCTCCACCCCCCCTCACAGAGCACTCAGAGGATGAGTCCAAAGATATTCTGTTTTTCCATAGTTGCTAAGGAAACCTGTGCCCTGTTTTATGCCTTGCTAAGTGAAATGAAGTGGATTTTTCCAGAACAGGTGGCCTGAGCCCTCAGCACAATGCATAATAGTCCCCCACAGGACAAGAGCATCTCTTATGGTGACAGGCCACCAGGGGTGACCCCTGGCCTGTCTCTCTTCAGAAGAAAGGAAAGTCTTCAACTCCCCTGTAATTAGGACGGTTCCAAACACTCAGGTTCTCCAAGGATGGTGGGGGGCAGATCCTCTGTGGTCAAGAGAGTGCAGGCACATGCTGATGCAGCAGACCTCTGGGAGATGGTTGAGGCAGCCTTACCAGAGGTGGCAATGCCCACACGTGTGGCATGAAGGCAGAGGCAAAGGATGGGCACCAAAATTGTTGTCAATAGTGGCCTTAGAATTCCTGGTCCTTATGCATGCATCTGTCCAAATGGCTCAGAATTCCTCGTGGAAAAGGAACAGTCATCATTACAGTGTGAGAATGTGTCCCCTCCCCAAGGACACTTTCAACTCAATCAGCCAGATGTAAGTCACCAGAGACCTGCTCAGACAGACAGTGAGGAAATATGAGGTCTGGGGAGCCCGGCAGCCCCATGGCTTTCCCGATTCTCTGGCCTTTGGAACATCCTTACTAAAGGCCCATCCATACTACTGAGCTTCTTCTCAATTACAGATAAACCAGCCCTGGGCATCCTGTCTGCCGGCCAGGCTACACTGTGTTTTCTCGTCTCACTAGCGTCTCTGCATCGCACGGGCGTGTGTGGATGCACGCGTCAGGAGGTTCAGGGCCCGCCGGTCTTCCCAGCTCACTTGTCACATCCCTGTCCTGGCGTCCACAGCAGGTCATCCATAGGGCTGGGTGGGCAGCTGCCACAGGGCCCTGCACGGGACACCCTCAGACTCGTCGTCTTGGGTTTGGAGTTCAAGCACAGCCACTGAGCGAGCCTCCAGCCTGCCTCCTCACCGGAGCAGAGGAAATGGAGCACAGGAGCACCGTGGGCGAGGGTGAAGTCAAGACTCTGGTTCGGGCAAAGCCACCCTCTATCTGCCCAGTTGTGATTTCAGGCCGTCTTTGATCTTGCCCGTCCTCCAGTACCAGCCTGTTACCGTCTGATCTGGGCTCTACCCTTTTGCCCACCTCTAGCACCCTCACACCCTGGGGTCTTATTCTCTTGCCGTGGGGTGAAGCCCCACAGACTGTCTTAGCCCCACTCTCCAGTGCTTGTCAGCTCTCCTGGGGTGGTGTGAATCAGATGTCCCCACAAACTCATGTGTTCTCAGTGCTTAGCCCCCAACTGGTGACACTGTGGGAGGTGGAGCCGTGCTGGAGCAGGTGTGTCACTGGAGGTGGACTTAGGGGTGTTCTAGCCAGCTCTTCCTCGCCAATGTCCAGCCCACCGTCCTGCTGCTGGTTTCTCTGCTGGGGCAGAGGTGACGTCCAGCCTCTGCTCATGCCATGCTTTCCCTGCCATCGTGCACTTCGCCTCAAGACTCTAAGAAATATGTATGCATGTACATGTGTATGTATGCATGCATGTATGTATGTGTGTGCGTACGCATGTATGTATGTATTCTTTCCTTCCATCAGCTACTTTAGGTCAGGTATTTTGTCCTAGCAATGGACAGGTAATTACACCTTTCAACCCACATGTCTGACCCCAGTTCCCTGTGGAATCCTGAGGACTCCTGGGCACCCCCTTCTGTGTGGACACCATCAAGCCACCAGAGCCAGCATGGGGTGACCCACACCTCAGAGAAGTCTCATAGGATGCCATGGGTGCCCAGAAACAGAGCTGAAACAGGTACCGGACGTGGTGGTCCAGCAAGAAGACTTAGGGGCCAATGGGCTCAAGGTCACACTGTAGCACACCAGGGTCTCATTTGTCAACACAGTGGAGACTTACAAAAATGTTCTTGCTTTGTGGGTGAAGATACCGAAGTGCAGAGTGTGTGAGCGACTAAACTGAAATCCCACAACTCGCCAGTGACTTACCCAGGGTTTCCGCTTAGGGTTTTCTGGAAGGAGAGTGCTGAAGGCAGGCGCGGAAGGACAGGCGGGATGTGGTCAAGCCAGGAACAGAGCACTGGTGGAGAGGATGTGTGCAGGGTTGGGGGGACAGGACCTGGAGCTTGTACAAATGGGTGGATGACTGTGTGTGCGCCTCTCATGCACATGTATGGGAAAGAAGGAGAGGGGCTCCTACCTGCAAACCCTCCTGCCTGCTGCCTGCCACCCTCACCCTCACTCACACAGGGGCTTGAAAGGGTCTCTTGGAGAAGGCCATGGGCGCTGTGTAGCTGCACTCTGGGTGACAAGAGCTCGCTATACCATGCAGCAGGAAGCTGGCTCCCAGTGAAGAATGGGGACCTTGACCTGGTCTCAGTCCTTGGATAGCTCACGGGCATGTGCTTGAGTCCCTGCATATAACTTCCTACCTATTACAGGTTAAAAGGGAATGGGGCTGGAGGGATGGCTTAGTGGTTAAGGTGCTTGCCTGCAATGCCAAGGGACCCAAGTTTAGCTCCCCAGGACCCACGTAAACCAGATGCACAAGGTGGAGCATGTCTGGAGATCATTTGCAGCGGCTGGAAACCCTAGCATACCCATTCTCTCTCTCTTTCTCTCTCTCTCAAATAAATCAATAAAAATAAAAAGTGGGTGGGGACTGGTTGAGAAGTTGTTCACAGAGCATGACCCTCGGAGCTAACCCCAGCCAGGCTGTGTGACAGGACCCTGGGGGCCGTGGGCCCCTCTTGCAGACAGTAACTTTTGAAACCTCAGGCGCCACATGCCTGCCCCCACCCCAGGCAGTGGTTCTGAAGCCTGGCTGTGCCTCCATCTCCCCAAGACCTTCTGGAAATAGAAGCTGGGCACCATGTGGAGAGGGCCAGTTAAACAAACCTGGACGACCCCAGCCTCCCACTGTCTCGGGGGAACGCTGCACATTTTTGCAGAGTTATCTGAGTGAGTTATTTTATTCCTTTTTTATGTCCTGAGTGAACTCACATCATCATTTTATTAATGTATTTGCAATTACTGGATAATGATTTCTGGTTGTGTGTGGTCTATGATATGGGGACGCTTAATCAAATGTCCTCGTGATGGGTCTTTAAGTTCTCTGGGGCCAGAAGCTTTTCCCATCAATTAGGCTTCAAAGAAATGGGTTTTAGGCCCATCTACAACTACATTTTTATGTGTCTTTCATGGCTTCCCTGCCTCCCCCTGGTGTCTTTAGAGATACTGGGAAACGGGGTGTGTGGCAGGGGCATTTATCAGTGGGTGTGTGGAGAACGGTCTTATGATGGTTGCTGCAAAATGTTAAAGTGACTGCTGTGAAGCAGAGCAGCTTCCAGTCGCTCTGGGGTGCCCAACCCACAGCACCACCAGGAAGAAGGATGGCCACTGAGCTGCGGACCCCTGGATCAGACCTGAAGAGATACATCCTCTGGAAAGAGGCAGAAAGCCCAGAACCTTTCATGCCCAACACTTACCCCATCCCGCCCTACAGGGGTTTGGAATCTGACCTATTAAAATACAGAGTAGGGGCTGGAGAGATGGCTCAGTGGTTAAGCACTTGTCTGTGAAGCCTAAGGACACTGGTTTGAGGCTCAATTCCCCAGGACCCACGTTAGCCAGATGCACAAGGTGGCACACGCGTCTGGAGTTCGTTTGCAGTGGCTGGAGGCCCTGGTGCACCCATTCTCTCTCCCTCTCTCTCTCTCTCTCTCTCTCTCTCTCTCTTTTTCTCCCTCTCCTTCTCTCCCTCTTTCTCTCTGTCTATTGCTCTCAAATAAATAAATAAATTTAAATATGTCTCAGTTGGTAGAGGACTTGCCCAGCCTGCAGGAAGCTGAGAGTCATTACCACATCAACCTGCCACAACGGTGCATGCCTGAAATCCCAGCACTCACAGATAAAAGCAGGAGGATCAGAAGTTCAAGGTCATTTTTGACTATACAGAGTTCAAGGACAGCCTAGGCTACATCAGACCCAGTCTCAAAAGCAAACAAAAAATGAACCTTACTTCTGCCTGGGGTGATCCACCTGCATGCCAGGCTAGGCACCCTTCTGGATCACTGACTCCCACTACCTGGGGCAAGGAGGCCTGGTTTCTAGTGAGCAGGCTGGCACCGTTCTGCTCAGCCCTGGTCTGAGATCCAGGAAATGCTGGGCCTCCATGATATGCTGTGAGCAAGAGGAAGAGAATGGAAGGGAGAACCAAGTCCCCATAGCCCCAGCACTCAGTATAAGAACATAGAGGGCTGGAGAGATGGCTTAGTGGTTAAGGTGCTTGCCTGCAAAGCCTAAGGACCGATGTTCAACTCTCCAGATCCACGTGAGCCAGATGCACAAAGATGAGACAAGCGCAAGGTTGCACATGCCCACTAGGTGGCGCAAGTGCCTGGAGTTGGATTGCAGTGGCTGAGGCCCGCATGTCCATTCTCTCTCTCTCAAAACGAAAAAAAAAAAAAAAAAAAAAAAGCACAGACACCAGGTATCAAGGCTGGTTCCAGACAGAGCCATCTTGCTGGCTCTTGTTGTCACCATTTCTTTGTCTCTGACTCCTCTTAGGGGAGGGGCTGGGCCCCATGGAAACATAAGTCAGTGAGCATGGAGGATTTGTGCTTGGGTAAGCAGGCAGCTATCCTGTGGCCTCCTGGACTCTCAGATGAGAGGTCAAGTACGTCTCAGTCAAAGGAACTGCTGGCCAAGTCCTCTGCGCATTTGTTCATTTCCTTCATCTGTTTGACGTGTGCTTGCTCAGTGCCGATCACATGCCAGGAGCCCCGC
The DNA here is from genome assembly GCF_020740685.1 of Jaculus jaculus. Taxonomy (NCBI): domain Eukaryota; kingdom Metazoa; phylum Chordata; class Mammalia; order Rodentia; family Dipodidae; genus Jaculus; species Jaculus jaculus. The sequence continues at coordinate 4,331,123 of NC_059107.1, read as the reverse complement.
TGGCCCTTAGCCCGTGACGGGTGGGCTGTGGTAGACAAGGAGAAGGAGCAGAGACAAGGAATTCTCTGAAGGTGTGCCCAGGGCACTCCAAGAGCCTAGTCAGGAGCAGCCAAGGAGGCCAGCTCCCAGCCAAGGTCAAGAGGGTTAAGACCTTGCCGAGTGGGGCAAGCTCGTGGCTGGGATGCCAGGGCCCCGAGGTGATGCTAGTCCTGTTTAAGGAGCTGGAGGCGGCTTCAAGTCCCTGAACAGGTATGTGAGAGGGGAGGAAGCCAGGCCAGAAAGGAAGAGGTTGAAGGCCACAGGAGCAGCTAACCTCCATCTTGAGGGCAGTGAGGAGCCCCTAAAGTTTCCTCCAGCTACAGAGGGAAGGAGGATTGGTGGGGTAAAGCCATGAGCTTCCAGGAGTAGATGGTTCTCCGGCCTCTGCACTCGGGGGTGCCAGACACTCACGGTATCACATCTGGATTTAGGTGGGTTCTGGGGGGTCCAAACCCCATTGTTCATGTTCACTCAGCCAGCACTTGACCCACTGAGCCACCTCTCCAGTCCTTGAGTGCAAGTATTGCTGGTTCCCGTCTGGGAGCGCTCAACTTGTTTGGCTTCCCTCATTTGATATTTACGTTCCATCCCCCACTGGTCTCAGCGTCCATTACTTCCACTAAGCTTTTAAATAAAAGCAATAATCATGGCAGTTCGCTTGGATGGATGTGATCCTGTTAAGTGGACCCAGCTTCCCTCCTGGAGGGCACCTCAGACTCCAGTTGAACACTAACGCCCACCAATTAAGCACACAGAACCAGTGGCCTTGCCAGTCTTACCTCTCCCTTCTAAAACCCACATGCTTGCTTGCAAAGTTTGATAGCCTGGGTTTAATTCCCCAGTACCCACGCACAGCCAGATGCCCAAAGTGGTGGACGAATCTGGAATTCGTTTGCAACAGATGCCCATTCTCCCTCTCCCTCTCTCTCCCTCTCTCTCTCTCTCTCTCTTCTCATAAATAAATGAAATATTGAAAGCTAAATACGACTCAGATGCAGGCTGAGGCATACACACAGGTAGCCTCAGAGGATCCTCTAGGTCTGAGTCTCACTAGAAAACATGCCCTTGGCTTTGTCATATGGGCGTGGGACCCCTTAGAATGCCAACACGCATCTCTCCATGGTTAGCCTGCCCATCTGGGTACAGTGCTCGGAGCTGAAGTCTGGCGCGCCCGCCCTACCTGTGTCCTTGTGAAAGGACAAGTTGAGGGACTTGAACCTCACTCGGTGTGTTGATCATGTCGCTCGTCGCTGCGACCCAATGTCTGACAGGAAGGAGCAGAGGAAAGGAAGGGCCAACTTTGACCAACACGTCCAGGGGACGCTCACCATCACGGAGCGGGAGGCTTGGCAGCGAGAAGTGGTCAGATGGTCACACGGAGTTCAATCAGAAAGCAGAGGGCAAACAGGAAGTAGAATTCTAAAACTTTTAAACCCTCAAGGCCCATCTCCCCTTGAGCCCCACTTCGTCCAGCAAGGCTCCACCTCCTAAAGGCTCCACGGCCTTCCCAAACAGCACCACCAGCTGAGGACCGAGTGCCTGATCACATGAGTCTGTGGGAACAGCTCACATTTAAACCCCCACACCCAGGAAGCTGTTCTCCCAAGTCAAGCAAGTATCTTGACAGAGCAAGTTAGGGGAGGAGGGTTCACTTCTGCTCACAGTCCAGAGAGAAAGTCCACTGTGGTGGGGACATCATGGTGGGAGGAGCTTGAGACAGCTGGTCACGTTGCATTTGCAGTCAAGGGATCTCAGCCCATAGGTTTGTCCCATCCATAGTTAGGGTGGGTCTTTAAACCTCAGTTAACCCTTCTAGAAACTCTCTCACAGGCATGCCCATGGCGACTCCAAATCCCATCTAGTTGACCACCAAGAGCAACTACCACAAGGGCAACAAAGCAACAGTGTCACTTAGAGGGATTCCCTAGGAGGAGGGGATCTGTGGGAAAGCTCAGAGACCAGGAGATCAGCACGGAAAAGAACCATCCAGAGACTGTGGCTGACCACTGGCCACCGTGCTGCCGGGGCTGTGCTTAGGACATGAACTCCATAGTCTTGTTGCAGCACCTCCCCAGAACTTGGACTATCTCTATACCCCGCGCCTGTAGAAAGAGAAAACTTGGCCTGGAAACAATACTGGCAGAGTGGGAACCAGAGATGGCCCAGGCTCTCTCGGGTTTCTCCCGTCCTAGGTTACGTCTGAGGTGCTGATACCGTGGGACCTGGCCTTCCAAGGTCTCTTGGCTCAGGCAGGGGTCCGGTGGTTCTCTGGTAGCCCTGTGTCTGGTGGCCCTGAAGAGCGTCCCCCAACATTGATCTTTCTATATCTTCTTTTCCATCGTTCTCAGACTCCGCCCATCACCTGGCCTAGGAGGTCCTGCCCTGATGGGCCAGTGCCCCCCTCACCTGGAAGTACCCTCACCGAGAGAGGCAGGCTTGTCCTGAGAATTGGCTACAGTGCCCCTCTCTCACTTAAAGGACTGGAAAGCTGCATCTCTATTTTTCTGGGTACTGGATATATCTCTGAGCCAAGGCTGTGACAGGAAAAGGCGGGTGTGCCAGTGTGTTCAGGATAATAAGATTTTCCCAGTAAGAGGCCTTGTGTCTGTATAGAGTTCTGAAATCTTCCTCAGGCTGTAGAAAATTCTGCCCGCTCCCATCACCCTTCCCCAGCTTTCTTCCCATCTCAGGTGGTTTCTTTGTAATAGTTGGCTGGCCGGACTTAATTGAGAAGGGAGGTATTGCTGGAGTAGGAAAAGCCCCCAAGACTGTAAGGCACCGAATTCTGAGTGATAGCCTGGCTTCACAACCAAGGTCCTGGCCCCCAGCAATCCTCTTTCATTCCTGGGCCTGTTGGCTAATCAGTACATAAGGAGTCTGAAATGTATTATTCAAAACTCTTCACCTCTGCTCTTGGGGTCTGTGGCCGGGGATCTGCAGTAACTACACAGGAACCTCTAAGAGGCAAACCAGAAAGAGGCTGGGGCCCTGGTCACTGGCATGCATGCCTGAATCCATCGCCTTGTGTGAGAGAGAGACAGAGACACAAGGGGTTTCTACCTTCCAAGCACAGTCCTCTCGTGTATGGACCAAGCCTTATGAATAGGAGCTATTTCTCAGGGTCCTCTCTGTCCTTGCTCCTATGCTGGGTGCTATAGGCCTGCAAAAAAAAAAAAAGAAAGAAAGAAAGAAAGATGGTTTCTCACACCCTGCTTTTAAAAACCCTATCTGGACATTATACTCATCAGAGCATCATTCATGAGCAAAACCAAAATCAAGGGCACGATGTGGTTGGCTGCTTAGCTGATGGCTCTGGTTACATTAAGGGGCCATTAGCATCATCGTGTGGCATTTCTAGAGCCCCCTGAGTGAGACAGTACAGCCTATTTCCCAGATAGCCCTCGCCCTTCTGTACCAAGCTCTTTGTGAGATTTTCTTAACCACTTTCTCCAAGTCCGGTTCAAAAGAAGGCAGGTAAGTGTGTCCCAAGACAACGCATGGGATGCCTTGGCACAGGTGGGCTGCACCGTATCTGCAAGGCACAGGTACGTGGGGCACCTGCCCATGCTCTGGGGTGCAAAGGCCCCAGGCTGCCTCCAACTGGCCCCACCCCTCCAGGCCCAGGATGCCCCACGTCTGTTCACTGTCTTCCTTCAGAGAGTCTAAGCACAGCCTCCTCGCTGTCTCCTGGGGCCCCCTGAGCCCTTTCACAGCATCTCAATCCATATCCGTGCTGGATGAAGGCGGCGAGGAAACTCTCCCTATTCTAGGCTTCAAGAGCTTATGAATATGGAGGGCAAAGAGAGGACCAAAGGATTTCTCAGAGTGGGCATGGAACAAGAGCACATCCTCACAATCCCATCCGGCTGCTGCCCTGGCCGGGTCTGGGGTGCCCACCACAGGCACCATGCGGCCAGGCTGAGAGGTGGCGGGAATAACTCAGCAGGCTGGGGGGGGGGCCTTGGGAGCACTCTGAGGAGCTGCACGCGGGGTCCTCGCGCATCTCTCCTCCGCCCCGGTGGGCAGCCTGCTCTTCTCATGACCAGACACCTGAGCCTGGACCGTCAACTGCTCAGAGACCCCCAGGATGACAACCTGCATGTTACACAGGGTCTAACATCCACACAAACGAGGGTTTCTGAAGCTCCCTCCACAGCCCGCCAGATTCTGGAAGTTTCCAGCATGGACAATGCCCATAATGGTCAGGCAGACCATCCGAGGGGCACCTGCCACCCATAGCCCCCAAACTGAAATGCTGCTGCCCCCAGAGAGGTTAAGATCAACCTCCAAGCCTCTAGGAACCCCAAGTCCTCTAGGGGCTAAGTCCTTCTGTTCAGATCATCCTCCAAAACACCGTTTGCTGGAAGCCTGGGTAAGAGCACGGATCCAGGCTTATAGCAAGCCTGGTCTTCGGGGAGCATAGGACGGCAGTTTCCAAACCCGGCGGAGCTTCAACGGGTGGATTGTGGAGAGTGTTGTTGGCAAACAGCTTCCTGGCATCACTCTGCAGCCCACGTACCCTCACATCAGAGAAACAGCAGCTCTCCCTCCAGCTTGCAAACCCCACAGCTTTTTGGTTTGGCAGAGACGTCAACAATCACTTAGTCTGAACCAAGAGCACTGAGATCAGACAGAGCAGACAGAGAGGCATCAGCTGGGATCCTGTCCTTGCCCATCTCCTCGCCTGCTGCACACAGGTGCTGGGCCCTGGGGTCCTGGGTGGGTAAGGGCCGGTTCTGGGGAAAGGCCGACAGTGAGAGAAGCCAAGCCGGCTCCTCCACAGCACCCCGGTGAAGTCTCTTCCCTTCTCCATGGACTTGCTTCCTCCACGCCAAGGAACCAGGTAAAGCCTCTTTGACGTGACTGCTATCAGCTGTCTTCCCAGAGGTCAAGGGGGCTCCACGGCCAAGGGTGTGACTCCGCCCCTCCTCCTCCCTGAGTCTGGCCTTCACATAGACTGGGCTTGTGCTCAAGTGGACACAGGGTGTCCACACACACATCTTCTACAGGTACACACCTCACAGATGCAGCCACCATGTCCACACACTGCTCTCACCCCACCCTAAAATCACAGTACCACGGACTGCAGAGAGAGGTGAGGCCACAGGCTCAGGTTGTTCATATAAATCCCCCATCCTTAATTCTGTCAGACCTAAAACTCCTTTTCATAGAGAGCCTTTTATAAACTGCCCTTATTATTGAATGAATATGTGTTTTGCCAAAAATAATGGCCTAGCCACACTTTCATAATCCCAGCACTAGAGGCAAAGCTGTACTTAGGAAAGCGGAAGGCCACAAGTTCAAGGCCACCCTGGGCTCTCTAGTGAGCTTCTGACTCAAGCACTAAAAGAGAAGGCAAAGCGCCAATAGGAAGAGCGCGCCTCTTGGGAAACAGGTGAAGAGGATCGTGGCTATGGCTCCGGCACTCGGGAGACTAAGGCAGGAGGGTTCCTGTAAGTTTGAGGCCAGCCTGGGCCACACAGTAAGTTCCAGGCCAGTTCTGGCTACAGAGTGAGACCCATCACAAAACAATAGCAGAAAGTTTTAGAACGGAAACTGGTAGGCAGAGGAGGGTCATGGTCTTCTAGACTCCAGCAGAGAGAGGTGGAACGTTCCTGGCCTGCACCAGGCAGACACCCACGGGGGCTCAGTGGGGGGGGGGGGGTTAGCGGCACATGATCGCCGGGGATCTTGCTCGTGGTGGCCCCACCATGCTCAATAACCCTTTGCTGGCCTGCGTCTCGTCTGAGTTTGTAAGTACCCGTCATACCATGCATGAGTGACTGGAGGACGATGCCCTTAGAAGACTGGGTATCACACCAGAAATGGTGCCATGCCTGTAAGCCCAGCACCCAGGAGGGTATTGGGGGGATTCTCATGAATTCAAGTTCAGCCTGAGCTACAGAGTAAGACTCTATCTCAAAGAAAGGAAGAAAGGAGAGAGAGGGGAGGAAGGAAAGGAAGAAGGGACAGAGAAACATACACATGCAAAAAATAAAAAGAAAGAGAGAGAGAGAGAGAGAGAGAGAGAGAGAGAGAGGGGATGGAGAGATGGCTCATCCATTAAAGCAAAGGCTGCCAACCCAAGTTCAGTTCCCCAGTACTTGGTAAAGCCAGATGTACAAAGTGGTGCATGCACCTGGAGTTCATTTGCAACTGTTTCCCTAAGGCGAAATGAAGGGGTGGGGGGCAGCCAGGTGGCTGGGCATCCGGACTGCCAGAGAGGCCCTGAGTCTATAAGGAAGAGGAGGGTTCCATCAACACAATAATTACAAATAAGCCCCTGGGCCGGGGAAGTGGGTCCGTTGGTCAAATGCTCACTGCTATAAGCGTGAGGTCCCAGCACATATGTATGAACTAGACACAGTGCTGTGTGCCTATAATCCCGGCCCTGGGGAGTTGGAAACAGTGGTCCACAGGGTTTACTGGCTAGCTAGTCTAGCCAAATCAGTGCGCTCCAGGTTCAGTGAGAGACCCTGTCTTAAAAGTAAAGTGAAGCCGGGCATGGTGGCATGCGCCTTTAATCCCAGCACTTGGGAGGCAGAGGTAGGAGGATTGCCAGGAGTTCGAGGCCACCCTGAGACTCCATAGTGAATTCCAGGTCACCCTGGACTACAGTGAAACCCTACCTCAAAAAAAAAAAAAAAAAAAAGTAAAGTGGGCGCTGAAAGGATAGCTTAGTGGTTGAGGTGTTTGCCTGCAAAGCCGAAAAACCCAGATTTGATTCCCCAGGACCCACGTTAGCCAGATGCACTAGGGGGCGCACACATCTGGAGTTCGTTTGCAGTGGCTGGAGGCCCTTGCACACCTCCCTCCTTCCCTCCCTCTCTCTCTATCTCTCTCTCTCTCTCTCTCTCTCTTTCTCTGTCAAATAAATAAATAAAAATAAAAATATTTTTTTAAAGTAAAGTGGAGCCTTTAATCTTAGCACTCAGGAAGTAGAAGGATTGCCATGAGTTTGAGTCCACCCTGAGAGTACATAGTGAATGCCAGGTAACCTTGGGCTAGAGCAAGACCCAACTTCAAAAACAGGGAAAAAAATGAAATAAATAAAAATAAGGTGGAGAGCAACTGAAAACATCCAACATTAACCTCTAGCCTCCATATATACATCCACACACACATATGCATTCACACACACGTCATGCAAAAAAAAAAAAGAGAGAGAGAGAGAGAGAGAAGAAATAGAGTTCTTAACGCCATGAGGGTTTTAGCATTTATTCAAGTTTTCAAACATTCCTCTTTCACTCTGGGGCCACCTGATAGATGTGCCAGTCGGCCATGAAAAGTATTCATGGATCCCTCTCCCAGGAATCCAGCCAATTGTGCTTTCTTTAATAGGAATAAAAGAGAGGATTGTAAATGTCAAACCACAGATTGTGTAGCAACATCAATTGAACCCCGCATTCATGAGCAAATGTACCATTTATCTAGCAAAGGTCTGGGTGGTTTTGTTCATTTAAATCACCTGGTGCTGGGGTGAAAATTGAGAAGTGGTTCTGTCCACAAGTTCAGGTGTTAGTGTAGGTGAGTATCTCCGCCTGAGATGGTGGTGTGGGTTGACCAACTTCATTCCAATGAGGCTGGGGCTGAGGTGTGAGTGTGTGTGTGTGTGTGAGAGAGAGAGATAGAGAGGGAGAGAGAGAGCTGGCACTGAGAGACTTGCAGAGCCTTAGATATGCAAATTCTGTCTGTGGTACCCAAATGAGGCTTGGGCCTTGAAAATTCCAAGTGAACCGGGATGACAAGAACAAACCATCCAGGGAAGATGCAGTGGAATGGGCCAGGGACGGTGTGCCAGCCCGATGCCTCTCCCTTTAAGTCCTGGGAATGTAGGGGCCGATGTCCAGAAAGACCCCGTGGCATCTAAGAAGGTGCCACCGTCTGGTTTCCCTCGGCCACCACTGGCTGCCAGAGTGAACACACACCAAGCACCTGGCCAGGAACATGGCACAGCCAAATGCTAGCAGGTGACCTTTAAATGAGCTCCAGCTCATTCCGCGGTAAAACCAGCCATGCCTGTGACAGCTGACAAGTCCACACAAGCTGGAAGCCCCCCAGGCCATGCCTTCGGCCCCCGCCCACTGGGCTGGCCAGGTGAGGTCCCAGGGCACCCCTGCCACACAGGATGTTAGGAGGAGCTCTCAGCTCCCCTCTAGGTCTTGACACCCTCCAACTCCAGCCTGGTCCCCACCCTTTCTCAGCCCTTCAGGTGTCCCTGCTGGGCCCTCTTGAGAATCTGATGGGGCTGAGAGCATTGCTCAAAGGCTGTGTTTCAATGGACTTTGAGTCAGGACCAGCAGAGATAATAAAGTCCAGCATTTCCGAGTGGACTTTTTTTGCATGTGTATGTATGTATGATGTGCATGCATGTGTGAGGCATGTATGTGTGTGTGCAAGTGCAGATGCACATATATGCATGTGTGTAGAGGCCAGAGGTCAACGTCAGGTGTCTTCCTAGTGGCTCTGCACCTTAGTTTTTGAGACAGGGTCTCTCAGTCAACCTGGAACTCACCAATTCTGCTAAACAAGTAGCCAGCTCTCTCCGAGTACCCTCCTATCTCTACTTCCCCAGTGTTAGGGTTACAGCCATGTGCCAAGCACACCTAGCTTTTATGTGGGTGCTAGAGACCTAAACTCAGGCCCTCACTCTTGGGTGGCAAGCATTTTGCCCGCCGGACCATCTCCCCAACCTAGTGGGTTTGCGTGTTTAATGGGGTCTCAAGGGATTCTGAAGCAGACCGAAGTTTGAGACCCTACCAGTGCCTCGCCACCAGCTGCGTCCTCTAGAATCAGCAGCTCCCTGTATGTCTTTGCTCACCCCAGCCAAGGCTGTCCCGTAGAGAAGCCCTCCCTTCCGTTATCGGAAGGCCCTGGCGTCGTGTGCTTGAAAGAACGCAAACTGCAGTCGGGAGACCCAGGTCCTGACGTTGGATCTGGTCCAGCCACTGCTACGGTCTGCACCTCAGTCTTCTGCTTGTCTGATAGGTGCCCTGGGATCACTGCTGGCTTTGGTGTCAGGACTGGACTCTGGGTGAGGGGAGGGATGGGGATCAGTGGAACGGTCCCAACTGTGGGCAGGCAGCGCTGTCTGGGGAAGAAATGTCTACTGCGAGTCCCATGGCTCAGAGAGTGGCAATATTTCACCCAGGCCTTGCTTCAGGGAGTTGAGTGAGAGAGGACAGAACAGAGACAAACTCTTCAAGGCTGGCATGGTGCCAAGGAGACAAAAGAGGCTCCATAGAGCTGGGCCTTGGCATAACGAGGTCTGATCTGAGCAAAGGGCCTTTCAGGAGGGGACACCTGGGAGAAATATCTGTAGGCTTTCTGGAAGGAAGTGGAAATATGTGGCGCAGGTCTAGCGAAAGAGGAGATGGTTCCATCCTGGAGACACCGGGGGCTGCAGCGTAGGCCCTGTGAGGCAGACGCCTCCTCAGAGCGTTCGGGATGGGGACACAGTGACCATTTACTTAACAGCTCCAAGCCCCAGCCAGAGCGACTCCGGGGGCGTGGCTTTGAGCACGTCTGTCTGTGGGTTCGGGGCCAGTACAGAGGCTGTGGCAGAGTGTTTCACACTCTCTGGAATTCTTGGAATTTCGTGGCTCGGTTAACACCACGCATGGAGCTATAGCGTGTTAGCGAAAATGTATCCAAAAGATAAGCCCATTGGTTTTGGCATTTATTGTTAATTGAATTTTCCCAGAAATGGCAGATGAAAGATTGTTTAATGTTCACAAATTTGCATCAAGTTAAACATCTGTTCCTCTTAAACTAAACTCAGCAAAGTCGCGGCGCCTCATAAATTAGATCTGGGAGTACAATGCTTCTCGCTCTTCGCACACTTTCAAAATAGACCTCAGGATGACTCGTGGCAACTGAGGCCCGGGCACTGCAAGCCCTCAGCTGGAATGTTTGTGCCAGACAGTTACACCAACCTTCTGCCTTGGTGGTAAAGATTGAGGTGTTGTCTGTCAGTGTGGAATGTGGCATTATTTATCAGGCTGTGGGGGGCGGGGATATGGGAACCAGTGGTACTATTTGGGAGGAAGGGGGTATCTGCCCATAAGCAAAGGCAGCCAAGAGGAGGACTCCATCCTGACTCTCTCACCCCGCTCTGAGGTGGGAAGGGAGGGTCCTGGGCAAAGCTCTGAGGAGCTGGGCTCTGGTCTAAGACATGCTTGGAACCATCCACCCCGTGCCATAATGAAGGTAACTGGAGTTCACTGAGAGTGCCCCAAGAGCATGGCTGGCCACCACGTAGCTTCTGAGGGGTAATCTGGGCACAGCTTGGGAAGAGTGGCCCACCTTCGTGAGGCTCTCGGAGGATTGCCCTTACCCAGCCCTTTCTTCTCCCTCCCCCTCTGATCTAGTTACTTTACAAAATACCTGACAAAAACTGGAAGAAAGGAGGGAGGGAGGAAAGAAGGAATAAAGGAAGGTAGGGAGAGAGGGGGAAGGAAGGGAAGGAGGGAGGGAGGAAGGAAGAGAGGGAAGAAGGAAGAAAGAGAGGAAGTAAGGAAGGAAAGGAGGGAGGGAGGGAGGAAGAGGGTGAGGAAAGGAGAAGAAGGAAGGGAGGGAGGGAGGGAGGAAGAGAGTGAAGAAGGGAGGAAGGAAGAAAGAGAGGAAGGAAGGAGGGAGGGAAGAAAGGAGGGAGGGGGAGGGAGGGATTATTTTGGATTACAGTTCGAGGGCGCCGTCTTTCATGGTGGGGAAGGCGCAGCAGCAGGAGTTTGAGGCAGCTGATCGCATTTCATCCTCAGCCAGGAAGCAGACAGCAGACAGAAAGTAGGCTCTAAGCCCCAAGACACACCTCTAGTGACCCACATTCTCCAGCAAGACCCCACCCCGTAAAGGATCCACCATCTTCCAAAATAGCCCCACCAGCTGGTGCCCAAGTGTTCAAACACGTGAGCTTATGGGGACATTTTGCCTTCAAACATGCTTTTATCCCCTTGGGCCGCCCCGTCCCTGACGGCACACTGCCATTTGGTGGCAGAGGAACTCTCATGATAGAGGCTTATCTGCGTAACTGCATCTTCTCTCCAGCACATTCTATGAGGTCTCTTGCATGCAGGGCTGTTCAGTGTGGCTCTCGGCAGGGCTGGGGCCTCACAGCAACCTCCTGTTCTGCCTGAGCAGAAAGTTCTCCACAGCACCAGAGACTCTGCGGGCAGCTTTGTGTTCTCCTGCTAAGCAGAGCCCAGGGAAGGAATCAGGACTTTCCTCACGCTGTCCATGGCCAAAGGCACCCTTGGCTCCCCAGTGGGGCTGCTGTTCCAGGCACCCCATCCCCAGCCTGCTTCCAGGACAGTAGCCTCCATCTGCCCCCTTTTCGGGGCGCTCCCTTCTGCCCTCCAGAGGAGACTTCCGTGCAACCCAGCGTCCGAGCTCCTCAGTGCCTGAACTCTCTGTGTCCACCTCCAGCCTGGCTCTGCCAGAGTTCGCTCTGCAGGGTCAGTTTTGGAGGTTCTGAGGTAACCCTACTGGGCTGAGCAGAGCTCATACCCCTGTCAATGCCAGGGAAGCTGGACTGTGTGAGCAAGGCCACATGTGTTACGTTCAGGCGCTGTCCCCTGGCACCCACATCTCACCCAGGGAGCTTACATGATGGGTGACGGGCCCCCACTCTGCAGAGTTCGAGGACTCCGACCCTGTGACTTAGGGTAGCAGGATTGCTCCCTCTTTGCGACAGGGCTGTGCCGTTTTCCAAGCCTCCTGCCTCTGCTCCCCACCCAGGATCACGCGGTGGTAAAGGCCACAGACGTTTGATGCATAAGTCCCACCTGTTGGTGCCGCAGAAGACAGGCACTGGGGAGGCACCTGCACACCAGGCCAGTGCGGAGCTCCGTCCGCCAGGCACCAGATGGTGATGAGTAAGTGCAGAAGGGAAGGAGCTGTCCAGACCGCGCATGGCGTCCACAGTGGACAGGTCAGGAGAGGGAGCCAAGGGGCCGGGGAAAGGGATGGCCGTGGTGAAGGAGGAGGCGACAAGAGAGGACCCCTGTCTGTGCCCGCAACCACCTGGGCTTCACGCTGCAAGTCTCTCCGGGCCACTTTGCACCACGCTGCCCACCCCTTGGCCCTTTGGAATCTTCAGGCTCCTCCTGCTCCGAGGAGTGGCCCTTCCCCCCTCCCCCCCCCAGGGCGAAGACAGGCAGTCCCTTTGAGACTTGGAAGCACAGTCAGGCGGGGCGCAAGTGGCCAATGGAATATCCGCAGCACCTTCCTTTGTTTTACAATAGCAAGTGTCCCTTTGATGGACACTTAATTCCAGAGGCAGCTCCCTGTTTCCTATCTCCCTTTGCTCAGAAATTAAATGTGCCTGCTCCTGCGCTCCTGCTACGATCATCTCCCTCGGCGTGCAGGGAGCACATTAGAATCTTCAAAGACGAACAATTATTGAGGGAGCCAGATTAACGAGGTGTCATGACAACTTAGCCAGATCTGCAACTGACCTTTCTCATGGAGAACGGCCTTGATAAATGTAGTTCATTACCAAGTTCTGACATGAAAATAGGATCGCACTCCGGGCACCTCAGCAGGCTGATCAATATTTTATCTGGCAAAGCAGGTCTGGTCTGGATGCCAAGTAGAGCTCAGAGCAGACTGGGCAGGCCCTGCTGCGTGGGGAGACCTAGGGCTGGCAGAGAGGAAGCTGGGCCCTTCTACCAGCCAGTTAGGCCCTGAGAGGTTCCAGAGTGGGAATTGCTTTGGGCAGGGAAAGGGAAGGTGGAAATCCAGGATGGCTTCTCCATTCTGTGGTTCACAAGCCCTAAGTTCACTGTCACATACATGTCCCAGGTGCCCGTGATGGGGACAAAGATGAATGAGACACATCCCTCCTGACTCGGGTGTGATCAAAAGGACACCTCAGGCCTGGCTGGCCACACACACTGGCAAATTCTTCTCACGGTTCCTTGGGCTTCCCAACGCTTGTAGGTCAGGTGGTCCTCTGGCTCCCTGGACACTACTCTGGTCAGCCTAGCAATGATTGTCAGTGACTGTATTGGTATCAGTTGTTTCAGCTAGTTTCTCATTGTTGCAACCCCAGGAACCCAAAAGCAACCCAAGGAAGGGGCTGTTCTTAGTCACGGTCTGAGGGCACAGTTAAGTTTGGCGGAGAAGGCACGCGGCAGGGGCGGCGGCATCCGCAGTGAGGAAGCAGAGAAAGTTACTTTCTCGTTATTGGGACAAAACACCCGGCTGAAACAGCTCATGGGAGGAAAGAGTTTATTCCAGCTTCCACGTGGGCTGGAGAAAGGAGCGAGAGCGAGCAGAGCTGGGCCCTCCCGCCCACAGTGAGACACTTCCTCCAGCGAGGCTCCACCTATTAAAGACTTCGCAACCTGCAACAGGGGACATCTTACATTCAGACCACCACGCTCTCCCCCCCCCCCCTTTTTATCCAGTCCAGGATCACAGCTCACGGAATAAAGACCGCCCACATTCAGAGCGGGTCTTCCCTCGTCCGTCAAATTTCTCCGGAAACGTCCTCACAGACACGCCCACAGCTGTGTTCCCTACGTGATTCTAAGTCCAGCCAAGCCGACAAGGATCACTGGCCGTCACACAGCCAGAGCCAGTAGCCTACGAGGACGTTGACCCGGGTGTGCCCATCACCCTGGCTGCCTTATGGGACACTCTCTTCTGCAGCCACAGGACTCTGGCCCTTGGCCTCAGTTGCTACTTAGCTCATTCGGCGAGCATACCATACTGAGCTGCTTGGTGGGTGACCGGCCACTCAATCACCACTCAGAATGTGGGTCCCATTGAGAGGGAAGCACAGACCTTGGTGCTGCCCTGACCAGATTCCAACAGACCACCCTTGAGGGCACATCAGCTTCCCTGGACATTTCCACCTACCCTTGCCAGTGCCATCAATCCAGGCACCTGCATCTTCAGTCTGGGAGCATTTTTGGTTTAAAGAGTGTGTCCTAAGCCGGGTGTGGTGGCGCACGCCTTTAATCCCAGCACTCGGAAGGTAGAGGTAGGAGGATCGCCGTGAGTTCAAGGCCATCCTGAGACTACATAGTGAATTCCAGGTCAGCCTGGACCAGAGTGAAACCGTACCTTGAAAAAACAAACAACAAAAAGAGTGTGCCTCATCTGTTGGGGGCAAGGGGTGCCCTCTGGGTGGTCTACTTCCCAAGGAGCAATCCTCAGCCAGTGGTGTGGAAGTGGACAGAAAGTCCCCAACCCAGCTTGCTCACATTCCATGAGTTAGCTCAGGTAGCTTTCGAGACCCCTAGTGGGACCAAGCGCCGGTGCCACAGAGCAAGCCTTGCGACATTCTCTTTACCAGTTTCCATTTTCCTCTCCCCATGTCTCCCTGTGCTTCCCAGACCTTCTTGGGGGTCATGTCTACATATGGTACTCACCCCTAGATCCTCCAGTCAGGGATGGTTTGAAGGGAAGCCCAAACAGACAGACGTGAGCCTTACCCAGGACACTCTGTAGCAGGTAAACGGGGGGGGGGGGGGGGGGAACGGGATGAGGAAAGAAAACCCTGGGAGGGTGCTGAGAGCGCGCGGCCGTGGAGGGGTTTCCCCGGGGCTCCCCAAGCTTCCTCACAGGCTTGACCTAACCCAGGTCCCCAAAAAGGCAAGACAAAAAAACCTCTTGGTGGCAACACAACTTTCTCTCTACACGGGGACCATGAAGAACAGGGAACATCTGAGTCACTTTCCGCGTGTGTGCGCGGCGGACTCTCCCGTGCCACTCCAGCCGGTCAACAGTCGGCACAGGACGAGCTTCTCCAGGCACAGACACGGTACATGGGAATCATCTCCTCCCCTCTGGCAGCGTCGCACCGAGCCAGCCTGGGTCAACGAGCAGACATTTGCTATGCTCCGAGTCTTCCCCTACACCAAGCTGAGCCTGAGAGGCCCTGGCGACGGGCCAAAGAGGGGTGCTGTGGTCCCCAAGTCTCTGCCGCATACCCGCCCAGGTCTTGCCCTGGTCCAGAGATACCAGAGGCACTCCCTCCCCTGGATTCTAGATAAAGGCTGGCAGGGTTTCTGGCCAGCTGTGTGTTCAAAGCCATCACTTCCAGGAGATGGATTGCCGATGACTTTATTTTTATTTTGTCTTATTTTGTCTTTTGGGGCAGGGTCTCACTGTGTAGAGCTGGTTGGCCCAGAACTCACAGTGTATGTAACCCAGGCTCTGCCCCCCGCAGGTCTGAAGTGATCCTCTCCCTGTCCTCACCCTGAAGGTCTGAGCTTCTGAGCTCTGACACAGCTCCCCTCCTGCTGGCCACATGCTGACACAGAGATTGCCAACACATACGGACACAAAGATGGAGGAAGGCTGGGGAGATGGCTTAGCAGTTAAAGGCACTTACCTATATAAAACCTACTGGCCCAGGAGTCAATTCCTCAATACCCATGTAAAGCCAGATATACAAGGTAGTGCAGGAGTTTGCATTTCATCGTAGTTAGCAAAAGACCCTGTGCCCACTCTCTCTCTCTCTCTCATGCACTCACTATGGTGTGTGTGTGTGTGTGTGTGTGTGTGTATACATATATATATATATGCAGAATATTACATATATACATATATATTACACACATAAATTATTTTAAAAGATCTAAAGATAGAGGAGGCCTGGCGTTGTTAGCAGGGGCTGCCAACTCTGGAGACTCAGGGCACCCATCCTGGTGCCCTTGATGTCTAGACATGTGACAGTTGCCAGAGAAGCCAGAGGTCTGTGAACTCCCAGACAACTGCAGAGGAGTGTGTGTGTGTGTGTGTGTGTGTGTGTGTGTGTCAGAGACAGGGTCTCATGTAGCTCAGTCTAGCTTCAAACTTACTATGTAGAAGAGAATGGCCTTGAACTTCTGACCCTCCGGCCTCTACCTCCCAGGTGCTGGGGTTACAGACATGCGCAGTGCGGGGATCCAGCCCAGGCGTGGGTAAGGGCTAGGCAAGCCCTCTACCGACTCCCCGCCCAGAGAGCAGCGAGGATTTGATAGGAGGGCGGAGCCTGGGAGGTTGTCGGAGCTCCTCCTCCAGCCCCGCCCCAACGGGAGCTGCCTCAGCTTCCCCAGCCGCTGGTATTGGAGGCCTTGTCTGGCTGTGGACCCGTGGCACAGAGCGACAGGAGCTCCAAGGAGCTCTGGACCGCACCAGGATCCGCAGATGCGGTCAGGATGTGCCAACGAGCATGAGTTTTTACTGCCTATCGAACCGGGCCTGGCCAAGCCTGCAGGTGGCCTGCTGCAACGGCTTCTCAGCGCCCTCTTGCCAGTCAGCTTCCGAGGGAGTGCCTCCTGTTTTGTCACTGTAAACATGGCTTCCCAGCATCTGAGTACAGGTGTCGGTCCCTAGGGAGATCCGAGAGTCCCTCCAGAGCCGTGCCGTGCAGGACTTTCACACGAACACGTATGGCCTCCTCCACCCGGAAGCTGCACCTCCCCCCACACTCCACCCTCACAGCTTCTCTGTTTTCCAGTACCAGCTATCACTGGGGTGGGGGGGGCGGTGATGGAATATGGTAGGGCAAGACCACCCCTGTCCTTCCCCCACATAGCTTTGTGAAGAGGCAAAGGCCAGCAACCAGACGCGCCTTCTCTGGGTGGGGAAGTGGCCTCGCTAGGGGACCAGGCCCCTCCCCATAGTCAGCATGTGCGACCACAGAGCTGAAGGTCCCACAGACTCTTGGGAATGGATCTCCTGCCAGGCGAAAGAGGGACACAGACTGGGCTGCAGAATGGGAGAGAACCATTCTCACCAGAGCATGGCGACTCCCGGGGGAACAAATAGATTTGATTATATTGAACACAGCAATTGATTTTTCCCCCTAAATAAACATGCAGGAGGAAATAGTAACAGGCAGTTGTTTCTGATGGAAATCAATTGACCCCAAATTGGAAGAAATCTAGAAACACAAACAAGCGTGAGAGAAGTATTTGGACCACCCAGGTTTCTCCAGTGAGAGAGGAAAGGAACGAAAGAAACAGACCACAGGCCAGCCCCACCCCTTTCCCGCTGAGGAGCACCCCCTCCTCGGAGGCCACACAAATGTGGCTGCAGCAACAGAGTGGAACCTTCACATGTGGTCAACGACGAAACGGCAAACCACGCCTGTCCATATAATAGGAAATACTTGACAGTAACCAGGAGTGGAAACAGGTGTTACATGAGCGAGTCTTGTATACCCTAGACTGAGTGAGGGAACCCAGCCACGAAAGACCATATATTGCATGATATCATTTATATAGAATGTGCTAATTGGCCAACCTGTACAATCAGAAAGTTGCTTAGTTCCTGCCAGGGGTCTGGAGAGGGATGATCTGAGCAGCAATTGCTAGTAGTCAGGGGGTTACTTTTAGGGTTCTAATATCATAGTGGTGATTGTCATGTACCGCATACGAGAAACCACCACACTCCTTACATCAAAAGGATGAATCTTATAATGTGTGAATTATATCTCAATAAAAGCATGATAAAGGGCTGGAGTGATGGCTTAGTGGTTAAGGCGTTTGCCTGCAAAGCCAAAGGATTCTGGTTCAATTCTCCAGGACCCACGTAAGCCAGATGCACAAGGGGGTGCACACATCTGGAGTTGGTTTGCAGTGGCTGGAGGCCCTGGTGTGCCCATTCTCTCTCTCTCTCTTTCTTTCTCGCTCTCTCTCCCTCTTTCTCTCTCTTAAATAAATAAATAATTTTTAAGTGTGATAAAGCTAACAAGAAAATGAGGAACGGCAACTACTGTTTAATGAGCACTTGCAAGGTGCTGAGCTGGTGCAAAGCCCTTTTGTGTGTGTACGCTAATTATCCTCCCAACAGCTCCGCGTGGAATTCGCTGGGACGCCACTCCTCCCGTGAATGCACTGAGGACTCTTGTCCCCTTGTTACATAGTCAGATTCAAACAGTGGTCCCAAGCGCACGCCTGACAACTCAACTCTCCAGCCCTAGGCAGTTTCCTTGGCGCCTTCAACTGGCCTTGGAATTATGCGGAAGAGGCCCAGACCCGAGATAGTCCCCACCCAGCAGCCATTGGCCTCCTCTGTAGAATGGAGGGCAAGGAACCCGTGGCTGGGCTGCTTCCCAGGATTCCTCAAAGGCAGACTCAGGAAGCACTCTGTCCCCTGGGGAGGTAGGGAGGCAGGACCCGAGGGGCTGAGCTACTCCGTGACATTCCTGCATCCCCGGTGTGGAGTCTGTACCCTGTGGCCTGTCACCAGCAAGATAAACTATGTCATGTCACAGTGCATCACAGGCCTCATTTGCCAAGCACTGTGCCTCTCTGACGCTGTTGGGAAGGACGCCTAGGATAAAAGCTCTAAGAGTAATGGACTGTGTGCCGGGCTTCAGATCCTAACGCCTCCTTTTAGCTCTTCACCGTGGACTTGTGTGCACGTATTTGTTTTCAAGTAACCCAGCCCTGGAAGTGTACCTAATTACCTTAAGCAGGGCTTATTAGTCCTGTTAACTAAATCTATGAGGCCAAGCATTCAAAGGAAGCCTCTAAGATAGGATTAAGACCAAAAATAAATAAATAAATAAATAAAATTACAAAATGGAATCAGCTGGCTCTCCTAACACAACTGTGGGGCTAGCACCCTAAATTCTGCTAGAAGAATTCCCCCATCCCATCTGTCACTTGTTCGGGGTTCGGTTCATAATAGGTGCTCACGAAATATCAATGAGCGGCATGTGTGGGCAGGGGTATAGATGAGAGTCATCTGTTGCATCAGCAGCGAACACTCCACACAGGAAATGCCCACGGACTGCTTGTGGGTGAGCTGGATGAAGGAAGGAATGGACAGATGGCGTGCGTCACGGTAACACCCCTGTCTTCCCTTCCAGGTGGCACATGCACCATGGCTGGCTATGCCCGCCTCAAGAATGTCCTTCTAGCACTCCAGAGCCGCAGGCAGCCGCTCCAAAAGGGGGACAGCAGACAAGACCTCGCCTCCCAGAAGCGTCTCCTGGTGGAGTCTCTGTTTAAGGACTTGGATATGGACGGCAGCGGCCACCTCAGCAGCTCTGAACTGGCCCAGGTGGGTTAGCATTCAGGGACAATCAAACTCTAAAGGGATCTCATTTTCCCTCAGTGTGTATGGTGAAGAGATAAGGGAGACTCATGAGGGACAGTCACCAATGACTGTCCCTGTCACGGGTTGCCAAGTATTTTGGTCTATGCTTACAAACCAGCCTTGGAGCCCTCTCGGCTCACCAGCCAAGCCTCCCTTGCAGGGACAGCTGGCTAGCATTTTCGTCAAGAAAGCAGTCTTTTCCACTTTGAGCCCATCACTGTGCTGAGAAGGAAGGAGAGAGGGAAACGGTAAGTGCTTTGTTTCCAGCAAGCACCTTTGGCACTCCAACCCGAGGGTGCCCAAGGCCTCTGCCCGTGACTACACTGCCCTTGGCCATCCCAATGCCCAGCCGGCTTGCACACGGGAAGCCCTCCCAGGGACGCTGGTCTGGGGAAACCCGTGTTCACACCTAGCTTGCCTCCCACCCAAAGGACGCAGGTTCGAACGTAGCTCCAGTGCCTGCTCCAGCTTCAAGGCGGAGCAAGAGTACTCCGGGTCCGAAGCACAGAAGAGCAAGGAGCAGCACTGCCTCCCCTGGGGTCGCTGTCAGCACTAGCTGCAAGAAGGGACCTGCAGGGCCGCGATGTCAGGAAGCCTGACATGGGCCAGGGAGGCTGCGTTCCCGCCTCTGTTCTCTGCTCCGTTCCTAAGAGCTTCTGCCCAGCCCGGGAGCAGAGATGAGCCACGACATGGGCCCAGATTTCCCAGGCAGGGTGGTCCATGGAGGAAACTCTGCTGCAGAGACCACCGAGTGGTCCCCCAGAGGAGAGACGATGTGTCCCCACCTTTGACGTCAGCTTAAGACAATTGTAACCTCGGCACAGGGATGATATCCAGGTCGTTGGGCAGGATGGGGAGGGCGTGTCCAGGCATGCGCTAAGCTGGGTCCACTGTCTGTGCAGATGACCACAGCCGTTGTGAAGGGCGGTGGCTCAGGATGCAGACTTCAGAGCCAACTGGCCACAAGTCGAGGGCTCCTGCCGCCATTCCCAAGCTAGTGGGTCTTAGGCGACACCTCACTCCACCGACCTCCACTTCTCAGCCGTGAGCTTGGAAGGGTCCTCCTGAGGGCCAAAGGGGCTCAGCCTGAGACACAGGGCATTCTCAGAGGGGGCTAGTGGTCACTACTGTCATCGTCATCGTCTCTTTGTCATTGTTGTCCCCATTCCCCTTGCAGCACCCTCCCCAGTAAGGCCAGGAGTGCCATTGTCCCACTGCACAGATGTTTTCAAGTCCATGCTCCAAAGGACCAAGCAGCTGTCCCCGGGTGTTCAGGAGCCAGGACGCAGTGGGACTCAGTGAAACCCGGCCTCCACGGCAGCATATCACCACCCCATGGGCATTGACCCCCCAGCTCCGCTGAGACCAGAAGGGAGCCAGGCCAGGGACCCTCGTGTGACGAGTTGCTCTGGGAATGCCCAGGTCCTGTTAGCCACAGCCACCCGCAGGAACGCCCTCTACCTGCGATGCCCCACACCGCAGACTGGGCAAGCGCAGGAGCCCCTTGGCCTGAGCAGAGGCAGCTGTGGGCCCACCCAGCTCTCAGGAAGCCGTCAGGCAAACAGAACTTTCTTGGATCTGTGGCTCTAAGCCGGCAGAGATGGGGCCCAAGGCACTGGGAGCCATTAGCAAGTGTGGTAATTGGACTATGATTTCCTCTTTAAAATTTAATATATTTAAAGCCCAGCTCATAAATCTGCCAAGTGGAGCCCAGCTAACGCGGACCTTCCCTTGACACTGAATCAAAGGTGCGGTGGAGGGGGCATTGTTGGTCCTATGAAAATTTAATCAATTTCCAATACAGAAATAGACAAAGGGAAATTTCCATCTTCAGAAGATTGATCTCGGGTGCTACGGTTGGTCTCCCTTTTATCGAGCGCCCACTTGCTGGGTGAAGGGTCATTTTTTTAACATTATCACATTAAATTGCCTTTAATATAGCAGGCCAAACTAAGAATGTTAAGCAACGAGAAAATGCCTCTGCCCTTCCTCCCCCAAATAAAAATGACATCACTTCCTGTCTCCTGAGCTATCCTCCCAGCATCCTCCTTTCCAGACGTGGTTCTTAGCACTATGGCTTCTGTCCAGTTCCTAGAACTGCCGCTCGAATGACCTTTAGCATGGGGCTCGTCATGTGGGGGGCCAGGGCCTCTGTGTCCGGTGGGCCAGACCCTGACCAGAAAGAAGCCCAGAGTTCCCAACAGCCACGGTACATGAGGCGGCGTGTCTGTGGCCCCAGAAGAACATGGCTCGCAGTGTGAGCTCAGATCTGTCAGCAGACTTCAGAGGCCACTTTCTGGAGGCGTGGTTTGTTTAGCAGGCTCTCCTCTGGGAGTGACAAGGACTCCTTGAGTTACAGTGTGTTCACTACTGTTCTCGTGGCTGTGACAAAACACCTGACCTTAGGGGAAGTTGCAAGTCAGGGCTCTGAGCCTCAAGTTGCCTCATCTATAAAACAAGGGGTTCAGAGCTGGAGAGATGGCTCAGTGATTAAAAGCACTTGGTAGCAAAGCTTGACAGCCCAGGTTCAACTCCCCAGTACCCACATAAGGCCAGATGAACAAAGTGGCACATGAACCTGGAGTTCTTTTGCAGTGGCAAGAGACCCTGGTGCACCCATTTCCTCCGTCTCATTCTAATTCTCTCTCTCTTTGAAAATAAATAAATCAAATGAGGGGTTCAGACAAGGCAAAGCCAAAGACCAAAGAGCTCTGGGAACTCCCCAAGGCCTTCTGGGCTTCCCCAGAGTCCCCACTAGATCTGGGGCATCGTACGACAATGTCCATGACGCTGAACTCACCTGCGGTCCTGGCCTTGTCCTCCTCGCCTCACAGCACGTGCTGAAGGAGCGGGAGCTGGATGGGGACTTGCTGGGGTGCTCGCCAAGTGACCTCCTGCGATTTGATGACTATGACCGAGACAGCGCCGTGACCCTCCGTGAGTTCTACACAGCCTTCCGTAAGTGGGGCCCGGGCCCGGGGCTAAGGGCGCGGGAGCTTCTTTCCTCAGCTCTTCCTGCACCTCAGTGGACTCTTAGAAGCCAGGGCAGTCGAGATTGTTCTGTACAGTGTTAGCTACAAGAAGAGGGGCACACGGAGACAGGGGAGGCGGGGGGACTTGCTCAACATGTGCCTTTTGGGTAAAGGTTTTCCTCACTGGTGGAGGGACTGGGTGCTGTGGGTGGAGTAGGCTGAGAGATCAGTTGTCTGACTGCGTGTGGAAGGAACAGTTTTATAGCAATCCTCGGGCTGTGGCCCGGCCCCATTGGGGAGCCCCTCCTGGGAAGAGACCCTGCAAGTGGGGCTAGAGGCATGCTCAGGCAATGGCCTGGGGCAGCGGGCACAGGGCCCAAGTTCAGAAGAGGTGGCGGGATCCCTGGAGAAAGATAGCAAATGCTTCTGTGCAAACAAAAGAGGTGCTCTGTCACCCCGCTTTGGAGTCTCAAGTCTCTATCACACCTGGAGGAGATGTCCCAAGGTCCTATGACTTGACCCTGTGCTCATCTGCTGAGAGATTCCACCAGGCTAACCATAGATGGAACTGAGAGATATGAAAGCTAGCTCCAGAGAGGTCCGCCTGGCCAGCGCTGGGTGGGGCGGGGAGAGCAACAAGGTACTGGACCCACTCTGGAGACACAGGGGACAGTCTTGGCCCAAGAGACATGAAGGCGCCATACACTCCCGGCACCCACACACTCAGAGCAGGCTATGCACACCTCCTCAGCGAAGTGCCCTGAGTAAGATCCGCAAGAGAGGCGATAGACTCCCCCCTCCTCCAGGGACATGGAGCATCCTGTGGGACCCTGCCTCTCCCCAGCCCTGACTTGCAACTTGATCTTTTGGGAAGCTAGTCCTGCTTCGCGTTGACGTTCTTCTGAGCTATTGTTATTCCAAATATTCACAAGGCCTGAGAAGCAATTCTTGGGATTTGATAGCCATAAAAAGGGGGTGCTATTGGGCCAAATAGAAGAGGTTCTTAGATGACATAAGGGAGAGACATGCGTGATTCTTCCGTGAGAAGTGCTGAGCTGCTTGGTGTGGCTCCGCCGTGGGCTTTCCAGGTCACAGCTCTTAGTACAATGACACCACTGTTCACCCCTGATTACGGTGCTCCATAGTGTGTGTGTTACCTGGTGCACATGCATGCATATGTGGTGTATGCACATGTGTGTACACGTGCACTTGCCCCACGCACATGTGTGCAGAGGCCTGAGGAGAGTGTGGGGGTCCTTCTCTGTCACTCTTCTGCTTATTTCCCTGAGACAGAGTCTCTCAGTAAACCTAGACCTCCCCTCCCCCACCCAGTGTTCAGTTAGACTGGATCACTAGGAATCCCCAGTGATCCTCCTGTCTCCGCGTACCTCAGCACTAGGGTTATAGGCATGAGCTGTCATGGCTGGCTTTGTCCAGATGCTGGGGATCGAACTCTGGTCCTCATGTTTGCACAGCAAGCGCTCTTACCTGCTGAGCCATCTCTCCAGCCCTCAGGTTAGAAAGCTTTTCTTGATGTGCCGTGATGATGTTCGGTCCCTAACCGCCTTCTCCCTGCCCACAAGCAAGCCCTTTATCTGCTGGTGATAGTTCATGCTGAGGTATGAATGCAGCGCCTGCCTTGCGGACAAGGGGTGTGTTCCCAGAAACAAGTTGAAATTTTAGCAGGCCTGGAGCTTATTAGCATCTCCATAGGGTTGCCTCCTGAGAGCGGATTATTAAATGATCAGGAATTTTGCAAGCCCACAGTCAGTAGCTCCAAATCCTCTGTGGTGGGAATCTTCCCGCCACACACATCCGCACCTCCCGAAAGCTTCCCACAAGGAGGAGCTTGGCTTACTCCTCTCCAGAGCCCCGGGGGGCGTTAAGCCTAGACCCGCATGTCACTAGAGACCCTCTCCCCTGTCCTCATTGCCCATGGTGCCACTTGTCTCTCCATCCACTTCCCCTATACGGAGGTCCCTGGATGATTCTAGTCCTACAGAACAGGGGTGGGCCTCGCTGCATCATGGAGGAAGGAGTACGTCCTCTGGGGATGGTTCTCACGCATTCCAGAAGTGCTTCCAGAGCTTCAGCCTCTCCACGAAGGAAGGGAAAGGTTGGTGTATGTCAGGAACCAAAGCCCAGGTGAACGTCAGGAACTCAGGTGCTCCTCCGGGCACCATCCTCCTGTGGCACACGGTGGCATCGTGAAACAGGAGTGGTCCTGCTCATTTGGTTCCATGGCACCAGAGCAGCTTCTGTGGACTGAGTTCCTGGACCCAGGACCTGGAGGCAGACAGAAAGCTCTGGGCTTTGCTCATGGTGACAGGGAGGCCTTGTGGTTTGCCTAATGAAGGTCAATATGCCCATGAGCCACTGTGGGAAAGGGGCTGTGCCATGCACTCACCTCGAGCCTGGGGTCTCAGGCAGGGCATCACTGCCTTCGTTCCTGGATAATTATTCAAAAAGCTTTACAATCATCATTTTTTTTAAGCAAATTAGATTCTGCCATCATCTTGGACTTGATTTGAACCAGGCGGCCAAAGTATCCATCACAACCCAACCCAAATAATACATACACAAGAAAATGTAAACTCAAAGCCATTAAGGCAGCTGCAAAATGAATTAACCCAGCTATAAAGGCCTGACACACAGCCACCTGGAGCACCCAGGGATCAATGGTTTTGCCAAAGTCATAGGAACTCTAAGCTAAATTCCTAGAGCTGTAGGAATAGATTTATGACCGAATGAATTTTAAATAGGTAATTGAAATGAGACATATAGGTACCAGTTACTACCTAGCAAATCGATAGGTATTAAGGAAATCTCCCTAGAACCCAGAAAGTCGTATCTCAGACTTCTCAGCAACAACATTTCAAATTTAATTTTAACAGCTGGAGTTGATAGGCTGCCAGAGACGGAGAGTGGGGGTTCATTTTCTACTTTGGGAGCATGCTGGGGCGCAAGGCTGGGTGGGGGCTGCAGGGTGTCTCCGTCCTTACAGCCTTCTGAAGCAGACGTGGTCGTTATGCCGAAGGAGGGTCAGCTTGGGGTGCTTTCCCTGGAGAAGTGACTCGTCTTCATACACGTGGGCACAAGCCTCCTAAATCTCATCTCCCCATGAAGCTGGCTTGGTCCCCGCTCAGCCGACTTACACAGCTGGCTGAATTGGAGGCAAGGAATGCCATGCCCACTGGCCGCCCTGGTCAACTGAACTGGTTCATAATAGGGCAAGTGACCCTCCCCCACCTCTGCAGTAAAGGGGACATTGGACAAGTATGTTAGCCTGCAAAACCCGATTCAACTATCTCTGACCATCATGTGAAGTGAAGACTGGAGTCTCAGCCATCTCCATAGTGACAGGAGTGAGAGATGAAGGTGGCCTCCCCACCTGGCTCCATCTATCGACTCAACACTGTCTTCAAGTCGCTTTTGACATCCCAGATCAAAGACGGGCCTACGAGCTAAAGGCACAATGACCTCTCTGCATGCGTCCTCCACCCCCTCACCTCCCCCACGAGGAGCACAGCACCTGTCCCTGCTAAGGCAGACACCCAGGCTCCAGGATCAGTCGTGAGCACGATGCACACTCTTCACAGACAATTAATCTCAGAGTTGCTTTCCTAAAAGACTTCACAATTATGCATGTTTTTGCACTTTTCTGAATGCTCAGGTTGGGATCTTGTGGGGGGGGGGGACACATGTTGCTTAAATGAGGATTTTTTTTTCTCTTTAAATTCATTATAAGTTTCAGATACTTGTCCTTTTAATTAATCCTATGAGGGTAAGCCCAGCGAATGTGCGGATGCCATGAGCCCTCGGCACCTTGGCTGTAGGACGCATTTAACATGTGCCAGGCCTGGAACTACGAAACTCAGAGAAGTAGCCAAGCTGAGGGCACGCAAGCAGCCATCAGGCAGCAGAACCAGAACTGCTCTGCTGTCCTCCCTGTAAGAAACCCATGACGGGCAGCGGCTACCTAAGGGACACACCTCTGGCCAGCCTGCCCGGGACAGGGAAGGCACGCGTCAGCAAAGCTTCGGGAATTGGAAAGGAGACACTTGGGGGCGGCAAAGCAAGCCCGGTGAGGTGACCTTGAGGACTCGCAAGGACCAGACCCTGCCTGCAGAGCGCTTGCAGCCTGGGCAGAACGGCATCCAGGGACCCAAACAAGCTCCGCCACTGTCCACAGAGAGCTCCGCAAGGGACAGTAGAGCTGGGGCCTGTCGGGACAGGCACAGCAAGGGAGGCCGGGAGAACAGAGTTCAGAACTGGACATCAGTTCCTAGAAGACCTTCAGTGACAGTCACACTCACTTTTCTGTCCTCAGAGGTCTCAGCTCACTGCATTTTGAAGCCACTGGGAGACCTCTGGCAGGTGTCAGTGAAGGTCTCACCCCTGTGAGGACTAGAACGGGTAAGAATGGGTCTCCGCCATCCATGCATTCGGGTACGGAGGGAGACGCCATTTGCCCACCATCACCCCAGAGAGGGTTCAAGTCTGAGCCAGAGCTGACACTTGGTGGTGGTGCCCCCATGCCAACTGCCGCTAATGCTCCTCTTCCTCCTCCTCATCTTCCCTCTCCTCGTTCTTGGTCCTCCTCTCCTACTCCTCTTCCTCTCCTTCCCTTCCCTTTCTCCACCTGGAAGTCCCAACACAGCTACCTCTCCCCTCCTTCTGTGGCGAGCTCCTGCCAGCCGCGTGGTGCGGGCCGGCGCTTTCCAGCCCTTTCCTCAGCTGAGACTTCGAGCACTTTCCATTTTTTAAAGAGCCCAGCCGGAAGCTATCGATGGCCCCAGTGCAGAGCAATTGAATAGCAGAAAATGAACTAATTACAGGTTGTTATTGAAAATCTACTACACACAAATTGCAAAGAAAACTCATTAAAATATGATGCTTTGGTTTTTGGTGTTTTTTTTTTTTAAATCGTCCTCTTGGAGGGAGAGGCAGCAGTCGGCGGGCTGTACACCTTACCCGTGTCTGTCAAAGGGCTGCAGAGACGCCTCGTGTTCATGGGGTACACAGCCCAGCCTGGCTTTATGCGCCACGGAGAAACTCAGAATTTTGCGTGAAACAGGGGTTGCTGCATGGTAGTAAATACCTTTGATCAACTGCAGAGGAAACAAAGAATTTCATGACAGAAAGCTACAGTGAGAGCGATTGGAATGTCCGATTTCCCAGGAGAGCCGCGCGCTGGACGGTGCCTCTCCGCGTTCTTGCAAAGCTTCTGTGAGAACGTCAACATGCAACTCGGCATGAAGGCCACACTTCTGATTGCCAAGCGTGTCACCCCAGATCCAGGCACTGGGGACGCTTGGGGTGTGGGTGCTTAAGCCGATTCGTAGCCTGGATCTTGAAGAGGATCCCTACGTGCTCAAGACCATCTGTCCAGCTCTGAGCAAGAGTCCAGAAAGGAAATTTAGGCTTGCACAGGGGACGGGGCGCGGGCCTCCCCGCCCACTGCCTCCTTGGCCTCCCAGAAGCAGCCTTGTCTCAGGGGGGGATGTGTTGTGGGGGTTGGGGAGGCACCTAGTGGTGACCAGGGGTTCTGAGGTATGAGGAAACACACATGAGAGGTTGTCGTGGTTTGGGTGTGAAGTGGTCTCCAGGGGTTCATATGTTTGAGCACTTGGTCTTGTTTTGAAAGGTTGGGGAACCTTACAGAGATGAGGCCTCACCAGAGGAAATGGGGTACTAGAAATGGGGTACTAGAAATGGGGTGGAAGGGTTATGATCCAGCTCTGCTTCCTGATCCTTCCTGCTTCCCGAGGAGCTGTGGGCTGAGCAGGACCCCAGATCCCCCACCACACACACACACACACACACACACACACACACACACACACACACACACTCGTAGTTGGCTCCTCGTCCTATAGAGGCTGGCTGTCCACTTTTTGAAATATTTATAGCTAAACTCTCCACTGCCCCCCCACCCTACCTACCTGCCTGCCAGCCACCATCTGGAAAGAATTTGAAAGAGACCCAAGTGAAGGGCAGCACGGGCAGGAGGGAGAGCCCAGAGCAGTTGGTGGCTATGCTGATTTATAGCTCTGGGCCGTGGTGGCTTTGTGAAGGAAGGAGGAACTGCCAGTTAAATGGACCTAGGAGGAGGCGCCAGGGGCATCTGGCCATGTATGCTCCACCTGAGTCTTCATGCTCCATACCTGCGTCCCTTTGAAGTCAGGAGAGCTGATTGATCTTTCCTAGAGTGAAGGGCAGAGACCCAGGCCGAGCCCACGATCCCCGGCTCCCAGACCACACGCTGTCTATAAGCAGCCTCGGCCATGCCGCTGGGCAGATGAAATATTCATGGGCCCCAGAGTCTGGGCAGCTCCACTTTAAGTGGGTTACATTGGACTAGACCAACTCAACTAGCAAACCATGTCTCAGAAGGCTGAGGCCTTTGCTAACTCTGTGATGTCTGCAAGCAAAGTAGCTTCCCAGCTGCCCAAGGTGTAAGAAGTGGCCTTAGGTGGCCCTGGCTCAGGCCTCCACAGCCACACTGAGTGCATGAGGAGGGCCCACTTGATGCCTAGTCCCCGGAACTCCCAGGGGATCTGAAGCTGAGGACCCCCAGGTGAGTGGCCTGTAATCTGCTGACCCTTAGGTCTCTGCAGAGGGCAGTGAAAGAGCTCAGCACCATGGCTTCATTCACTGCGAGGAGCTGCTACATGTAACAGCACACTTGAAGCCCTCTGCTTTAAGCAAACGTCCTTATAAGGAAATGTCCTGTTGGGGTTCAAATGTGAGCTGTCCTCTAGAGGCCCACAGGTTGGACACGGTTGCCAGCTGGTGCACGGTTTGGGGAGGGTGTAGGATGTCTTGGAGGTGGGGCGCAGAAGAAGTGGGCCGTGGGGCAGGCCCAGAGGGTTGTAGGCCAGCCCTGCTCCCGCCCCACCCAGCTCTCTCACTTCCTGACCCACCAAGATGTGAACAACCAGCCGCACATCCTGCCACCACGCCTTCCCCACATGCGCTCTGTCTCCTCAGCCTACAAGCCAAAGCAGACCGGCCTTGAGTTGCTTTCTGTTAGGCATCTTGTCACAGCGATGAGGAAAGTAACCAGGGCGCGCTCCGAAGTGAAGCAGCAGAGGGTGATTTGCTATGGTGTATCCCAGCATGCCCAGCATCTGCTCCAGGCGAGCTCTGGGCTCGGCTCTGGGAGGAGGACAGCGATGGGACCAGCCTGGCCCTGTCACCTTGTCTACAAATTGCCTACCAAAGAAATGGTTCAGGGCCCACAGTGGGGAAGCCCACCCAGGATGGGCATCTGTGGTGTGGGCAGGGCGAGGCGCCGACACGCAGTACAGTGGTACCACAGCTCAGAGGCAGAGTGACGCTGGCTCCCAGCATGCTGCAGGGCCAGCTTCTGATGCCACATCATTAATTTCAGGTAATAACCCAACATTAATAGCTGATGCTAAGCTGTGCTAAGTGAATTCATTAATCCTTGCAACAACCTATGAGGAAGAAGCCATCATTATTCCTCACCACAGGCAAATCCCAGAGGTCCCATACGTTTGATGACTTGTCCTTGTCCCCCGGCCTGGAAGGCTGCACAGCAACGTTCGAACCCAGGAGTTCAGCTTTAAACCCAGGCTCTTGCCGTAAGAAGCCAGGCTGCCTCTCACATAGCTCCGGACAACTTTGTCCTAGGCATATGTCTCACAGGGCCCCCCTGACACCTCAGATTTGGCAAATGTTAGTCTCGCAAGGTGCCTGTGGCTGCAAAGGGGATCTGTCCAGATGAAGGGTGGACTGTTGATCCTGTGGTCCCAACACTGCCCACTCTCTCTGCTAGTATCCTTGGCCACAAGGGCCAGCTCAGCAGATGCACCTCCTGCCAGGCCCAGTCTAGGGCTGGGGTGATGGCTCAGTCACTAAAGAGCTTGCCTTGCAAGCAAGCAGACCCGAGTTCAATGTCCAGAACCCACATTTTAAAAAGGAGGGTACTGGAGAGATTGTTCAGAGGTTAAGATCCTTGCCTGCAAAGTACCCACGTAAGCCAGATGTTCAAGGTGGCACATGCATCTGGAGTTCATTTGCAGTGGCTAGAGATCCTGGGGTACCCATTCTCTATCTCTCTCCCTCTCTCTCTCTCTGCCTCCCAGCCTCCCTCTACCTACTTCTCTCTCTCTCAAATAAATACATAAAAATGAACAAAAAAAATTTTTTAAACACAAGAAGAAAATCCAGGTGTGGTGGGAGGAGCTTGTCACCACAGTGCCGGGGCTGCTGTCCAGCTAGTCCAGCATGTGGCAAGTCCCAGGCCAAGGAGAGAGCCTGCCTCAAGAAACAAAGTAAGGGCTGGGGAAGTGGCTTAGTGGTTAAAGCATTTGTCTGCGAAGCCTAAGGACCCTGGTTCAATTCCCGAGGAGCCACATAAGCCAGATACACAGGGGGCATGTGTGTCTGGAGTTGGATTGCAGTGGCTGGAAGCCCTGGCATGTTCATTCTCTCTTTCTCTCTCCCTTTTCCTCTCCCTCTCTCTCAAATAAATAAGTAAATAGTATTTTGAAAATAAATAAGTAAAATAAAATGAAAGGTAGAAGGTGCATGAGAAATGACACCAGAGGTGTCTTACGGCCTTCATGCACATGCACCTGCTCACACAGGAACATTCATACATACACCTGCTCACACAGGAACATTCATACATACACCTGCTCACACAGGAACATTCATACATACACCTGCTCACACAGGAACATTCATACATACACCTGCTCACACAGGAACATTCATACATACACCTGCTCACACAGGAACATTCATACATACACCTGCTCACACAGGAACGTTCATACATACACCTGCTCACACAGGAACATTCATACTTACACCTGCTCACACAGGAACATTCATCCTTGCACCTGCTCACACAGTTGCATTCATTCTTACACCTGCTCACACAGGAACGTTCATATATACACCTGCTCACACAGGAACATTCATACTTACACCTGCTCACACAGGAACATTCATACTTACACACATCAAATAAATAAACAAGTGGGCCCAGTCTAAAAGGTGCCCAGCCAGCAGTTCATAGGCAAAATGCAGCCCATGATGGCTATGCATGCAGTGCAACACAAAATCATAAGCTTCTTTAAAACATTGTAATATTTGCAATTGTTTGTAACTCAGTTGCACAGTTCTCAGGCCTGAACTTTGTTAATGACAATGTGATGCCATAGAGTTTCACGAAATAAACGTGTATGCCCTCAAAACCCATGGACTGCAGGTTAGACACCCCTCAAATGTGAGGCCCAAGATAATTTCTTTATTTTTATTTTTATTTATTTATTTATTTTGGTTTTTCGAGATAGGGTCTCACTCTAGCCTAGGCTGACAGGCTGACCTGGATTTCACTCTGTATTCTCCGGGTGGCCTTGAACTCATGGAGCTCCTCCTGCCTCTGCCTTCCTAGAGCTGGGATTAGAGGTGTGCGCCACCACGCCCAGCAGATAATTTCTTCTTTGTTCATTGTTGTTTACAGAGGCCAACAGGTTAGACAACCTCTGTCCTGCCCCGTAAAGTCTGTGAGGAACAAGAGCAGGGCTTGGGGACTGGATCCCAGGTGGGCCAGGGCCAGGGTGTCAAGTATGCCCCGGGTTCCGTGCATGCAGCCCTGGACGTCTGTGTGCTGCGAGTCGACAGGGCACTGGGCCTGGCGGGTACCCAGGAGTCATGTTAGGAAACAGGCGGCGGGAAGCTGTGGACAGTGACGGTGCTGAGAAGTAAGAAAACCAAGGCACAGGGACATTAAGTAACTTGCTACCTGAGACCAGCACACCAGGGATTTGGAATAACGCATGCAGAGCCCCTATCTGCATGTCTGAAGAGGCCACGTGGCACCCAGGAGTCTCCACATTGGCTTCAGGAACATACTTACCCCTGATCATGCCACTGGCATCCTGAGGTTTGTGCACGCTGTCTCAGCCTAGTTGAATCTTCCTTTTCGTTCCTTAATCAGGAACAGACCGGGTCTTCCTCTGGCTGTCAGACATGTTGTAAAACTCAATTAATATGCATTAGCAAAATGCTTTCCAGGGTGGAATACAACATGTTAGTGCAAAATCGGTTTTTGGAGATACTATTTTGGCATGAAAAATCAACTCGTTGACTCATGTGGAGAGCCCTTTTCCATCAAAAGGCCTTGATGGACTGGGCCCTTGGGCACAGCCTCTGGTCTGGAGAGCAGCCTGATACAGAGTCCAGCGTGTCCCACAGGGCAGCTTGGGAGCCCCCCCCCCCTGCAGAGCTCACGCCAGAGCTTGCCCGGTGCCCCCGTCACTCCCACCTCCTGGAGGCAGCACCAAGCCATTCACTTTGGGTCACAGAGGTTCTGGTTCCGTGGGCTTCCAGACACAAGTCCCCACGCCAGTGGACTTCAGCCACAGTGCAGCTCACAGATGAGCAGGGAACCCCACAGAGTGGAGCATTAGGCACGACAAAATTTAAATATCGCAGTTCAAGTACCATCTCCTCCAGAAAGGACCATCTAAACTGGGTGCTGGGAGGAGCAATGTTACCCTGCAGTCACTGGGGAAGACACACTCCAGCCATTTGGTGAGACTGGGTTTGCTGTCTGGGGTGGATGAGCTCAGTGGAATAGTGCCACCCACATTCAGGGTAGGTTTTCCCACCTCTGGAAACACTCTCATAATTCCATAAGGATTCTAAATCCAGTCCATTTGACACTGAGGGTTAACCAACACAATGGCCATAACCCAGGCATTGGGCATCATGATGACGAGATGAAGTCAGATTCTAGAAAGCTCTTAAAGGGACCGGTAACATTAAATTCCATGGCCTGTACATGGGTAAGAAGAAAATGATGTCATGAAGGGAAAGTGATGTCATACATTAAATAGTTGGTCTGTTGATTGTGGGTCTCAGTGGGGGTGACGAGATAATGGAATATGAACATCAGAACTATAAACCAGGGTACATGGAGGATGCAGGTACACACACACGGGAACACCCGCACACACATGCAAACACCTGCGCACACGGGAATTCTCGCGCACTGAGGGATGCCTAAGATCAGAGTTTTCAGGCTGCCGCTGTCTCTGTGGGCAGTGCACAGACTCCAGGATACGGCCGTGGGCGTGAGAGTCCCGGATGTAAGGAGCTGGCAGAGCCAGGAACATGGTTGCGTAAGTCACCGAGCATTAACACAGGTGGGGTGGCAGAGAGACCACCCTTGGCCACACAGTTTGCAGTCATGGCAACGGGGTGGGAGCTAACCGAGCAAGTAGATGACTGTGTCACTGTAACAAAGTGCAGCTTGAGGGGAGGAGAGATTTGTCTTGGCTCATGGTTTTAGGGGTCTTAGTCCAAGGTCAGTGGCTCCGTGTTTTGGGCTTGTGGGGAGGCAGAGCGCTGCGGTGGGCCGGGAAGCCCAGCAAGTGACAGGCAAGCGGGGCCAGGGCAAGACATCCTCCGAAACACCCCTCCGGGACCCGCTTCCTCCAGCCAGGCCCCACCCTTCATGTCCCATCATCTCCCAACAACCCATTCAGATCTTGAATTTGTTAGTGTATAAGCCCACTGAGACATCAAAACTAATAATAAAGAAAACAAGGAAGGGCTGGAGAGCTGGCTTAGCAGTTAAGGCACGTGCCTACAAACCTAAATGACCTAGGTTCAATTCCCCAGGACCCACATAAACCAGAAGCACAAGGAGGCGCATGCGTCTGGACTTTGTTTTCAGTGGCTCGAAGCCCTGGTGTGCCCGTTCTCTCTGTTTCTCTCCCTCTCTCAAATAAATAAATAACAAAACATTTAAAAAGAAAACAAGTAGGAGAAACTAAAACCAAGGGCCTCCCATGCTAGCATCTTGGACACTTACATAGTGACCTTCCAACACAGATAAATTGGATGTAACATTTGGTCCCTGCCCTTGAAAAGTTATTGTCTGCTAACGGACAATAAGATACCCGCGAAGACAAGGCCAAACATTCACAAGGCGGTCACCAGAAGGAGCTCGCGGGAGCTGAGGGGAGGTGCAACGCAGCCGAGCAGCGATGGAGAGGGAGCCGGGCGTGGTGGCGCGCGCCTTTAATCCCAGCACTCGGGGCGGGGGGGGGCAGAGGTAGGGGGACCGCCATGAGTTCGAGGCCACCCTGAGACTCCATAGTGAATTCCAGGTCAGCCTGGGCTAGAGCAAGACCCTACCTAGAAAAACCAAAAGAGAGAGAGAGAGATGGAGAGGGAGTGGGTGTGGGAAAGGCAGCCCAGCAGGGAAGAACCACTGTGCAGAAGTGCGGGTGGGAGGCCGGGGGCCACGCAGCCTGGCCAGTTCACACCTGAGTCATGAACAGGTATGAGAGCAGCAGATGGCGGTAGATGGGAGCTTTGGATCCAGAGCAGGGCCTGTGTCCATCAGAAAGGCAAACTGCAATCACAGAGAACCTACCGTCTCAGGGCAGGCCACGGTACTGACTTCGCCATTTATTCATGTAGGAGAGGTTGACCAAGTGTGGCGTGTGCCGGGGCCTCTTGCCACGGCCAGTGAACTCTGGGTGAAAGAGCTACTCTGTGCATCTGGCTTTATGGGAGTGCTGGGGAATTGAACCTGGGTCAACAGATGTTGCAGAGAAGCTCCTTTAACCACTGAGCCATCTCCCCAGCCCCATTGATGATGGTGTCTAGTTTGTGGCCACACAGGGACCCAAGTATCTTCAGGTTTGTGGCCTGAGAGTCTTTTATTGGACCCCGCTGCAGTCAGGATCGCATTGCTGGCAGAAAACACTCAGCCAAAAGCAGCTTGTGGGGGGAAAAAAGGTTTATTTTGGCTTACAAACTCAAGGGGAAGCTCCACAATGTTAGGGGAAAATGATGGCATGAGCAGAGGGTGGACATCACCCCCTGGCCAACATCAGGTGGTCAACAGCAACAGGAGAGTGTGCCAAACACTGGCAAGAGGAAGCTGGCTATAATACCCATAAGCCCGCCCCCAACACTACACTGCCTCCAGGAGGCGCCAATTCCCAAATCTCCATCAGCTGGGGACCTAGCATTCAGAACACCTGGGTTTATGGGGGACACCTGAGTCAAACCACTACACACCCCTCACATCTGGGCAGAACACGCCAAGACAGAAGATCTGGTAAGAGAGTCTGGCTCCCGACCAGCACTTGCACACAGTTCTGGGGACACAGGCACTTGGCCCGAGCTTAGTCACGTGGCCACACTTGACTGCACAGGAGGCGGGAAATGTGGTCCAGCCATACCTGCTGTAGGCAAGAGACTCAAGCCAGGCCATAGCGTTGGGGACGTGTCAAGGGAGCCAGGAAGCAGGCAGGATGTGATCAGAGGTAAGGATAGACTGAGCGGCCCCCCAGCAGGACTAAGGCTGGAGGACTCAGGATGTAGTTGAGGACCTGCACCCACAGGCCAGCGAGGGTGACAACTGTGCAGGTAGAGTCGAGACACTCAAGGAAGAGGCTGAAAAGCAAAAGGTTATTCTCCGTGTTCCTGGTTCCTAGGGACGCCGCAGGCATAAGGTCACTGAGAGGCAGAGTCAGGCCACAAGAAGACAAAGCGGCTGGAGGGCCATGACAGTCCTTCCCAGCCCGCAGCCTGGTCTGGGGGCGCAGGTACAAAGAACCTATTTTAATTTTCTGCTCGGGTCCCCACATGACAAAGGAGAAATATCACCCAACATTATTATCTCTCAGAAAATACTCTCTGGAACTATAAAAAGGGAAATACAGTGGAGCCCCACCACGAAGGCCCCCCTAAATCAACAGCTTCTGAATTACCACGGTGGTACTCTAATTCCTCCGGATGAAAGCATTAAAGATGACAAGGTCCCTTTAAATCAAACTCCTTGGGAGTTGCTGGAAAGAGACAGTGGGCTTTTTTTTTTCCTAGTGTGGATTTTTTTTTGTCTCTTTTCACCTTGTAATAAAAGATAAATCATAACTCGCGGGGGCGGGCTGTGCTGAGCACAGTGCGAACATGGATTTTCTGAAAATGAAGGTGTTTTGTTAATGGGAATTATCCCATCCTGGGAACGGGGGAGTGACAAAGGATGAGTTTGCTACTTAACCTCACACTTCTTTTTTTAAAAAAAAAAAAAAACTCTAGGCTGGCCCCAGGCTGGCCGTGGATCCACTGGGATGAATCTGGGAGTCTCAGGGCACCCCAGGGGCTGGAGCTTGCCTGGGTCTTCCTGAAGGGGCTGCCCAAGCCAAGCCTGCCACACTGAGTTCAAGGGCAGCAGTTCTCATGGCAAAGCCCCCCCCTCAGTAGACTCTGGGGTGGGAGGGGTGGGAAAGGCGGAAGAGGGGAAGAAACATGAAATTGGTCTGAGCTAAGGCAGCATGGCCCCCGAGGGCCAGCCTCTCCTCTCTACGGTCCTCCATGCCCCAGGCCAAATCTGCAGGTCTAGACTATGACCGTTGAGAGCTGCATACCTAGAGGCGGGTCAGAGAGGGGTTCCAGACTTGGGTCTGGCATGGAAGCTCTGCTGGCTGACGTAGTGTCCCTGCTGTGTGTAGCCCTGCCTCCCAAACAGCAAAGCCTCTTGAAAGACTCAACTCTCAGCTGCCCCGCGGCCCCCAGCCCAACTCTCCCCTCTGGCCCATCCCTGCCCCAGCCATCTCCCACCACACACCTATACAGACGAGGAAGGTAAGACTTACAGAGGGCACAGCCAACAGACAGCGGGGTGCTTGTGCCATTTGACCTAACTGCAGCCCTGGCCCCCCTCTGACCTGGCGTAAGACACTCCTTCACCCCCGCCCACTGGCCACCTCTCTTCCATCTCTGTAGCGATCCCCCTCCACTGCCTCCCCCCCCCCCCCGGACACTTTCTCTGTAGAGGACCATGATGCAAAGATTTTAGAGCTTGAGAGTTACACGGTCTCCATCACAACTATTCAACATATCTTGCTATATAGCAAGAAGCACCATGGACTATGCAAAAATGTACGAGTGTGCCCGTGACCTCCCAGTGCCTGACACTACCTGCACAAGGCCATCGTAAGAGGAGGAAAAGACCATGACATCAAGATAAAAGAGAGACTGACTGATGGAGATGGGGAGGGGATATGATGGAGAGTGGAATTTCAAAGGGGAAAGTGCAGGGGAAGGAGGGTATTACCATGGGATATTGTCTACAATTATGGAAGTTGTCAATAATAAAAAATAAATTAGTTTTTTAAAAAGCGGACATACAGAGCTAGGGAGATGGCTCAGGATAAGATGCTGGTCCTGTGAGCATGAGCGCCTGTGTTTGGACCCCAGCACCCATGTGACAATGCTGAGCATCGGGGCGTGTGCTCGGGAGGCAGAGGCAGGAGAACTCCACAGAGCTTGCCAGCGTGCTTGTCCAGCCAAATCAGTGAGCCCTGGGTTCACTGAGAGACCCTATCTCAAAAGAATAAGGTAGCAGGGTGGAGAGATGGCTTAGCAGTTAAGGCACTTGCTTGCGAAGCCTAAGGACCCAGGTTCGATTCCCCAGGACCCACATAAGCCAGATGCACAAGGGGGCACACGCGTCTGGAGTTCATTTACAGAGGCTGGAGGCCCTGACATACCCATTCTCTCTCTCCCTCCCTCTGTGTGTTTCTAATAAATAAATAAATTTTTAAAAATAATAAGGTAGTGAGCAAATGAGGGGGACACCCAACATTGATCTCTAGCTTCTTCATGCAAATACACACACACAATCCACACACATGTTCCAACATGTATACATACATACATTACATGCACAGCACACACATACATGCCAAAAAAAAATTAACAAAACCTGACTTAGGGCTGGAGAAATGGCTTAGTAGTTTAGTCATTTGCCTGTGAAGCCTAAGGACCCAGGTTTGACCCACCAGTATCCACATAAGCCAGATGCACAAGGTGGCACATGCATATGATGTTCATTAGCAGTGGCTGGAGGCCCTGATGTGCCCATTCTCTCTCTTTCTCTCTTTCTTTCTGTCTCTCTCCCTCTCTCTGTTTCTCTCCAATAAATATACATATTTTTTAAAGAAAAATCTGACTTACATACTGTGGGAGGCCTGCCTAAGGTACTGGTGGGGCTCCCTCCTCCAGCTGGGCTCCCCTGCTCCCCCAGACCTCAGGTTCCCCCCCCCCAGAATCTCTGCAGTTATTGTCTATGGACACCACACACTTGTGTAACTGGATCCCATCCTTGCCCCAGTATCTTTCCTATGAGTGTCTTGTCACTCTTCCTGCTGACTTCATTCGCGAGCAGATTGCTTCCACACGGGAGCTGGAGTCGGAGCAGCTGCTGGAGTCGGTGGGAGAGGCGACGATGCGGGTTCCCAGCTGAGATCAACAGAGAGGGGGGCATGCTTAGAGCAATCACCTACACTGGCAAGTCCACCAGGCGCACCCTGTCTCTTGCACTGGCTGGCTGGCACCCAGGTATCACCTTGGCATGTCAGCGGGGTCCTTCTGAAGAGAGCTATGGGGAAGGAAAAAAAGGCTAACTGAATTCCCCAGGTGCCAGCGGGAGACCATGGATGAAGGGCAGGTCTCCCGCAGCTAGGGACACCTGCCCTCTGGCCTACCCATCTCCAAGTATTGCAATGGCCACTGCACTGAGGGTGAATGAAGCTGGTTCTCGGAGCCACCTATGGCCCAGGAGACTCTCTTTGCGGCCTCCCCTTCCTCCAGCCCCTGTGGCACCTCCTTTGCCTCATGCCAGTGAGCTCTCATAGTGGAGGGCCACACGTGGTACCTGGAGCTTCAGCTGTCCTTGACTTCCTGCCCTGCTGGAAGACAGACTCAAGGTTTGTCCTGCTTCCATTCAGAGAGGAGCGAGCCTCCCAGGGGCCCACAGGCCCTCTGCCCCCCAACTCCATCGCACCAGGTTCTGGGGTGCTGGTGGCAGGGGGTTAAGCTGGTGTTGCGGTGCCAACGAATGACAGCGCTGAACCATCCGCAGCTGTGAGCAACCAATGTCTCACCTGCTTCCGGCCAGGTGCACACAGAGACAAAAATGCATCTTATTTATGTTCTCTCTCCTTCCTGGTCCCGGGCTGCGGTCTTCGATAATTAATCACCAAGCGGCCTTTGCAAGGGGACACACGTCCAGGAGCACAAGGACCCCAGGGTCCCTCCAGGTGTCACACCTGCGGAACCTGCACTGGATTGACTGCCGAAGGCTTGTTCAGAGCCTCATTTTTCATCTTGGCTGCTCTCCTGGGGACCGAGAGCCAGGGCACCCTTTGAATACCCGGCATCTCTCCTAGCATATTCAAGAAGGCACTGGAATTTATTTTGTCCATTTGAATACAAACGCGACTGAGAGAAAAATTTTTCTTGTTTCCAAAGCCACTGCTCCATTTCTGCTTCCCATCAAGTGAACCGGCAGCCGGAAAGAGACAAAATAAATAATTTTGCGCCATGCCAGGTGCGACCAAACCGCCCACTCGTGACTCGGGCTGGGGCTGGCCCCTGGGCAGGGTACACATTTACAGCACTGTGGCCAAAATGCCCATCAGAGCAACTGGAAGGGGGAACACCTCTCGACTGCGGAGGGCACAGTCCATCACGGGACGGTGGGCAGGACCGAGTTCGCGGTGGTGGGAGGGGATGGCAGACGTCAAAGCAAAGCAGGATGGGAGGCAGGAGCAGCAGAACCTTCAAAGCTCACTTCTCCGCGCCTTCCACCAACGTCCTGAAAGTTGCACCTCTTCTCAAAGCAGCACCATTAGCTGAGGACCATGCCCTCAAAGCATGAGCTTGGGGCGGAGGGCGCAATTCACAGTCAAACCACAACAGACAGAATGACGGGCTGCAGCCCAGGCCAGGGTCGGGTGAGCCAGGAGACAGCAACAGGACGGCTGCCCTCCACTCAAGGCTTCTCGTCCTTTTCCTCAGGATCGGGCAAAGGAGCGATACACACCCAGTTGTTCTTGTGTGGTGTCATGAAATTGGGGGAAGGCAGGCCTGAGCTGGACCCTGGTGACTCAGGAGGAGTAGACTGGTGGACAGGGCTGAGAAGGGCTCAGCCTCGAGGTTAGAGGAGATCAGAAGGCAGCTCAGGCTTGCATTGTCAAGGACGTCCATCCCCCACGACTGCATATCGCTGAGGGACACTTGCGGCTGAGCCTCTATGACCTGGCTGGTATCTTGTCTCCAGCTCAGCTCTGCTGTGCCCCGGGGCTCCAAACCTTGAAGGCCCCAGGATTCCCAGTCCACTGAGCTGACCTCACTCCCAGGAAATGAGTGCCAAAGACAGGCAAACACTGCATGGGTGTCAGAGCCTCCAGCAGAGCTGGGCTCCCTGATTCCAGCACACAGGGACAGGAGAGGACACGGCGCCACTCCTGGGAATGGACAGCACTCACGGACACACCCTTGCATCTCACCTTTAGAAGGAAGACAGACAGTGGTCCTGGACACCCAGGAAGACTCATCAAAGTGGACATGACCCTGGAGAGGCAGCCTGCCCTGGGTCCCAGGTGCCCATCACCACTAATGCTGCCCCACTGCCCTCACGGGGCTTCCACTTGGACAGGTGTGGAGAGCCGCGCCACCACCTCCAGCACGTGCTCAGCAAGGCCAGTCATCCCCTGGGAAGATCAGCTGTCCCCCTGACAGGTAGAAGACATGGGGAGGCTCTTGAAAGCTTGGCGCGTTGTCTCCCATCTGGCTGTGGGACTCTGAGCGCTGGCAGTGTCCTGCTTGCTCCCGTGGACACGAGTGTGACACTCGGAAGAGACACCTGTCAGACGGCTTTATACAGGAGGAAGGCAGGAGCGAGGCCTGGGCAGACCCACACAGGCCAAGGAAGGGTAGGCACAGGTCTCCGCAGCTGTGGGCAGAGACTTGTGGGCCATTTTAAAGGGTTCCAGGGACGAATGGGTCTCTCCACTGCCACAGGGCCCCATAGCTCCCCCCAAGCTGCCCGCTAAAGTCTGCATACTCACCAGCCCTCGGCCTCAGAGAGATTGGCACTTGCTCTCGCTCTGCCCAGTCGACAAGAGGCAAGGCTGGGCTACTGAAAAACAAGCGGGTTGCTCTTTCAAAAAGGCAGCAGCTGGAGCTGCATGAATGTAAGGACGAGGGGTCTCGTTCCCAGGGCCCACGCAAATGCCAGCGGGTGCAGCGGCAGCCGGCAATCCTAGCGTATGAGAGGCCAAGACAAGGACCCCCGGGCAGGCTGGCGAGCCAGGCCGGCTGAGTAAGTGAGCTCTGGGTTCAAGTGAGAGGCCTCAGTAAGTAAGGGGAGAGTGATCAAAGAAGACTCTGGTCTCTACATGCACACATGTACATGTGTGCCCATATGCACAGAAACATGCATGCACACACATGTACACCACATACATTATACATATGACAAAAAAAAGTCACTGTTCTTCACGGAGTCATTCACCTTTGCTGGCACTATGCTAAATACATTGTCTGTTGTTCAGTCCTCAAACAGGGTGCTGTTACCATCCCATTTTACAGATGACATGACTGAGGTCAGCCAGCAACAGGGCTGGAATTAAAGCCAGACAAGTCCAACATCATACCACACAGTCTTTCACTTGTACTACTTTGCTTTCCAGGGAGAGCTTGTGGGATGCAGAGTGTGTGGGATGCACTGGTTCTGGAAGGTTCCTCAGAGGAGGTGGCATTTGATGCTGGAATCGCACCTAGAAGGAGATGGTGGCTGGAGTGAGGGGCTGGAGGGACAGTGTTAGCAGAGAGAACAAAGAGGAGCTCCAGTGATCTCAGAGCATGGAGGGCAGGCAGGAAGGGGTCGCAGGACCACAGTGACAAGGTTAGCCAGAGCAGAGAGGCCTCAAATGCCAGGCCAGGCTCACCCTTCAGGTGAGAGGTAGGGCCAGGCTCAAGAAGAACACCCACGTGTTGCAAAAAGAGCCACCCAGCCCGCTATCCTCCTCCCAAACCAGCCCCCAGGTGGACCCCAAGCCTCCGCAGGGCGGACAGTTGTGGATCACAGGCTCCTACCAGCTGCCCTCACGGCTCTGTAACGTAGACCTCGTACACTTGGGCCCACTGAAAGCCGAGCTTTCTGTCCCAAATCACAGGATGTCCAGCCTTTGAAGTCAGGCAATAACAGCCCGTCCACGCAGCCAGGCAACAC
Source organism: Jaculus jaculus (assembly GCF_020740685.1). Classification (NCBI taxonomy): domain Eukaryota; kingdom Metazoa; phylum Chordata; class Mammalia; order Rodentia; family Dipodidae; genus Jaculus; species Jaculus jaculus. The sequence goes on along the minus strand of NC_059107.1, from coordinate 4,288,982 downwards.
AGGGCTGCCCGCACTCGAGGGACTGCTTCTAAGTGAAAGAGATGGAAAGATATTTAAAATCAATACTTCTCAAATTAGGTTTTCCTTCTGTGAGATGGAAAAATGCTCTGTCCAAGCCCCAAATAAGGAGCAGTGTGGCCTGAGGGCTGCACCATGGCAATCTGTACGTCTGGTGACTTCCAGACACTCGCAGGCACTTTGAGCAAAAACAGAGGGGAAAAAAAAAAAAAAAAACAGAGGGCAAATTGTCTCCAAACAGCAGCCAGGAAGTGCAGGCGTGTGTGTGTGTGTGTGTGTACACGCACGTGTGTGTGTACGTGTATATGGGTGCGTGGAGGCCGGAGGACAGCCTTGGCCGTCAGCCCTCAGGCACCATCTGCCTCTGTGGAGAAGTCACTGGCCTGGAAATCACCTCTGAGGCTCACAAGTTCCAGAGACCCCCACCCCAGACTGCTCCCCCGTGTGCTGGGGTGACAGGCATGGGCGCTGTGCCTGGCTCTTTGAAGTGTACATTCTGGGGAGCAAACCAAAGTCCCCCAGCTCACAAGGAAGCACTTTACTGCCAGCTATTGCCCAGTTCATAAGTTGGGGATTTTCAAGCCCTTTTGAGCCACAGCCTGAGGGCGAGAAAGGTTTTTTAGCCTGAAGATGAGATTAACTCAGAGTAGGTGGATGTGTGTCCAAATTTTGCTCCATAGAAACAATATTTCTTCAGAAAAAAAAATATATCTCAAGACAAGTGCTGTTTACCTTTGCTTTACAACCTTCATAAACATAGACAACTCTTCCTGCACTCTCCCTTTTCCCACCTAGCCCCTCTCTCCGCTGGACCTCCTCTTCTTTCCAGTGAGTCTCTCTATTGTTTTTTTCAAGGTAGGGTCTCACTCCAGCCCAGGCTGGCCTAGAATTCCCTATGGAGTCTCAGGGTGGCCTCAAACTTGCAGTGATCCTCTTACCTCTGCCTTCCGAGTGCTGAGATTAAAGAAGTACACCACCATGCCAAGCTAAAGAATTCTTATTTATTTATTTATTAGATGGGGGAGGGCAGATGAGAGAGAGGATGGGTGCACCAGGGCCTCCAGATGCTGAAGAGGAGCTCCAGATGCATGGGCCACCTTGTATACCTGGCTTACGCGGGTCCTGGGGAACCAACCCTGGCTTCACAGGCAAGTGTCTTAATGGCTGAGCCATCTCTCCAGCCCCTCTCTACTATTTTGATATCACTTGTTTCCTCCTATTACACAGGGTCAAGGCAAGATTGTTGGCTTTACGTAGATGAATGTGGAGACCAGGGGAGGTCTCCGTCCCAGAGTCCATCGTCCCTGTCAGACACGCATGCAGGCTGACAGGCGCTCATCACGCCCCGTGCAATGTTACATCCTTCCCACATGTTAAATTGCAGGAAGTCTAGGCTGAGGATCCTACAAGGATTCCCAGAAGAAGAAACTGAGGATCAGAGAGGCTAAGGAATCTGTCCAAAGTTGTACGGACAGTAAGTGTCCAACTGCAATTAGAATCAGGCTTCTTAGCCCCACACGTCCCACCAGGGACACTTGCTGTCTGTCACCTTGGTGTTGCGACCGTGTCACACAACCTCCGTGGACTTCACTGTGCTCAGGTGCCCACTGTACGGCTGGGTCCCAAGCAGAGATCTTGGTGCCCTGGGTAATGGAGCTGCTGACCCAGCACCCTTCCCAGGGCCTTGCACTGGGGCTGGCAGTCAATCCTGGGTGCACTGAGAAGCCAGTGGGCAAGTTGTGACAGTCTGTGCCTGGGCACAGGGCCTGGACATGCCAAGCCTGAGGACCATCCTGGGGTATGTGGGAGGCTCAAGCCAGCCCCTGCTTCTGCAAGCTGTGGCTCCCCCAGCCACAGACTATGCCAGGTGTACCAGCAGGAGTTGCCAGGGGCCTGTGTCCTCAGTCTGCGTGAACCCCAGTGGCTGACATACCAGAGGGCCTGGTGTGGCTGACACCAAGTCCACAGGACAGAGACGCATGGGACCCAGATGCTGGAGGGACGCCTGGGCAGTGATACTTGACAGCTTTGGGAGGGGAACTGTAAGAGCTCAAGTCCTCCCCGTGGCAGGGCTCGCAGTGATCTTTCAGGCCACGAGAGCCTTAGGAGCTAGAGGCCACCTTTGGGAAGAGCCCTGGGGTCCCAGTAGATGACCCCCGGCTCCCTTTCCTCCGACTTTACTCAGTCCCCCTCAGTGTGGCAAGACACTGCCCAGAGCTGACGTCTGTGTTACAGAGCTCGGGTGGTTCCGGCCCTGGCACGCTCGTCGTCTTCAGCTGGCCGGGCTTCAGCAGCTGCGGTGCCCCCGAGTGATGGGGCCCTGGGTGATGGGGCCTGCCCTGCCTTGTTGAGTGTTTTGCTTTCTCTCTTCTCTTAAAAGGAGGCCTGCCTCTTTACAATGGGGCCACAAGTGAACTTTGGGTAGCTCTCCCTCGCCCTCCCAGGCTGGCCTGAACAGCACCAGGGGCCCATGCTAACTCAGTGCTCACCCCTGCCAGAGGCTAAATTCAAAAGCTCCTGCTGTGGTTGGAATGTAACCCCACCCACCCACCCAAGTAGCCCAGGCTGCATCAGGCTCAGCAGTTACAGAGAGGTGACTATTGGGAGAGAGTTGCCCTGGGGCTGACTGTGCCCAGGCGGACAGCGACCAAAGGCAAGCTTGTGTCCACAGCCTCCCCCTCTGGTCCTGCTTCCTCGCCAAGCAACACTTGTCTCAAACTCAAAAAAAAAAAAAAAAAAAAAAGCGTGTCACACTCCAACAATCAGCTGGTGGGTTTATTTTGTTGTTGGTTGGTTGGTTTTGTTTGATTTTTCGAGGTAGGGTCTCACTCGGGCTCAGGCTGACCTGGAATTTACTATGTAGTCTCAGGGTGGCCTTGAATTCATGACAATCCTCCTACCTCTGCCTCCCGAGTGCTGGGATTAAAGGCATGCGCCACCACACCCAGCTAAGGGTAGGTTGGTATTTTTAATTTGGCTTGGTTTTCTTTAAAGCGGTGTTTGGAAGAGCAGAGGTCTGACCTGGGCGTGGAGACTTGGGTGTGCTTGAAGTGTAAGGGGCAGAGGACTCGAGATGCGTCTCACCAGCCAGAAAGAATCAGTAGTCTGCTCTTCTCAGATCTCTGCTGGGCCTGGCAGTAGCCTCAGCTCCCAGTGTGTGTAGACAGGAAAGTGGCTATCCTACAAGCAGAGGTATACATGCACACACACACATGCACACGCACACGCACATGCACACACACACGCACATGCACACACATACCACACGCACACACATGCACCACACACACACACACACACACACCATATGAGCACACATGCACCCTAGATAAGCTTCCATGCCTCCACTGCAAGGGAACAGTTCTGATGCCAATGGGATTACAATATATGTCGAATTTTCTAGTTATATATTTCAGTTATTACACAAACGCTAACCAGAACTTGATGAGGCAGGCCCCAAGATGTCAGGAGCTTCCCCCATGCCGTCAGCACATCCCTGGTTGGCCCACATCCCGCTGTCTCTCCGGGCATCTGTTGCTGCCTCTCACTCAATGCCTTCCCCAGCCGCACCCTTCCCCACCTGCAGCGACTCCCGTAAGACTCACTTCCAGAGCCTTCTGCCCATGGGGGGAAAGGAGGAGACAGACGGATGTTTCACACTCCCATCTGCAGCTTCCTGGCCTGGCTCGCTGCATGCCCTAAAGCTGGCACGGGGCTGTGCGTATTCCTGCTAAGGGGAAAGGATGGGGGCTCCTACTCCCAACTAGCCCCACTCCCCTGCCGGGCCAAGCTCTGGCTCAGCCTTAGTCCTGGAGCCAAGAAGCTGGATCCCCAAAGCAGCGCGAAGCAAGTCGTGTGGGCACATGCTGGCCACCACTCAGACCTAACCCCAGCTCTCTGGCGACACCCACCCCAACCTGCTCCCTAGAGACCCTACCGGGGCCCCACAATCAGCCAACACGGGCACAGGAGGGAGGCAGCTCACAAGAACATCTCTTTCTTGCCCCCCCCCCCAGCCTCCAGTCCTGCCATGGGGGCAGCCCGGCTTCGTCCTCGGGTGGCTCATGTTTTTCAGGCCAAGTCACAGGGAAGTCTGTGAACAGCAGCCCAGGGGGGAGCTCAGCTCAGAGGTCCTGCAGAGCCGGGGTGCTGCACCTCTCGGAACCTCAGTTTTCTATCTGTGTGGTGGGAGTTACTGTTGCCCTGAGGGGCTGAGAAGGTCATGTGTGAAGGGCTCGCAGGGGCGAGGCAGGGTGCTCAGGGAACGTTCGCCTGGATTGACTTTTTTTTTTTTACTCTTCTATGTTGGACCTAGTTAAGTGACATCTTATTTTGTATGGATGTGTTCGTGTCTATGCAGGGCATGTGTGTGGGGGTGTGCGTGCCCATGTGTGCACACGCATGTATATATGCCTGTGTGCATAGGGAGGCCAGAGGATAACTTCAGGTGTTGTTCGTCAGACATCCTCCACTTACTTTGAGACAGTCTTTCCTGTGAGTTCACCAAGTGGGCTAGACTGAGGTGAACCCAAGGGATCCACCTGTTTCTGCCTCTCCGGCGCTGGGATTATACGTCTGCACCGCTGTTCCTGGCTTTTTTATGTGGGCTCTGGGGTTTAAACCTAGGTTCTCATGCTTATAACATTAAGTGCTTTGCCACAGCTATCTCCCCAGTCCTATCTAAGAGACATGTTTCTAGAACTAGGTGGCTTTTAGCAACAGCAAAGACCTCTGAAGGACCCTGAACCCCTGACCTTCAAGTGACTCTTGGGACTGTTAATTCAGAGCACCCCAGGCCCAGGATCTCAGCTGCAGGAGAGTACTAGAGACCATTGTACATGCTCCCTGCTCACCATGGGGGTTCACCCAGCGCCCCCACATGGCAGGCACGCAGAGGCTGCTGGGACTCCGTGTCAAGCTAGAACCAGATGTGGTTCCACCTCAGAACGTACAGCCTTCCTGGGAGAGGGGCAGAGAAGCTCTAGATGCTGAGACCCTTCTCCAAGGCACAATGTTGCAGGAGAGAGCTGGGGGAAGGAGCCAGCCTGCAGTCCTGGAGGCGGGGAGGACGGGCCGTCAAGGACTTGGCAGTTCAGCTGGTCAGCGAGTCTCTTCTTCCCACCGGTTGTAACTGCTGCACATAGCCGGGGGGAGGGGCGAGGCTGTGCATCTCATAAATTTCAGGAGCTTCCTCAGATTTGTAGGGTTTATTTCTTTTTTTTTTTTTTTTAATTTTTATTTATTTATTTGAGAGCGACAGACACAGAGAGAAAGACAGATAGAGGGAGAGAGAGAGAGAATGGGCGCGCCAGGGCTTCCAGCCTCTGCAAACGAACTCCAGACGCGTGCGCCCCCTTGTGCATCTGGCTAACGTGGGACCTGGGGAACCGAGCCTCGAACCGGGGTCCTTAGGCTTCACAGGCAAGCGCTTAACCGCTAAGCCATCTCTCCAGCCCTGTAGGGTTTATTTCTTTTCAGAGCCTTGTAAGTTGTGTCTGCTTCCCGAGTCTTAAGGAACCTCCCTTCAGGAGAGGGTGTTTGATGTGGAGGAAATGACCACATGGCATACCACCCCTCCATTCAGCTCTTAACTTCTTTCCACCCCCTCTTGTACAGTGCTCCCCGGGCCTTGGAGGGTTAATATAGGGGTTTGATTAGTTTCCTCCATCTGGGGCTGAGTGTTGGGCCCCAATGCCACAGCAATAGTCACTGCCTCGTAGTGCCTTGGACAGGTTAGGCGTCTCTGCTGCGCAACTTTCATTGCACAAAGAAGTCCCCCTCGTGACAGGCTGAGGCTGACCATGGAAGAAATCTATGGACACAAACACAAATGTTTACAAGGCAATTCGACATGCATGTTACATCCGTTTAGTAAAACAATAACAATGGCTTCCACGCTGGGTTCTATGACCTCCCCCAGCCATAGGCTTTTGCCCTGGCTTATAGAACCAGGTCTGAGATCCTTCCTGTGGAATTGGCCTTAAGTCCAATCACAGGGTAGTTGGTTACGCTGTAACAGTTATGTCACTAGTACGCAAGTAGGCATGTCTGGCCTGGCATGTTGCTGTGGGAGCAACGGGTCAGTGACTGAGCGGGACTGTTTGCCACAATCTCCGCTTCAGCCTCCAAGTGCACGGTGACGCCTGGACCTACAGAAGCCCGCCAGCAGGGAGGAAGCTTCCAGGTCAGCCTCAGGCTGATTCCTCCGTGTCCTGCAGCCACAGTAGGGATTGGCCATCTAGTTCTGCAGGCAACAACACCAGTGGCAATAGCCTTTGCCATCTGTGGAGGCCGGAGGGTCATTCCTGCCCAGCAGTTTATAGGGAGGGCGGTAGCTCACCCTGGCACTGGGATTTTCACGAAGCCCACATTATAGCTTTGGAGCATGCCTTTTCTCAGCCATGTAGTGAAAGCTTTCTCCAGAGTGTGTCGGGATCTCTGAAGGCCCAGCATTCCCAAACAAGGGCCACTTGCTATTGGAAGTCAGAAGCTGGGCTGGAGAGATGGGTTTGGCAGTTAAGATGCTTGCTTGCAAAGCCTGATGGCCTGGGCTTGATTCCCCAATACCCACATAAATCCAGACAAAGTGGCACATGCATCTGGACTTATTTACAGTGGCAGAAGGCCCTGGCACACCCAAACTCACTCGTTCTCCCTCTCTCTGTGTGTCTTCCTGTTTATCTCTGTCCCTCTCAAATAAATAATAAAAATATTTTAGCAGTCAAAAACAATAGGACTACTAAAGAAAAACATTAGCAAGGTCCAACACAGCATGAAAAGATTCAATCACTTGAATCAAGTATTTCCTCAAAAGAGCAAGGTTGGGAGGCTGAAGGGATGGCTTAGCGGTTAAGGTGTTTGTCTGCAAAGCCAAAGGACCCAGCTTCAATTCCCCAGTGCCCACGTTAGCCAGATGCACAGGGGAGCGCAAGCGTCTAGAGTTTGTTTGCAGTGGCTGGAGGCCCTGGCGTGCCCATTATCTCTCTCTCTCTCTCTCTCTCCCTCTTTCTCTGCCAAATAAATAAATAAATAAATTTTTTTTAAAAAGGAGCAAGGCTGGGGCTGGGGCTGGAGCAGCAGTGTGGATGGGAGGCAACCCTTTGGTTCTCTGCAGTCCACAGTCATTGTCCCTGAGTCACCTCAGCTCCTCGCTTCCCGATCTTGGGGCTGCCTGGGGGCAATGTGCATATCCCATCCCCAACAGTCTCTGAGGGGCCAGCTTGTGCTGCTCAGCTTGGCTCCGACCCAAGGGAGAGCCACTGGACTGGATGCTTGGTTCTGACAGGGGCTGGGTCTGCCCTGAGGCCGCTGCCTTTCCAATGGCCACACCTGACCTCTGACAAGGCCCTGGGCTGGGGGACAAACTCTGTCCCGGCATAGTGACACAGTACCCTCTGGGGACAGCTACCCCCCCTAGGACAAGCCTAATCTCTGCTTCCCGAGCTGTGCTCAGCCTCTGAGGTCTTCCAGAGCTCGTGAGCTTGGCATGGGGCTTTCCTTCCCGCTTTCCCCCTTGGATCTCAAGCTGGACACAGTCTTACCACATTTGCCCTTGAGCCGCCCAGACAGACCCTTTTGTCTCATCCTTTCTTCATTGCTTCACCGCTTTTGGACCCAGTTGACATGCTGGGTATGACTCACGCTGAAACCTCGCCTACCTCAGCAGGACATGCCCTTCCTGCCATGCCTGAGCCAAGCTGCCGGAGCCCACACCCATCCCAAGTCCACACCGATGGCCCCTGTGGTAACTGCTCGGGGACACGGCCCTTTCCAGCCCAGGGAAGCCGGCAGCGACACTGCCTCTCTCGTGCCTAACTGTTAGGGTTACTCACGGGACCTGGGTGACTCCAAGGTGACTGCGTCACTGAAAAGCCCACCCCAGAGTGGGTGACAGCTCACAAAAGCTGTGTCCTTACAGCTCCCTGCGTGACGTCCAGGCTGGGAGAGACTCCTCCCTGCTAGTTTTGACTGCTTGTGGAACCTTGAGGAGGGGACCTTGTGAGCCTGGGAAATGTCACAAGTGTCCTAAGACTTTGAACCCTTCCTGAGCCTTGTAAGTTCAATGTAGTCCCTGGAGCTGCGGGGCGCCTTCCTGCAGGAGAGAAGGTTTCATTCATTTTGGAGGAAACAGGTTTGCAGCCAGCGCTGCCTCCTGTCTGGGCGCTGTGTGTCGAGGGAGTCACGCCGCCTGAGCCACCCGGGTCTGGCTGCTCGCTCAGAACCCTGGCGGTGAGATTCAACTGCGGTAACTTCATCTGCAGCAGACTTCCTGTCCCTCTCCTGGTGATAACAGTCCACTGTATGAACACACCACGGTTGACTGAGTTGTTTCCATATTGGAGAAACTCTTAAAGTATTCCACTACATAGTTCTTGTACAAGCCTTCAACAAGCATTTTGCCAAAAAAAAAACAAAAAAAACACAGCTTGCCATCAAATTGCCAACCAGGAGTATGTCTAGAATGATAAGTGATTATTTTAAATGAGTTCCTTGGGCTGGAGGGATGGCTTAGCAGTTAAGACACTTGCCTGCAAAGCCAAAGGACCCAGGTTTGGTTCCCCAGGACCCACATTACCCAGATGCACAAGGGGGCGCACGCATCTGAAGTTCATTTGCAGTGGCTGGGGGCTCTGGCACGCCCATTCTCTCTCTCTCTCTCTCTCTCTCTCTCTCTCTCTCTCTCTCTCTCTCTGTCTGTCTCTCTCTCTCTTTTTCTCTCTCTCTTAAATAAATAAATCAATAGAAAAAAAATTTTTAAACGTGTTCCTCTTGTGAGAGGGGTACTTAGCTGCTGGTGGAAGGTAGAGCTGGCCTTTGATCTCAAGACTCCTGTTCAAGATCAGCTAGGGACACAGCCTTGAGAAGCATGAATGGCCCCTCCACAATGTTCTCACGCCTCTGAATAGACCCTATGGGGCCTTCCTTGCCTTTGGGCCAGTGCTAATGGTACTGGTTTTGAGAGTGGTGGAGACTGTCTTGGTTCTGGATGGGCTTAGCTTAGGGGTGAGAATGATGGACACTCACTGGTCAGTAAAACTCCCCAAGCCCAGAAGCTCTTGAGTCCTTGTCTTGTGACCTGTGAAGAATGATGAGTGCAGCCGGGCGTGATGGTGCACACCTTTAATCCCAGCACTCGGCAGACAGAGGTAGGAGGATCGCTGTGAGTTTGAGGCCACCCTAAGACTCCATAGTGAATTCCAGGTCAGCCTGGGCTAAAGTGAGACCCTTCCTCAGAAAAACCAAAAAGATAACATAAAATAAAACATGACGAGTGAGACTCGGTACAAGGGTAGATTAAGCAAGGTGTATTAGGGTGTAAAGCAGGAATTGGACATATGGCCAAGGAGCTCCCAAGCTGAGAGGGGAACCACATGGGTAGGCAGCTAGTGACTTGGATCAGGGGTTTTATACCACTGACGATGTAAACAGAATATCAAATCGAGGAGGATGGACTGCTTACTTGGAATGTATGCGGTGCCTTCTGACAGGCTGATGACTTGATAGTCCTGGGGGTGTAAATTAGGCATCAAGTCAGGGTAGGTTGGATCGGCCACTCGGAGTGTGTGTGAGGGGCTCCCAGCAGGCTGATGTGTTAGACAGTGGATTGCTTACTTCATAGAGGCCAGCTAACATCCAAGAAGTTAGCATAAGGCAGGGCTTCTTTGATTTTCATTCCCAGAGTCTGCATCCTGGGCCCATTACTTAATCCTGTGCTCGCTGGCTCTGTCAGGCCATACTGATACCTGTTTATTATTTTTGAACCTGTAACCCTAACTAACTGCCTACAAAGTGGGGCTACCCTACTCTGATTCCCTGTTGCAGCCCCTTGGGAATGCAGTTGGCAGAGATGAAGGCTCCTGGCTGAGACAAAGGCAGACCCATAGCTGGGAGCGGAGCCAGAAAACCCTTCCGGGCTCCTTCGTTCCCAGCCTTTCCACAGCCACCTGCTCGGAAGAGCCACCTGCCTGGGTCTTCCTCCTGCCCTCCCCCTGTGCCCCCCTTCCGCCCCATTTCCTCCCATCTCCTCCAACTTCTACCCCATCACTTCCTCCCCTTCCACTCCTTCATTTCTTCCACCCCGCCTCACTTCCTCCTCTCACCTTCACTTCATTCACTCCCCCTACTTCCTCCCCCTCCCCTCACTTCCTCTTCTCCCCAGCCTTTCCCTCTCTTGCTTCTTCTCCCTCCTCACTCCCTCCTCTCTCTCTCTGTCTCCATGGCCCCAGGTAGCCAGCACCTGAGGGCATGGCTGTGAGCGGGTAGAGCCGGAGTTCTCCTGTGGATGCTGCCTCCAGGGACAAGGCTACCCTCCATGCAGCCTACGCTGACCCCACCTGAGGGGAAAGGTGGTTTCTCTCTGTCGACTTGAATTACGTGTAGTATAATGTTAGTTAAATATGTACAAACATGGGCTGAAGGGATGGCTTAGCAGTTAAGGCATTTTCCTACAAAGCCAAAGGACCTTGGTTCGATTCCCCAGGACCCACGTTAGCCAGCTGCACAAGGTGGCACATGCATCTGGAGTTCCTTTGCAGTGGCTGCCGTGCCCATGCTCTCTCTCTCTCCCTCTTTCTGTCAAATAAATAAATAAAAATAAAATATTTTTTTAAATATGTACGAACATAAAACTGGATACATGCTCCTTATTTGTAGAGCTCTTTTACAACCATAATGCTAAAACAAATTTATAAATGAAATAAAAACAAACTGCAAAACCAATAAACTTCAAATTAACAACATTAATTTAATGAGACAAATGATCCTATTTTCCTGAGACTAAATCAGTGCTCACAGCGCGGCTCTGGGCAGCCTGCTGTGGGCTGTGGTGCTTTCTGCAGTTTCTCCATTCAACTCTTTCATTTCTGCAGTGTGCTAACCTCTTTGAGCCACCATTTGCTCATCTGTGGGATGGGGCTCTCAATAAGACTTGTGAGAATTCAGCCTTTATTTATTTATTTATCGACAACTTCCATAATTGTAAACAATATCCCATGGCAATTCCATCCCTCCCCCCCCACTCTCCCCTTTGAAACTCCACTCTCCATCATATCCCCTCCTCCCTCTCAATCAGTCTCTCTTTTAGTTTGATGTCATTATCTTTTCCTCCTCTTATCATGGTCTTGTGTAGGTAGTGTCGGGCACTATGAGGTCATGGATATTCAGGCCATTTTGTGTCTGGGGGAGTATATTGTAAGGAGTCCTTCCCTCCCTTTGGCTCTTACATTCTTTCCTCCACCTCTTCTGCAATGGACCCTGAGCCATGGAAGGTGTGATAGAGATATTTCAGTGCTGAGCACTCCTGTCACTTCTTGCCAGCACCACGAAACCTTCTGAGTTATCCCAAGGTCACTGCCATCTGAAAAGAGAAGGTTCTCTCACCAAACATGAGAGTAGCATTAATATAAGGGCATGAACATTAAGAGAAGTGCTTACTGGGCAGTTTGGTGATCATAGTATATACTTTTAGCAGACAGTACGCCCCTAGGGCTCATGACTACCCCTGTTGTAGGTTTTCAGTATCAGGGATACATTCTCTCCCATGGAGTGGGCCTCCAGTCCAATTAGAGAACAGTTGGTTTACCCCATAGCAGACATGCCACTATTGCACCTGTTGGCTCATTTGGCCTGGCTGGCCAAGTATAAGGTTTGCATTATCTGCTGTTGGGTATCTTCACTGATGATTTCTCTCTCTCCTATTGAACTGCATGCAGCATGGCTTTTTCCAGCTTTCTGTCAGCTGGTCTACATAGAGGAGGTTTTCAGCTCAGCTCCACAGGGTTTCTCAGTGACCTTGCAGCCCAAGTATGTAGAGTCTTCAGCAGTAGGGTCTTACCATCTATTCCTGGTGGGAAACCAAGGGCCTCAGCAATGGCCTATAATGTTTTGGAGGCATCAGGAACCTCCCTGACCAACAACTCACTGGAAGTTATCCCATCCCTGGCAATGAAAATTTTCGAGTAACAATCTATGGCTCCTGTGTGTTTCATTGTCCAAAACAGTAGGTTTCCATATGACTTATTTATATCCTCTTAGATTTTGATTAGCCCTCCCTCCACCTCTCCACCTCTCCTTTACTCAATCTCTTCCCCTGACCTCACTTAGGCCTTTTCACCCCCATTAATCTGTTCTTCTACTTACATATACACAATACTATCCTATTATCACTTATTGTTTATTTATTTCTTTATTTATTATTTATTAGAGAAAGAAAGAGGGAGATAGAAAGAGAATGGGCACACCAGGACCTCTAGCTACTGCAAACAAACTCCAGATGCATGCGCCACCTTATGCATCTGGCTTCCATGGGTCCTGGAGAATCGAACCTAGGTCCTTAGGCTTCAGGGGCCAGCACTTTAACTGCTAAGCCATCTCTCCAACCCAAGTTCAGACTTTTGATACACTTACGGTCTCCTGGACTTGTGCCCTGTGCAGTTCACTAGAGGCCCCGCTTCGTGACAGCCCCACTCTGCGGTCAGCAGCTCAGGACTCTTAGTAACTTTTTACTAGTGCCCTGCATTTCCCTATTACACTGAGGAAAGCAAATTGTGTCCCAGTCGTTATGTGTGGCACAAAGCCGGGCACACAGAGGGCATTGGGTAACTGTCAGCAGTTACTTCTGGCACTCCTGTAACTGTGTGCTATTTCTTTATGTTGTTTTCCAGGAATGCAGTTTTATCTTCCTACTATTGAATGGGGGTTGGAAAGGCTACCTCAGGTGTATAATTGTATTTGGACTGATTCTCAGACTTGGGTGTGTGCTCTGGAGTGAGGACTCGTGTGCTGAGGGAAAGATTAGCCTGTTGGGTCAGGTGGGCGGGCTGAGCACATGAACCCCGCCCACCCCAGCCCACGGCCCGGCACCAGCCCCCAGGCTCCCACACTGCGCACGTCACAGCCTGATAGTCAATCACTTTTATTGTAACTGGTGCACAGCAGGGCCAGGTGGAATACTGTTGTCTTCAAACCACTTAAGTGGATGGCCAGAGTTTAAGTTAACAGGTTATGGAGCTGACGACACCTTAATGGTTTAGCAGCTCATATGGAGTTGCTAATTTAATTTCCCTTTTTTATTGCTGTTCTCTCAGAAAACAGCACTGATAGCCCTTTTTCTAAGAGTGAGATATTAATAACCATGGCATTCTGCAGGAGCAAGGAAGGGCATTGAGATTTTGCAAGGTCTCTATTTGTCCCTGACTTCTTAAGGCTCCTCTGCTGGCCTAGATAGGGAACAGACCCTGGGGATTAACTGCTCAAAATTCTAGGAAATAGAAACTGCCCTTGGCCACTGTCACCAGACTCAGGTAGCCTCCCTGCCTGCCCAGAGCTCACGTCTTTGAACAACTCCACCAGCCCCTGACCATGTCAAGGGGCTTGCCAAAGAAAAGTGGAAACGCAGGCTTCCAAGTGCAAACACTGAGGAACCTGGGATACTTTGATCCCCGGGGACAGTAAGTCTTCCAGGCAGTAAGGGCACAAAAGGCTAGAGACGAGGCCTCCCTGAGCTCAGTGATCTTTCCTCAAGGCTTGTTTACTGGCAGAGGGACAGGGAGGCCACCCTGGCCTGGGGGTGGGAGGAGGATATGGATTCTCCCTGGCTAGCATGGAATGAGTTCCCTCTTGCATCACCGGCAGACCTGGGTTTCCCTTTAGCGGCACAATGACCTAGAGACCGGCCGCATCGCCCCAGGACCTCAGCAGCGGTTTTCCCCTCAACCCTGCTGGGTTTCTGCGGATGAGGTCCTGAACAGCCTGCTCCTGCTGCTGGGCACCTCTGTGAAAGCAAAGCAGGGCCATGGACTTCTTCCGACAGGCACTCTGGGTAGACCCAAGCCCAAATCCCCCTCCTGAATCAGGGGAGGGGGGCGTCCACAGACAGGCCCAACTCCAGTACGGCGGTCAGAGGTTAGAGCTCATGTTTACACCAAACACCACATGTCCCCAGTATGGGAACCACTAGCTATGTGTGCAATGCAGCCAGTGTGGCTTGAGATGTACGTTCAGTGTACAAAGACACATCAGCTTTTGAAGTCTTGTATGCCAAAGAGGCCAAACGATCACATTAGCTTTTCTATTGATTATATGCCAAAAATGATAACATTAAGATCTATTAAGTTAGAGTAGACTATTGAAAGTAACTTCCCCTGATTATTTTTACTGTTTTAAGTAGCTGCTGGGAAGTGTAAATTAGACATGTGGTTTCATGTCACATTTCCAGTGACACTACTCAGAAAAAGTAGAGGTGAGGCCTCAAAGGGCAACTGGAGGTCTGGGGAGATGGCTCGGCAGGTAAAGAGCTTGCCTCGAAAGCATGAGGACTTGAGTTTGGATCCCCATGTGAAATCCAAGCATGGTGATGTATACCTGGAACCCCAGCACTGGGAGGCAGAGACAAGAGGATCCCCAAGAATTGCTGTCTAGATATTGTAGCCAAATTAGTGAGCTTTAAGGTTCAGCAAGAGACTCTGTTTCTAAAACTAAGATGGAGGGCTGGAGAGATGGCTTAGTGGTTAAGGCACTTGCCTGCAAAGCCTAAGGACTCATGTTTGGCTTCCCAGGTCCCACGTAAGCCACATGCACAGTGACTCAAGTGCTCGAGGTCAGACATGCACACAAGGGGGCGCACGTGTCTGGAATTTGATTGCAGCGGCTGGAGGCCCTAGAGTGCCAACTCTCTCTCTCTCTCTCTCTCTCTTTCAAATAAATGAATGAATGAATAAATAAATAAATAACTTGCTTTTAAAAAAGAAAAAGAAAAGGACAACTGAAAGGCTAGGTCAACTACAAGGTTAGAACTGTGAAAAGGAGTCAGTTGGCTACGCTGCCCTCTAGCGCGTGTGGGTCCCCAGCAGGCACATTCCTGAGCTGTGGGGTGAGGCAGCCCGCACACCAACCCCTGAAGTGGGAGGCAAGGTGAAAGAAGACCCTGGGCTTGAACCCCCAAAGGGGGGACTTCAAGGCTGGGCTGCAGCAAACACCACCAGGACTGGAAAGGTAAAGCGGGTTTTCCGAGGCACCTGAGATTTCCGAGTGCAGACAGACGGTCTGAGCTTCCAGGCTCACTTCTGGGTCTCGGCACAACATGCAGAGAAACGATCACGGGTCTGCTGCCACGAGGCGCGGGCACACGCTCGCCGCTGGGAGCGTCTCTTTTAGTGCTAACGCAGCACGCCGGTTTACAGACTAATAAAAGCGGAAGAGTTATCATTCCTCTAAACTGCAGGCATATCTGGGGTACCCACTTAACGACACCCATGGAATAAATTACTTCCGGATGACACTTCTTAATTGAATTGAACTAACAACTTAGTAATATGTTGCAATGAGAAGAATATTAGGATGACTCAAAGATCTGAAAACCCCTGCGAAATTAAATGATTAAACATAATGCTGAGTAAATGAACACATCTGTATTAATCAGCAAACCGTCCCACACACAGCTGCCTTCCTGTGCATGGCCCTCCACCATGTCCCCCTTAACGCTGCTCAGAGAGGCAAGTGTCATTACCTGAAGATCAGAAAAGGGTTAGTGCACTAGAGCGTGTGTGTGTCGCACGAGTCCCATCTCTTAGCCAAGTGTTCATTCCTGTGGCCGTGGTCACAAGAATGAGCCAAGTAGTGAGTTCCCAGGCCTTGTTTTTAACAGAAATGAAACTTTCAAGAGCAAAATATTCAAATTCTCATCAGGTACAATGGCATGTGCCTATAATCCCAGCACTCAAGAGGTTGAGGCAGGGCTGGAAAGATGGCCCAGTGGTTAAAAGCACGTACTGGGCTGGAGAGATGGTTTAATGGTCAAGGTGCTTGCCTATAAAGCCTAAAGACCCAGGTTCAGTTCTCCAGGACCCACATAAGCAAGTGCACAAGGTGGCGCATAAGTCTGGAGTTCATTTGCAGAGGAGGCCCTGGTGTGCCCGTTCTTTTAAGAAAAAAAGGAGGGGGGTGTGCTGCGCAACCCTGAGACCAGAGTTCAGATCTCTCACGTAAAATCAGATGCAAATAATTCCAAACATGCTTGTGGCCGTGGAAGGTGAAATGAGAATTCCAAGGCCCACAGGTCAGCTAGTCAACAAGAAGAGGCCATCTCAAACCAGATGGACGGTGAGGCCCAATACCCCAAGGTTGTCCTTGACCTCCACATCACACTATCACACGCACGCACACGGAGGCCAAGGCAGGAGGATGAAATGTAAGCCAGCCCGAGCTACATAACAAGACCCTGTCTCAAAAATAAAAATAAAAAGGGTTGGAGAGATAGCTTAGCAGTTAAGGTGCTTGCCTACGAAGCCTAAAGACTCATGTTCGAATCTCCAGGCCCCACGTAAGCCAGACACACAGTGACTCAAGCAGGCAAGCAGGCGCTCGCGTCTGGAGTTTGATTGCAGTAGCTGAGGCTCTGGTGTGCCAATTCGCTCAGTCTCTTTCACCTCACTCTCTCACTTAAATAAAAAGACCAGGGGCTGGAGAGATGGCTTAGCAGTTAAGGTGCTTGCCTGCAAAGCCAAAGGACCTCAGTTCAATTCCCCAGGACCTGCGTAAGCCAGACGCACAAGCTGACACATGCATCTGAAGTTCATTTGCAATGGCTGAGGGCCCTGGCGCACCCATTCTCTCTCTCTCTCTCTCTCTCTCTCTCTCTCTCTCTCTCTCTCTCTCTCTCTCTTTCTCTCTCTCTTCCTCTCCCTCTCCCTCTGTGTGTGTCTGCCTCTTTCCTTCTCCTGCTCTCTCAAACAAATAAATAAATTAATAATTTTTTTAAAGGCCAGTCTGTTGGGCTTGCCTCATAAAGAATAAAAAATTTAAAGACAGACTTCTGTTTTCACACTTATAGAAGGAACACCCCTGGTAGGTCTCCTCCCTGTATTTTGTTTGCTACAGGTCTCTTGTTCCCCATTAACCCACATCCTTGGACTTGCGAATCTAACAAGTTGGGCTGAGGAAGAGGCTGGCAAGCAGAGGCGTTCTAATGGGAGAGAGGCTGTTTGACCCGAAGGCCAAAGCTGGCTGATCTTGCAGGTGGAGGACCCCTGCGACCCTCCCTCCTCCACCGGCCACACCAGCCAGCACCGCCCAGTTGCCTTCTGTATGACCTAGAAAACTGATTAGCTTCCCCTCCTGCCCGGAGATAACACAGGTCATTTCTTTTCTGGTCATATAAATCTTTTATGCCCAAGTCACAGCCATAATTAGGTTGCATAAAAATTCAGGTTATGATTCAGGCTGTTATTAGGGAAACATGCAAACAGTGAAAAGTTGTGTTTCGGTCTCTAATAGCAACTCTCAAGGTCTCTGTTACAGAGAACAGAAGGGACTTTATATCTCATTAAGGATGAAATTCAATTCAGAGCAGAATCTTGCTTGCTGGACTGGATGCTGAATGTATTTCCCCAGGCATTCCTGGCAGTGAGCTCAGAACAGGTCTGCCCTGCGCTGCCCCGTGGCCCTCTCCCTCTCCCGGATGCCTTCCCGGGGAAACAGCCTGGTGCTTTCTAAACCAACACTGTGAGAAGCCCTGCGGAGACCTCTTCTCAAGTGAAAACAGGTTCTCCAAACTAAACTGGCTCATCTCATCGGAAGAGTGCAGTGGGGTCCCATGAAGCCCGCGGCTCCTGAAGAGTGAGTCAGATTTCTGGCAAGTTTTGGAGAAAGCACAGCAATTGTCTCGGGGGTCTGGCATACGCTCCTGCCAGGGCCTCACTCCATCCTCCCTCCCCAGCATGACAAGATCGAAGCCAGAGGAAGGAATCTCATTCTCACAGTGACTCTAGACACCAAGAGGATTCTTCTACGTCGACAAGTGTTGGCAGTGTGGCATCCCTCACAGCCACCATCCCTTCTCCTGGTTCAGCCCAGGCCTCTGGCCAAGCTTCTGGGACTGCTCTGAGCTCAAAGTTAGCAGGACAGCATCCCTCAGACAGCCAAACATATGAGCTCCGAGAGAGGGGGTGAAGGCCTCCAGAGACTGCCTACCACAAAGACCTAGCCCACTACAGATTTGCTAAGTTCATCTTTTCCAGACGCCACAATTGGTCACCTGCAGTGTTAGCCTGAGGAAAAAATCCACTTACAGGGAGCAAAGGTTGATTTTGGTGTCTTGGCTCCATCACTTGGGGGTCTGTGGCACCATGCATCATGATGGGAGGGTGTGGTAGAAGATTCCTGTTTACCTTATGGAGGCCTAGGGGCAAACATCCCCTGCAAGTGCTCACCCCCAAACACCTGACGCCCTTCTACGAGGCTCTACCTCTTTACTAACTTCCGAAGGTGTCGCAGGCTGGCAACCAAGCCTTTGATATGTACACCTCTGGGGGACATTGAAGTTTCAACGCACAGTATCTAATCAGTCCTAGGTCAAGTAACTCACGTGGGTCTCAGACTCGGATAATGGGGGCAAGGCCTTTACAGGCCTCCAGGCAGAGGGACTGAGGTGGGGATCCACATACCTCGGGGCTCCCCAGCCCATCTCTCATCACCTGAAACCCCAGAGTCACACCTCACCTTCTCACTTCTCTCTAGGCAGAAATGCTGATGACATTATGCCACAAAACTCTGAAAGCCACCGGCCTGAGCCAACAAGAAGAGGAACGGTCAGTCAGTGCCCTGACATCCAAGGAGGGGGACAACCCCATGGCCTATCAAATCTAGTCCCGAATGTATTTCTCCGCTGTCGTAACTGTGTCCTTCAGCCTCCAGGCCATTTCGCGAATCGAGTGCGCATACATTCTGTGGCACAGTCTCTTTACGGGGAGGCCGGGATCCCAGTGGCCCTCGACAGAGAATGACGGCGTCACACACCAGAACGCTTTTGAAATGCTAATGCGCACTCCCCGCAACTTAATTTTATTTTTTTTTTCTTATTGGCTTTTTTTTTTAATATGACATTTCACAGTACCGTAGCCTCAATAGCTAGATCGGCGTCATAAAAACGACAACACTATGATTTAAGGAGCAGAGCCCATCAGAGTGAAATGGATGGCGTGCTTTAAAGTACCCGCTTAACGCCTCGTACCTGGGGTCAATGTTCATTCTCAATTCACCACTAAAGCAGCATCCTGCGCAGTGACTCAGAGAGTGGCTGAGCTCTTCCTCGTCTCCATGTTGGATGTGGACTAATGAGGTGGAACCCTGCAGGCAGGGCTGGGGTAGGCTAACGCGTTTTATCCACGGGGAAGGTTGGTCTGAGTTAAAGAGCTGGAGAGGGAAGGAGTGAGAGACGGGCAGGTGTGTGGGCATGGAGGGCTCCCACTTAACGTTGGTAGTCAGCGTCAGGAGCCACCCAATTCCACACCTTCTCTCTCTCGTCTCTGCAACTTGCAAACTCGGTGTTCATAAACCAGTATCCCTTCCAAGCCCGAGATGCAATCATCTCTGAATCCCACAACCCAGAAAGATGAGTGAAGACATGCTGTAGAACATTCCAGACATCAAAGCCAGCTCAAAGGTAAAGAGAGCTGTGCAGATCTAACAGGGCCAAGGGGTTAACGCCAAACGTCAGGCAGAAGCTGAGGAGAGGATCTATGAAGAACTAGCCCTCCCCATCCGCTCAGCGCAAGGCCCCGAGACAGCACAGGCCTGAGGACCCCCTCCTTCTCTTGAGGAAATAATAACTTATTTCAAAGTAATACACGCTGGTCGTGTAGAAGTTGAAAAGACAGGGCTGGGGCGATGGCTCCGTGGGATGGAGTGTTTGCCACACAAGCGTGAGGACCTGACTTGGGATCCCCAGCACACCCACAAGAGCTAGGTGTGGGACGGGTACCTGTAACCCCAGGTAACCCCAGGCAGGTGAACACAGCAGGGTCCCTAGTCAAGCTGAATCGGCAAGCTCTGGGTTTGCCGTGAGAGCCTGTCTCAAGAGTGAGGCAGTGGCGGAGGAGGACGCCTGGTTCTTGGGGAAAATCTCCTGAACTATTCCGTTCGCTTAGACCCGTCCAGGCTGTCCCTCCTGCATGTGCGCACAGGCCCCTCGGATTGCGCTCTTACACATTGTTGTGCTACTTGTTTTTCTCACTTTAACATGCATCCACTCAGTACAGGTAAATTGGCTCTGCCCGTTCCAATGCCTGTGTCATATTGAGGCCAAATGATAACGTGTTTAACCAGTCCTCTGGCGATGGGCACTCGAGTTCCTGCTCCCCACTGCGCAGCTGGCATTCATCCACCCGTGCAAGGACTTTCGCAGGTGTCTGACGACGCCTCCGAGAGTGACAGGCAAATTAGCTCTGTGTCTTCAGGGTTCCAGAGTCAGGAGATCGTCTAACTCCCTTTTCTGCCTCAGGAAGAGCAGGGTAGCAGCTGGAGTTTGCACTTGGAGTTTGCCCTGAAAGAAGCTGGGTTACAAAGACAAGCCAGGCCTTCGCCGCGTCGCCTTTGACCCTCTCGGGATCTTTAGTCTCCAGGAACTCAAACGTTCATATGCTCGTGGACACGTGTGGTGGCGGGGGTATGTGCACGTGTGCGTGCATGTGCGCTGCATGTGCGTGCTGTTGGAAGCCAGAGGTTGACGTTGGCTGTGTTCCCTGAGGTCTCTCCAGCTTATTTGTTGAAATAGGGTCACCCACTTGCAAATTTCACTAGGCTAGCTAGCCAGCTTGCCCGGGGAGCCCCTGCCTCCCTGCACCTCCTGAGTGAGAGGACTTCAGGGGGCTGCCGCTCCTCCCAACATCCCCATGTGTTCTGGTTGTCCAAACTCAGGTCTTCACGCTGGTCCATCAAGCGTGTTACCAGCTGAGCCATCTCACCGGCAGCCCCTCTCTGGTTTCTGCGAGGGGGCATGCCCAGCCCCCACCCTGCCTGCTGGACAAAAGGAAGACAGGAGCAGCGGCTCCCCCACTTGAGAGCGGTGATTACCCAACCTGCTCTCAAGGAGGACAAGGCATCCTGGAGCTTCCCAGGCTTAGCCAACCATCAGATATCTGTCCCCACCACCCCATTCTTGATTCCCACCCTCTCTGTGAGGTCAGGGAGCCTTGCAGATGAAGGCTTAGAGGGGGTGGGGCCTCTGCCCAGCTCAACCAAGCCCTTGGCTCCCTGGGCATTCACCCTTGGCTGTGAAGAGAGGGCCGGGAAGCTTTCTGAGCCACATGCATTTTTAAAATTTTTATTTATTTATTCATTTGAGAAAGCTATAGAGGGAAAGTGGAGTCCTGCTTATCTGGTCTCCCAGAAGCCTAGCAGAGGCCACCTGATAAGGCCATGGTCCCCATCCAAGAAGCAAGAACAGAAGATGATTGAAGAGCACCCCAGGAAGGCAGAGGGAGAGGGTTGAAGTGGAAAGTGGGACACTGTGCCAGCTCCTATACCTGTGCCCCGGTATCAGGGTGAATGTCCGGGGCGTGGGCCTAGAGAGGCAGGAGGCCTTTGGAGAGGCTCTGGCCTGAGGCTACAGAAGTGCTAGGGAGACCAAGCTGACGAGAATGGCGAGAAGGAAAGTGGAGAGCGAGGAGAGGGAATATAAGACGAAACCTACTTAAAAGGAAAACACGGGCTGGGGAGATGGCTTAGCGGTTAAGCGCTTGCCTGTGAAGCCTAAGGACCCCGGTTCGAGGCTCGGTTCCCCAGGTCCCACGTTAGCCAGATGCACAAGGGGGTGCACACATCTGGAGTTCGTTTGCAGAGGCTGGAAGCCCTGGCGCGCCCATTCTCTCTCTCTCCCTCTACCTGTCTTTCTCTCTGTGTCTGTCACTCTCAGATAAATAAATTAAAAAAATGAACAAAAAAATATATATATTTAAAAAAAAAAAAAGGAAAACACTAGCCGGGCGTGGTGGCGCACGCCTTCAGTCCCAGCACTCGGGAGGTGGGAGGTGGAGGTAGGAGGATCGCTGTGAATTTGAGGCCGTCCTAAGACTACATAATGAATTCCAGGTCAGCTTGGGCTGGAGAGAGACCCTACCTCAAAAAAAATTTTTTAATTTAATTAATTTATTTAAAAAAAAAAAGAATGGGAAGAAGGAGGCGACCAGGCCTGTAGACCAGGAGACAAGAGGCTGCAGGGGCCAGGAAGGCTGGTGAGGCTCAAGTGGGAAAGGGGGGCGAGGCCACAGACAGGCCATCTCCCGTGGAGACCTGGCGCACACAGAGTGCCAGGCTCCAAAGAGTGTGATTGGCGTATCCGGGGCTCCAGGAACCAGGTTACCGCAGGCTTCCCAGGGCCGAGCCCTCAGCTGGCACTTGGTCAGTGGCGTGGGCAGAATGACTTGTCAGGGCTTATTGCATTAACCAGGAGGACTATATTGGGCTCAGAGATGGTAATTCCACTCTCCCCGCCCTGAGAGGAGCCACAGGTGCCAGCGACTCCGCGTGTGCGTCACAGGCTGGCATGTGGTCTGCCGGAAGGCTGTGGCAGATAATACTCTTGGAGGTGAGGGCAAGTGGAGGCCTCTAGAGGACAGCCTTGTCCCAGTCACAGAAGCCCCAAGGGTCCTGGCGATGGCAGGAGGAGCCAGGAAGCGCCTGGCTGCACAGCCCTTTCCTTCCCCATGGGCCAGGGTCGGGGGTAAGGGAGGCAGACGTGGACCTCTTGGCTCAGGTGGGCAGGAAGAAGGGCTCATATTCTTACCTCTGCAGGTAGCCAGATGGAGCAGGGAACCTGGGGGATAAAACTGGGGTGTTGGGAGACGAAGCAGAGCACAGGCAGTGCTGAAGGTGGAATGTCTGCATGGCTTGTTCCTGAGGTGGGGACTAAAAGAAACCACAGATTCACCTCCCCTGAACCCAGAAGGTAATCTCATCCAAAACACTGAAGTCCTTGACCTGAGCCTTCTATGCATTCTCACAATGTACAGAAGGAACGCCAATCCTGGAGTTGGCACAGCTTCTACTGCAGGTTCCCAGTGTGGGTTTCTGTCCCCACCCAGGGACACACAGAGCTCTCGACATGGGCGCCCAGCGGTGATCGCTGACTCCTGCCTAGACAGCTCTGAGCGCCCGTGCAGTGTTCCTCAGCCATGAGAGACTCTCTACGTCCAGCAACAGAGCCATTCACGAGGGCCACCAGCTACACACAGACCTGAGAAGTCAGTCCCCGCTGCTGCGAGCAACCAGGGACACTGGCTAATGAGATGGAAATCCCGCTGGAGGTGACGCCCGGCCACTGCGACTCTCTGCGCCTCTGAGTTCCTGTCCTCCGCATGGGGACAGCCTACAAATGGCCTCAGACCAAATGGCCAGACCTGCAAGGATGTGGGCAGCTGCCTGTAAGACATCTCCTGTCGGCCTGAGTCGCTGGTGGGCGGACAGCATCTCCTCTGCACGTGAATGCCAAGGCACTTCGCCAGCGTGTGCCCGCCACGTGACAATGCGTCACGCTGTGGGAAGTAGTGCTTGGAACCTTGAGCTGCGCTCCTGCTTGTGTGATAGCTGGAATTTCTCTGGTGTTGTGGGATTGTCCCTAGGGTCTGAGAAAGGTGACACCTGGGCTTTGCCTTCAAGAGCGGGGGTGGGGGGTGCTAGGAAGGGATGGAGCTAAGAGCTAGGACATCCACGCCACCTCAGCCAGCTTCTCTGATTTGAGTGGAGGTGTCCAGGTAGATCTGCATATTGCTGAGTTCCTCGGTGACTGCTGCCAACATGCTTGGTGAGCATGGGGAAGCTCGGGGTGCATTCGGAGACACTGGCGCCAGCTAAGGTGAAGCCGAAGGAGGTGTGCCAGGAAGGGAAGGGCAGCTGCACCGGGAGAGGTTCCCCAGGGAACCCTGTTGCCTTCGAGCAAATCGTGAGGTCCTGCCCAGGAGCCACCCTGGAGATGGGGAGAGGCGGATGGGATTTGGGCTCATTTGTCCCTAAAGTGGTATACTGCTCAGCCGTCCAGCGGCCTCCGCGTGCGCCACCTAAAGCAGGTGACACAGCACTGCAGTGCCTCCAAGAAGCAGTTTGCTGAGGGTCACGATGTGGAGAGTTCCAACGGACAGATGGTGGAAGTGCCTTTGGAGAGGAATGAGGAGGCATTTTCTTCTGAGACTTGTCCTTGGAGAAAGCATCCATCATAGAGTTCTTTCTGAAAGATAATGAGAGAGAACCTGCCAGAGAGAGAGAGAGAGAGAGAGAGAGAGAGAGGAAAAACAAGCGCCCCATGCAAGGAAAAGAGACTTCTCGAATCCAGTACTTGAAGACCTGACAGCCATGCATCTTGCCTGACACAGGAAAGCTTTCAACACAGGCAGAGGGACAGGTTCTAGGTCATCTGTAAGCAAGAGCACCCCGCGCTCTCCTGAAGTCTCCCCTCTCACAGTGAGCCGCCTGTACGGGGGACTCAGCCACCACCAAGAGCAGCAAGTGGACGCCTCAAAACTGGTGCCTGCAGAAGAGCATGGTGGCTGAGCCCCAGGAAAGTTCAAAATGAGGAATGACAAGAGGGTCTCCTGGCCTCCCACAGTTGAACAGCCTTAAGGGATAAATAAGTCAAGTTTACTGTCCACCTACCTACCACCCCGCTCCTCCGCACCCTCCACAACAAAGAGCTTCTAAAGAACTCCTTCCTCCCCATCATTCCCTCCTCCTTCCCACCTCCTGCCCAAAGATGACTCCAACCCACAGTGCTCCCATAGTACATTAGAGGCCCCAAATGGACGCCATGTTGCCAAACCCATAGTCAAACCTGTCCTCACTGCCTGGAGATCGCGACCCCATGAGACACAGATGGCCCACGCCCTCCCCGTCCTCCCACGTCTGAATGGTGCTGGGCGCCTGTCCTCGGTCTTCAAGCCTCTTCCACCTCTTCACGCTCTCCCCGGGGATTTCATTTGCTCATATTTTAAGTATCGCCTATGCATGAGTGAGTTTTCAGGTCCCACCCCGGCCTGGACCTCCCTGTCCCCTGAGCGCTACTTTAAGATCCCCAGCTGCTCACCCCGCCTGCCATCCGCCACGGTCAAAGGCAGAGTCCTGCTTCTCATTCCAAAGTCCTCCTTCCCTTTCCCTCAGTCTTTCAGCAAATAGGCCAATAGCAACCTATGTTTTCAGGCCAAAAGAAGTACTCATCCCTGAATCCTCCCTTCCCCCCAGTCTCTCTATCTCATCAGTCAACCTCAGTGAGCCCACCTCCAGCAGGTGCCTCGAGTGAACCACCACCCTGGCAGTTCCAGCTGTGCATTTGTCAAAGCCCCTGTGCCAGGACGGCAGCCTCCTGAAACAGGGTGCTCGGGGTCCAGGAAAGTCCTTGGACCCTGAACACTAGGTTCAGTTTTAATTTTAATCAAATAATCGAATGAAAGAGAAGAGTGAGAAGAATAATTAGAAAATTATTATATGCATTATGAGTTTTTTGCTTTTTTAGTTTATCTTTTTATTGGCAACTTCCATAATCATAGACAATAACCCATGGTAATTATGTCCCTCCCCCCACTTTCCCCTTTGAAACTCCACTCTCCATCAAAACCTCAATCAGTCTTTCTTTTATTTTGATGTCATGATCTTTTCCTCCTTTCATGATGGTCTTGTGTAGGTAGTGTCAGGCACTGTGAGGTCATGGATATCCAGGCCATTTTGTGTCTGGCAGAGCATGTTGTAAGGAGTTCTACCCTTCCTTTGGCTCTTACATTTTTTCTGCCACCTCTTCCACAATGGACCCTGAACCTTGGAAGGTGTGATAGAGATATTTCAGTGCTGAGCACTCCTCTGTCACTTCTTCTAAGCACTATGATGCCTTCTGAGTCATCCCAAGGTCACTGCCATCTGAAAAGAGAGGATTCTCTAGTCAAAAGTGAGAGTAACATTAACATATGGGTATGAACATTAAGAGAAGTGCTTACTGGGCAGTTTTGTGAGCATAGTATATACATTTAGCCAGACATCAACAGACATTACACCCCTAAGGCTCATGACTACCCCTGTTGTAGGTTTTCAGTATCAGGGATACATTCCCTCCCATGTAGCAGGCCTCCAGTGAAATTCAAGAGCAGTTGGTTTCCCCCCTAACCACATGCCACTATTGTACCCGTTGGCTCATTTGGCCTGGCTGGCCAAAGTTAAAGCTTGCAGTGTCCACTGCTGGGTATCTCTACTGGTGATTTCTCTTTCTCCCATTGAACTGCATGCTGCATAGCTTTTTCCAGCTTTCTGTCAGCTGGTCTACATGGAGGAGGTTTTCAGCTCAGCTTCAGCAGGATTTCTCAGTGACCTTACAGCCCAAGTAAGTGGAGTCTTCAGCAGTAGGGTGTTACCATCTATTCCTGGTGGGAATCCAATAGCTTCAGCCATGATCTGTAATGTTTTGGGGACAACAGGGACCTCCCTGGCCAATAACTCACTGGAAGGTATCCCATCTCTGGCACTGCAAATTTTCTACTAACAATCTAGGGCTTCTATAAATTATTATAGTTATTGAGGGAAGTACAGAGTCAAGGAAATGCATTCATGTGGCTAGAGATCCCACATGGAGGGCCTGAAAAAATAACTGTGGAAAGAAAAGAAAGTTCAAGGAGCCCCTTCCATGTGGGGAGCCAGAGGGGGTAAAGGAGCCCCTGTGAAGAGTAAGACTTAGGGAAATCTCCTTTTGGCTCAACCCAGCTGGGCCTGGACCAAACCAGTCCCAGCCCAGCTGAAGGCAAAACCCAATCACAGCTGGAAGTTCCCAAGTGGTCGAGAGCCTGCCCTCCCCTTGTAAAGGTGTTTATAACCTTACGGTGGTGGGCTCTCTTCCAGCTCAGGTGAACAGAGGGACAGTTGGTTGGTTAGGGTTAGAGTGTATCTCAGGAAGAGGCTAGCCCTGAGACCAAGTTCTGGGGGCTGAACTTAATCAACCACAATTTTTCCTATGAAAGGCCTCCCTCCCAGGCAGGGTGGTCCTGGTTGTTTATTTAAAAAAAAAAAAAAGCAGGTCTAGGGAACTAGGTAAGAGATAAGAAATCAGATCATCTTTGACTTCTAGCAAGTGCAAACTTTCCTGTCAGTTTTACCTTCAGGGGTCCAGTCACCCTAACTGTGCCCCCTCTTGCTCCCACCAGCACGTTGTCCCCTCTACACAACTACCAAGCACTCTTCCTTCCTTTTTTTCTGACAGCTTCCTCAGCAGGCAGGGCTTCCCCGAGCCAGCCAGGGCTGCTCTTGTCACAGTGGCTTCAGGGACGGCATGGCACAAATCTGGCTCACAACACCTTGGGGGTGTCAGTTTGGAGTGTGGGGGAAGGATGTCTGGGCTCATGCATCCTCTATCAACAGGTAGCATGGTGCCCAGAGCTGGGACTTTTTTTTTTTTTTTTTTAGCAGATTGACACAGCGCTTTATTGAAGCTGTCCATACGCAGGAGGATAATGTGCAACCCTATGGTGTACGCGTAAAAGACGAAGGGTGTACAGTGTACAAAACCAGTCCCTTGTAGCTATCTCACATCCTGTGGGCCGTATACTAAGGAAATGAACAACTTTAGTGTGACCAGCAGTGACAGTGACACAGTTTCTGGTTCACAGCTATGTCTGCTTCAAACCCTTAACCAGATGACCAGGCCTTGTGTGGATCTAGTGAAAGAACTAGCAAGTCGAATGTCATAAACCAGATAAAGCTACAGGGAGGTAACTCAGTTACCAATTTAGAACTTTTAGCTGGGACTATTAATGCAGGGACCCTGCGTTAATAGATGCAGAGGTGGCATGCCTAGAGACCAAAGGACACTCTACAATTAAGGGATTAACCTGTCCCAAAAGCTGTCACCGGGGTTTTCTGTTAAGAAACTGGAGATTTTTCAGTCACGCACAGATGATCTTTAAATGTACAAGTCAGAGTATCTTAGCCTCCTGCTAAGCCTCAGACAGCTTCTCAGAGAATGAAATCCAAATTGCTACCCATCATCTTGGGGCCTTCCAGCCTGACTCTAGCACCCTCTTGCTACCAGAGTTTCAGCAGAGGAGCCTGGGCCCTGATGGTTCTAACAAGCAAGGCTCAGCCACCCATCCTTAATACATCGACTAAAGGAACAGGAAATGTGAAAAGCAGACAAAGAAGACTCATTCCACATGGCCACGTTGAGAAGAATGACAAATACCGAGGCCCAGCGACCCCCAGGCCCATCTCCAGAGCCCCCTGTCCCATGAGGCCTGGAGTTAAATGGAGGACAAGGGCTGTGTGTGACTAAGAAGTCCTGGGCAAAGTGTGGCTCCACCACCACAGACTGCCCTTCTCTCTGTCCTGCAGACGGCCTGACGACGTCACAACTGAGCAGAAGATGGTTCCGGCCCTGGCTGGCACTGGGCCAACATGAGATTCCTGGGGGGAGTTTCCAGTCCTCAGGGTCCACTGCTTCAATAGCCTGATAGTCAAAAAGAGGGGCACCAATGTCCCTTTAAAAATCTCTTCATTCCTAGCAGGAAAGTTGCACTCTGCTGCTGTCCCTGAGGCCTGTCCTCGCCCTGTCTCCCCTTTCCTGCCTGTGCCCACAGTTTCACATTAGTGAGGGACAAGGATCTTTCACACTGGAGCTCTGAGCCAGGCTGCCCCACTGATGCCAACGTCTCTGCCAGCCTCCTCACTGCCACAGCTGGGCTCTGTGGGGCCCTCTGCCGTGTGCATGAAGGCTCAGGGGCAAAGCTACAGCTCCCCAGATGCGCCCTAAAACCAGAGCATCACGGGGTGCTCCGCAGGGGGCCAGCACCGGGAGGTAAGGGACCAGGGGTGAGGAGCCAGGCTAGAAATGGGCTGTGCAGCCATGAGCTGGGCAGAAGGGAGGAGTGGGCAGAAGCGCCAAAGGCCTAGAATTCTGCATTAGGAGCTCACAGAAGTGGGCTCAGAGGCGAGTGCAGACCTCTCTCCTAAGCGGGCTGTCTGCCGAGGCCTGGTCACAAAACAAGGCCGTGGCTGAGCATCCTCGGACGGGGGGGCGGGAGTGGAGTAATTAACCAGAAAGCAAGGTCTGGTCATCCGTGCTCTTTCCAGGTCCTACAGCCTCAGTGTGCAGAGGAGGCGAGGGAAGACTCCCTATGTGGCCTCTCTGCTTGTGGGGTCTGCTGGGACCCCAGGGCACTAGGGAGGAGGGATCTAGACAGTGGGGACGTCTCTCTTCCTGAGGGCTTGCAGAATGCTTCAAAGCTTATTCACTCAGGGAGGCTCAGAGAAGTGGCTCTAATCTCCAGCTCAGATCAAACACTTGGGAAGGTGTTGAGGGCTATCGAGAGGAGAGGAGCGAGAGCTCCAGCAGGGAGCAGGTGCTCAGGATCTCTGCCCCCCCCCCCCAGTCCCATCCTCCTGCGGGAACAGCTCTGTGGGGGGAGAGGAGCAGGCAGGGACAGCCCCCTCCTGGCCTTCATCCAAACTGACCATGAGCCTGGCTAGTCCTGGCTGCCTGTTCCCGGGATTCCCGAGCTGCTCACACCTTGGCCCTCCGTCTCCCACCGCCTCTCCCCTCACCCAGGACGGCCTTATTCACACAGCAGCCAGGGTGATCCTTTGACACGGGAATCACTTGCAGCCCTCCTTGATCTAAGAACCGCTTGTCAGTCTCCAGCTCCTGAAATCAAAGCCAGAAGTCCTTGCCTTGGCTCGGCCTGCTCCACAGGGCCACTTCCCATCCGGCTGCTGCACCTGTGCGCGCACATACACACACACACACACATGCACACACGCACGCACGCACACACGCACACATGCACACATGCCTTGTTCATTGCTCCAGCCACTCGGGGTCCCTCGTCCATAGAGAACTTTTGTCCCACTCTGCCTCGGGGAGTATGAATTGTTCTCTGGAAATGTCCACCTCCCCCGAGGCTTGACATATATGGTGTCCTACCCAGAGAGCCGTCTACCTAGCTGAGTGTCACAGTGGGTCTCACTGGATGGCACCCTCGCCATCTGGCTCTTTGCATCATGCTTATTATACTGTGTCGTTTGTTGATAATCCCAGCCCACTCCGAGATGCCCCCCTTGAGCAGGGCATCCAGGCACTGTGGCAGTGTGGGGTGAGGGAACCAGCTCCCAGCAAGAAAGGCACTCAGGGGCTTGGGGCAGAAAGAGAATCTTCTGGGCTGGGGAAGTTGCTCAGACTTCTTGGCCCCTCTCAGAGGCCCACCCCCCCAAGCCCCATGCAAATGTTCAGTGGAAAGACGCTGACGTGCGTGTCCTTCCCTTCTTAGGGGTTACTAGGTAATCATAACAACCAGCCTGCCTCTATAGAAACCCCAAAATGTCAGCAGTGCAGCACAGAAAGACTGCGTTCTCACCCTCGACCAATGCGACGGGGTCAGGTGGTTCCCCAAAAACAACAACCCAGAGGCCAGGCTCTTCGCTTCTGCTGATGCGACTCTGGGGTCCCTGGAGGAGGGGAGGGGAGAGTGTGAATGACTGTGTGAGCCTGAGAAAAGGAAGCGATGGGAGAGACGGAGGTGGAGAGATGCGGGGCAGAGATCACGGGTAAAGCGCTTGTCACACAGCATGAAGACCTGAGCTCAGGTCCCCAGCATCGGTGTGGACCGCGGGTGTGGCAGGGACCTGCACCCCCGGGCTGAGAGGAAGAGTTCCAAGGCTAGCTAGCTTGTCTAACCAAATCGGTGAGAAACCCTATCTCGGAAGAATACAGTGGGGAGCAATTTAGGATAGACCCCACCCTCAATGTCGACCTCTGACGGCCACACACACACACATGCGCATGAACACATCCACACATGTACACACCACAACATACACAAAAAAGAGGTCGCTTGTAGAGATAGAGAGATGGAAAGATATTTTTTGTTTTGTTTTGTTTTTTAGTATTAACAATCGGCCCATACACTTCTCAAGGCGGCCAGGACCCAAGCTCTGCCGGCGCCTGGCTGAGTGGTATAGGGGCCGATGGCATAAGTCCCAGCCTGGAAGTCCAACAGCCTCAAGAGCCAGGAGCAGGCAGCATCCTACCTCAGTGCCCAGGCAGGAGCAGGCCCCTGTTCCTGGGCCTTTTGTTCCAGTCAGGACTGGGATTAGATAAAGCCCACCCACAGTAAGGGGGTAATCTGCTTTACTCAGTGTACAGACCCCAGTGTTCATCTCATCCAGAAAAACCTCACAGACACCCCAGCATAATGTTTGAACAAATATCTGGGGACCCCATAGCCCAGTCAGATGGACACACAAAGTAACCTTCACCATGATGCAGTGAGTAAGGCCAGGTCCAGCAGACCCAGCCACACGGGCCCCTCGCGTCTCCGGGGTCGGGAAATGGCCCGCAGCGCTCTTGCTGGAGAGGGGGAAGCTGTCTGCTTCTCCTTACCAGCAGCCTGTCAGGGTTCTGTGCCCCACCTTAGCTATCTGGATGAATTTCTGAAAGTTGCAGTAACTAGCTTTTAACGTCCTTTTCCCCAAAGTCGCCCAAGTAACAGACAGTAGGATTCTTTCACTTGGCAGTGCCGGGAATTCAACCCAGAACCTTGTCCGTGTGAGGCAAGGGCTCCAGTTACTAAGTACATCCCCAGCCTATCCTTTTCCAAATATCTTGAGCAGGCATGTTTCCATCATCCTTCAGAGGACATGGCGGGGCGTGGGAGACTGGCCAAACCGAGGCGTCCTCTGAACAAGCACGGGGAGGGGCAGGGAGAAAGGGAGGGAGGGAAAGCTGCTGCATCACCCCAAGACAGCCACACACCCTGATGACCAGGAGGCCCTGGGCTTTCCTCCTCAGCACTGACCTCTTATTCCTTCCAACTGGTGCCTCTGCTGCCTGCCTCATTTTAACAGCCCGGGACACCCTGGGGCAGGGGTATCACAGCACAGGCCACTGAATTCTGTTCTGACTTCCCAGTCCTCCTCATAAAGCCATCATAATGGCAGTATTTTTCTAGATAATGGATAAGTTTGTTGGCCAATGGAGGCAAGACCGAACCCCCAAACTCTTGAGATCCCTGGGTGACCCTGTCCCTGTGCTGACCCCTCATGTAAGCAAGGAGAACCTACGCCAGGCTGGGGCAACATGAGGGCAGAACATGGGCCTGTCTCCTGCTCTGGGGACACAGGAGTGGCACGGACAGACAGGGCACCCAGGGCCCGCAGGAGCCGAGGACAATCTTCCAGTGTCCGTGGACAGCTCCTGGCTGCCCCTCTCCCCCACGCGTAACACTCCTCGTCCTTTACTGAGCCGTGAGCTGCAGGTTGGCAGGCACCAAGCCTGTTTGTTGGCCAGTGTTTCTCCACTATCTCCTGACACATAGTGGGTGCTCAGCTAATCATAGCTTAATGATGGGTGAGGAGAAGAGCTGATGGCTAAAGGCACTTGCTTACAAAGCCTGCCAGGCCAGGTTCAATTCCCCAATTCCCACATAAAGCCAGATATGCAAATCAGCACATGTACCTGGAGTTCATCTGCAGTGCCAAGAGGACCTGGTGCATCCAATCTCTTCCTCCCTCCCTCTCTCTAGCAAATAAATCAATTAAACAAATAAATAATATTTAAAAACAATAG
Organism: Jaculus jaculus; assembly: GCF_020740685.1. Taxonomy (NCBI): domain Eukaryota; kingdom Metazoa; phylum Chordata; class Mammalia; order Rodentia; family Dipodidae; genus Jaculus; species Jaculus jaculus. Next base: position 4,256,611 of record NC_059107.1, on the reverse strand, counting down.
CTGAATGAATGCCCAATTATTCACCTGCATAGAACTACTTATTAAATCCCTTTTTTGTTTTCTTCAAGGCAGGGTCTCACTGTAGCCCAGGCTGACTTGGAACTCACTCTGTAATCCCAGGGTAGCCTTGAACCCACAGTGATTTGCCTCCCTCTGCCTCCCAAGGGCTTGGGATTAAAGGCGTGCGCCACCACGCTCGGGGCGCGGCCCTTCTCTGTGCCAGGCAACGTCTCGACTATGGCAGATACAAAGGAAGTCAAGCAGGTCTGGTTTCCTTGCGCATGCAGCTAACAAAGACGTTCGCTTATACCAGAGAGTACATGCGATACACTGTAACACAGGCTGAAGTGACACCAAGCAACATAAGTCAACTGGAAAAGTAAACAACCCCAAACCTGCAGATAATTAATATGTATATTGGCATCGCCAAAAGGAAGAAGCAAAAGGGGCTGTGACAACGGCAGAAACATGGGAACAGATTACGGGTAAAGAAACAGGGTGCAGCCGGGCATGGTGGCGCACGCCTTTAATCCCAGCACTCGGGAGGCAGAGGTAGGAGGATCGCTGTGAGCTCGAGGCCACCCCGAGACTACATAGTGAATTCCAGGTCAGCCTGGGCTAGAGTGAGACCCTACCTCGAAAAACCAAAAATAAAAAGTTAGAAAGAAAAGAAAAAGAAACAGGGTGCATACTTACAAGTGCCCTCTTGTGTAGCCTTGGAGCAAGTCTAGCTGGCCCAGAGCCACGCTGGTACACCAACCACACGTGTCAAGATGCCCTGCACGAAAATATCCTGCTCTCAGCCTCCCGCCTGCGGTTCCACCAGGTGGCTGAAAGGAGCTCGCTGTGGCAGTCGTCTGGTCAAGGAAACAGAAGCACCAAAAAGCATATGTTCCTAGACCTGGTTCCCAGCACAGCAAACACACACACATGCACATGCACGCGCACACACACACACACACACACACACACACACGCACGACCCAAGCACCGTTCCCTGGCAAGAGGCCCAAACGATCTATTCTTTGGAGGAGGGGCAGGGGTTGCATGTATATGTGTATGTGGTGTGTGTGTGCATGTGTGGGGAGGGGGCACTTAAATGGGTACACGTATACCACAGCACATGGGTAGAGATCAGAGGCCAACCTTAGGGTGTCAATCTTTGCTTTCCACCAGGTTTGAGACAGAGCCTGTCTTTTTTTATCTCATTTATTTATTTGCAAGGAGAGAGAAAAAGAATGAGTACGGGCACACCAGGGCCTCTAGCTGATGTAAAAAAACTCCACATGCCTGTGCCACCTTGTGCATCTGGCTTTATGTGAGTGGGTACTGGGGAATCAAGCCTGGTTTATCAGGCTTTGCAGGCAGGCGCCTTAACTGCTGAGCCATTTCTCCACCCCACATTGCCCTAATTCTTCAGCAGCCCCTCAGCCTGTGTGCATCCGTCAAGGTCCTGTCAAAAATATTATACAGGGCTGGAGAATGGCTTAGCAGTTAAGGTGCTTGCCTGCAAAGCCTAAGAACCCAGGTTTGATTCCCGAGGACCCATGTAAGCCAGATGCACAAGGTAATGCATGCATCTGTAATTCATTTGCAGTGGCTGGAGGCCCTGATGTGCCCATTCGCCCTCTCTCTGTCTCTCTCTCTCTCTCTCTCTCTCTCCCTCTTTCTCTCTCAAATAAATAAATAATTTTTTTAAAAATATCGATACATTGCCAGGTTGGTTGAGCTTTTGACAGGGTCTTTTCACCAAAACCATCATTTGAAACATGGTGAACACCTAGGTAGGGATGTGTCCCATTAGTACATTTCTGACATGAGAAAACTAACACCAACTTGATGAGAATTTGAGACATTTCATTTCCCTGGCTGCGAAGCACCAGAGTCCTGTCTGAGTGAGTGCTGATGGGTTTGTGAGCATCTCGTCGCGTTCAAGTTCACTGTGAGATGGAGGCAAAGCTGTCACAGGGGCCTAAGACCCAGTTCTGCAACAGCTGAACTTGTGCGCACGGCCTCCGGGAAGATGCAGATGAGCTTTGGCATGCAGAGCCTCCTAGACACTTGTCTTGTCTTCCTGCCCCGCCCCCCTCAGGCTGTTCTGGAATTAACTGTGTAGTCTTTGAGGGGCCTCAAACACACAGCCATTCTCCTACCTCTGCCTCCCGAGTGCTGGGATTAAAGGCATGCGCCACCACACCCGGCTGGCTCTTGTCTTCTTAAACAAAAGAATTCAGGAGCTGGAGAGATGGTTTAGCAGTTAAGCGCTTCCCTGTGAAGCCTAAGGAACCCAGTTCGAGGCTCGATTCCCCAAGACCTACGTTAGCCAGATGCACAAGGGGGCGTACGCATCTGGAGTTCATTTGCAATGACTGGAGGCTCTGACACATCCATTCTCTCTCTCTGTCTCTCTCTCTCTCTCTCTCCCTCTTTCTCTGTTGCTCTCAATAAATAAAAATAAACAAAAAAGAAAAGAATTCAGTCAAGAGATGTACACATCCCAAGCAGAAGTTTATATAGAAAAACACAGTAAACACTTCAAAGAGAGGCTAGAGTGGGCTGCCCCAAGGTGAATTCTATGTTGTGAATTTTATTTTTCTATTTATTTTTATTTTTATTTATTTGAGAGAGAGAGAGGGAGGGAGAGAGGGAAGGAGGTAATGGGTGTGCCAGGGTCTCTAGCCACTACAAATGAACTCCAGGCACATGTGCCACCTTGTGCATCTGACCTACATGGGTCCTGGGTAATCAAACCTGGGTTCTTGGGCTTTGCATGCAAGTGCCTTAACCACTAAGCCATCCCTCAATCCCTTTTTTTTTAAATTTCTTTATGAGATAGAGAAAGAGAGAGTGGAAGAGAGAACTGGTGCGCCAGGGCCTCCAGCCAGTACAACCGAACTCCAGACTCGTGCGCCATCTAGTACATGTGTGCAATGTCGTGTGTTTGCGTCAGCTCAAGCGGGATCTGGAGAGTTGAACATGAGTTCTTAGGCTTTGCAGGCAAGTGCCTTAACCACTAAGCCATCTCTCCAGCCCTCTGTTGTGAGTTTTAAAGCAGTTTTATGAATATTTATGAAATGGATGTTCCTTCTCTCTCAAATCATGAAGGACTGGATCTCCCTTTTGGGCTATTTCTTCCCATGAGCCTCTATAAAAAGCCCACAGGGGATGGGGTGCATCAAAACCATGATTACAGGGCTGGAGAGATGGCTTAGCACTTAAGGCACTTGCCTACAATGCCTAAGGGCCCAAGTTTGGTTCTCCAGTACCCATGTAAACCAGATGCACAAGATATCACATGCATCTGGAGTTTGACTGCTGGAGGTCCTGGTGCACCTATTCTCTCTCTGTGTCTGTCTGTCTGTCTCTCTCTTTCTCTCTCTCAAAATAATAAGTAATTTTTATTGGTTCATTTTTTATGAGGGAGAGAGTTAGCATGCCAGGGCCTCTAACCACTGAAGTGGAACTCCAGACGCATACGCCACCTTGTGCATCTGGCTTACGTGGGTTCTGGGGAGTTGAACCTGGGTCCTTAGGCTTCACAGGCAAGTGCCTTAACCACTAAGCCATCTCTCCGGCCCAAAAATACTGTTTTAAAAAACCACGATTATGATGTGAGGTCGTGTGAGGATGTTTGTGAATGCGCATGCATGGGGAAAGGCCCTGGGCCTTGGCTGCTGAGGTAACGGGAGCACACTGACCGTACACCGAGGGTCCCGTGACTGTCAGGTCGGCACGCCTCCCAGGACACAGCTGCAGCTTTCCCGGTACTTCATATCTAACTTGCTGATCGCCGGGCACGAAGCCTGCTTATGGAAGGCGTTGTAGTCTATTCCGTGTTTCTGGGATGAGCATCCAAACCCACGCGGGTGATGGGAGGAAGGGGTTTATCTCAAGCTTACAAATCCAGGGAAAACTCTATCAGTGGCGGAAAAAGCTGCTTCCACACCTCCAAGCAGAGAGAAACAACCAAACAGCCAGAAAACACCAAAAGCAACGAACGCAAAACCAGGAGTTAGCAGGACCTCCCTCTGCCCCAGAGCTCAGCCGCCCCAGACACACCTTAGGGGCTGGACCCCAGGGTCCGCCCCCAGAGACACCTCTTCTAGCCAGGCAGCGGAAGACCCCAGTTACAGTCACAAAACACCTGAGTCGATGGGGGACACACATCCAAGCTACCACAGAAGGCCTGTGTGCTCCCAGCAGGCCCTCCTCTCCAGCATCCACCTGTGTAGGCAGAAAGGTCGGGGCTGCTGTGTGCAATGCCGAGGTTGTATCTCCACGCTGGTCTGCAGGTCTACACAGAGCTCTCGGCCTCAGTCTACCTACTATGTGTCAAATGCTGTGCTGGTCAGCAGACAGGCGGCCTAACCGCCCCACTGGGGCCCTGGCCTGGAGCACACGACCCGCTGGGCCTCTGAAGGGCCCATCTCTGAAAATCATCCACATTGAAAGGAACCCACTTGTGCTGACTGGACAGTCATCACAGGTCTCCCCCTGGCTCTTCACACCAGAGGGAAGCAAGAAGCCTACTGAAACGCTAAGGCCTGACCCAAGGCATGATGGGTGTCCAAACTCCACGGACCCCCTGACTTCTTTCCTTCCTCAAAAATCCCTCCTCATAGCCGGGCATGGTGGTGCACGCCTTTAATTCCAGCACTCGGGAAGCAGAGGTAGGAGGATTGCCATGAGTTCGAGGCTACCCTGAAACAACATAGTGAACTCCAAGTCAGCCTGAGCTAGAGCAAGACTCTACCTCGAAAAAAAAAAAAAGTCCCTCCTCACCCAGCAACTTTCCAGTGCCAGTCCTCATAACAGAGACATCCATCTCCAAAAAATTGTAGCTGGAGTGGGAAGGTGGCAGGTGCATAATGTTGGAGACAAGATGGGGCAGAGTCGGGGCCATTCTGAACTCTACGTGGTACAGCTAAGGGAAATGAGGCCACGGCGGCCTGTGAGCAGAGCTGCAGACATGCTTTGTCCTAGAAGGACCAACAGGGACATATGGGAGGGGGGCCATCCTGGAGGGGGCTACTAGGAGGCTTTAGGGAGCCTGTAACAAAGGGGAGGGAGCGTCATGAGAGAAGCTCACGTGGGGTTTGGCGACCCCCACTTCTGCTTGAAGTGCCACTCGGACGATGGTGGGCAAAGAGCAAAAGCAAGTGCCAGTTGGGGTTAAGACGAGCAGAGCAGAAAGGCCTGGAGCCCTGAGGGCTCTGTAGGGACAGGGACATCCACCACCGAGGGCCATGGAGCCTAGCAGCGGCGCGATGTTGATCTCGGTGGTCGCCCTCACTGGACCTGGAGTCGCCGACAAGGTAGACCCCCGGATGCGTCTGTGAGGCGCATCCACAGAGCCTGGCTCAGTATGAGAGACCGCCTTGGACGGGGAGCAGCGTCCCATGGGCTGCATGCCCCGGCCACCACGCCTCCCCCACTGGATGCCACTATATCCCCTGGAGCTGTGAGCCAGAGAGAAGCCCTTCCTTCCCTGAGGTGCTTCCTGTCATGTATCTGGTTACAGCAATGACAAAAGGAACCAATGCGGTGCGGGCCTGTCGCTGTCTTAGCCCAAGCCCCCATTTCTTGATGCCACACAGGAAGGGACCAGCTTGTCGCCGCAGAGCCAGGCTCAGAGGCCAGGGGTCCTGTGTTCCCTTGAGCTCTAGTTCTCCCCGGAAATCATCCCCATAAAGCCGTGGCCTTCCCCCTCCGCCTGGAAGCAGGGCGAGCTTGCTGAGCACCACAGAGAAGAACAAGGGTGGGAGGAGAAGCTTCGCTGGCCATAAATCTCTTCAGAATTTTAAAAAGAGCTAGGGAATATTGGCACAAATTAAATCCAATAAAACATTCATTTAATTAAACTTTAAATGATCCAAATATTTGCTGTTTGGTTAATATTTGTGTAGCTGATAGGAGCAGAATTACGATGGTTCCGTCAGTACTCACGCCTTCTAGTTTTGCGTGCGTCTTTCCTGGGCACCGAGTACGTCCTCATCCACACAGATGATGGCGACAGCTATGGGGAGGCCGCCAGAGCCAGCTTCCCGCTTCCAGGGATCCAAGAAGCTGCCAACCCGCCGGGAGGTCTGGGCTCCAGGCTCCTCCAGACCTGCTCTAAGGTGCTTGAAATTTGTGACTCTCAGGTTCCACAGAGGAGGGGATCCTATACTTCACGGTGGTGCTGCATTGCACATAAGAGCCTGAGCTTGCAGGACCCCCACCGTTAGTCTGTCCTTCCCCAACCCGCGCTGTCCATTTCCCCCCGGGGCCTTCCCGCCTTGAATAGCACTGTTCTCGGGCCTCGAGGTCAACCGAGAAGACCTTTGGATGCCCCCCTACCCAGGAGCGCGTGCAGAGGGGCAGGAGCGTGTGTGTGGATTAGCTAGAGATGGGAGGCCGATGCTGGGGAGCCACAGCGTAGCTTGGGAGCTCCGGAGCCCGGGGGACGCCCTGCCTCCAGCCCCTCTCCTTCTAGTTCGTAGAAGCCATGTACAGAGGATATGTTGAGGACTTCTGTGACTCATCCAACCCCTGCCCAAGCTCTATGGCACAGGAGAAAGCTGGTGCTGAATTGGAGAGCTGGGGCCAAGTTGATAATTCTCTTTCAAGTTTTAAAATATATGTATTAACCATTTGTATTTCTTCATTTGGGAATTTTCTGTTCAGTTCTATACTTCCCCTTCTTGTGGTTTTTAGAGGTAGGATCTCACTGTAGCTCAGGCTGACCTGGAACTCACTCAGGGTGGCCTTGAATTCACAGTGATCCTCCTACCTCTGCCTCCTGAGTGCTGGGATTAAAGGCGTGCACCACCACGCCAGGTTTATAGACTTTGGGGGGGGGGGTGGATTTCTTATTGTTTAGCTTTTTTATTAAGTAGAAACTTTGTTTGGGCACATCATGTGTTGGTGCCATTATGTCCCTCCTCCCTGTCCCCATTCCAGTGATGGCCCTCCTCAGGGGGACTGCTGACACTCACCATGGGGGGGGTGAGCTGGGAGAGCAGCAGTCAGCCATCGTCAGGGGTGGGGGGCAATGCCTCTGGATAGTCCTTCCCACCCTGTTCTTACAATCATTCCGGCCCCTCTCCCACAAACTTCCCTGAGGTGTGGTGGGCGTGCTTTAAGTGTGTTTTAGTGTTGAGCTCTCAGCGGCTTCTGGATTTCTGCTTTGGCGTGTTTCGAGTCTCCTCAGTGTCTGTCTCCACCACCCTGGCGCTGGTTGTCAGGCTGTCCGTGGAAGCAGCACTCACGCTCAGCTCACCGGTTCCTCTGAGGTTTCACCTGGGCCCCGGCTGCTGCGCGAGGGGCGGCTCATCTCCTCGGTTCTCACTGCCTTCAGCACAGGGGAACAGGGAGTCAGGGAACCAGGCCAGGCTGATAACTACAATTGTCCACAAAAGAATGCTCTTCCATAAGAAAAATGCTTCTCTGTCCACATCCCAGCCACTCTCCAGACTGGCTTCCAGGTAACGGGGAAGTAGCAGCGTTCCGTCCCTAGGTCCCACTAAGAGGACTTCCCTCCAGGCCACAGTTGAGCCTTGTACCTGCCGTTGACCCGAGCGCCTAGCCTGGAAGCCGGGTGCTGCCCCTCACTCCAGCCCTCAAGGCTCTTGTCCAGTATACTGTGAGGTTCTTGGTTACAGCCAGAGGCTGTCAGGAGCCACAGGGGTTCTGGTTCACAGCTGGGGGCAACTGGCTATGGGGAAGGTCCAGCATTCTTCAGAATCCCCTGATCCCCTCTTCCCCACACAGCTCTTTCCAATCCCACAGTCCCCTGGGTCAGGAGGGGCCTTCTATCCTCTCCCTGATTCCACAGCATGGCAGCTCCCAGGCAGGGTCACCTGTGTTCTGATGCCCGAGGGTCCCCAGGGTGAGGCGGTGAACTACGCAATTTCAGCACCCTTCTCTCCCTCCTCAGTCTCTGAAACCTGGGTCTGTTGTCCTCCTGCCCTGGGCAATGGGCCTCCTGACTCCAAACTGGGAGGGCCCAGGAGGGGTGTGGTTTACGAGGGAACTTGAAATGCATCCCTGTGATGTTTGCGAAATAGTATGCCGGCTACATTGGCAGCCATCACTTGGTGCTTATCTTTCCTCCTGCGGGCTCCTTCACCCGGCATCCCATTTGCTCTCTGTGACTGTCCCTCCCCACTGGCCTTCTTTCTTGGCTCTTTTGCTCCTTGACCTCCACGGCTCCATTGTCCACCCACCCAACAATCAAGTTCTGATGGAGTGGGCCCAGGCAGGGCCGCACGATGGTGAGGAAGCAGTTGCTTCTGATGTGTTCCCCGGCGCCTGCTGGCAAGTCAAGCTCCCGCCCGCCGCACCTGCGCGCCTGCCTCTCCTCCTTCCCCAGCCCCACGCGGCCCGAACGTCCAGCTGCGTGGCCTGGGGTGGTGCTTTCAACTCTCAGCATCCCACTGAGTCAGAGCCCCCGGCTCTCAGCTTGGTGCTTGTCCCAGGGTCCTTGGAGGACACCCCGGCCAACACCACCTGGCATTTTTGTCGGCATCCCAGACTACACACAGACCTCCCTCTCCAAGCCAGCCTGACCCCTTGGTCCTTGAGTGGTCAGATATGCAGAAAATATAGGGAGTAGTCAGTCCTACCCCCCCCCCCACACACACACACACACCCACAACCTGATCCCAGGCCTGCAGTTGAGCAGTCTGAGTTTGATTGGTTTTTCACAAATCCGGAGAATTTCTCAAAGCCCAAAGTGGCAAGGACCCTTCCCATTTGCCTAAAAACCATCCATTCTCGGTGTCAGTTATGAGTATAAAGTAGCAAGGATTCACAATCTGGCTGGCCTGAGGTACATTTCAAGAAAAAGAAAGACCTCAGTGCATGGTCACAGAGCAGAAATCTAAACCTGAGCTCAGTGAGTCTTCAGACAGAATCAGCCCTTCAAAGGTCAGCCAGTCCGTCCCCCAGACTTCAGACAGTGCAACCTTTAAGCTGCCCCCAGATAGACAAGATGCCTGTAGCTTCACCAGCCGACCTTGACCGCACTTAGCAGCTCTGGCTTCATTAGGACAGGCGGCCAGAAGCAGCCTGGCCCAAATCTGGCTCCCCGGCTTCTCTGCTGGATGGCTAGGCCTGGCAGCCGTTGTTCTCAGCCCCACCCAGGATCCATAGCCACAGGGGGCCCCAGTACCCCATCTGTGGTCTCTGGCTTACTTTGACTCTCGGAACCTTTCTGGCATTAGACTTGAGTCATGACCCATCACCCAGCAAAAATGTGTGCAATTATGCCATTAGTGGGCCACATGTAAATGCTGTCAGGGTCCTGGACCCCCCCTGAACCCTGCTCCTGAGTGAATTCATGACTGTTCACCTACAGCTGAGACTTAACACCCCCCACCCCGTGGGCCTGCACTTGACTGTAATCTCCTCTCCCTCTACAGAGGTGGTTCAGCTGAGCCTGGCCCCCAAGGACAGGGTCAGTGTGACCACAGTGACCGTGGGGCTGAGCACAGTGCTGACCTGCGCTATCCATGGACCCCTGAGGCCACCAATCATCTGGAAGCGCAACGGGCTCACCCTCAACTTCCTGGGCCTGGAAGACATCAATGTAAGTCACCTGGCACGTTTTCTGACTGAGCTCAAGGACATGTCCTGGGAGAGCCGGCCCGTGCACACATGCAGGGAACTGTGCAGCAGCGGGCGTGAGGGCTCCGGGCTAACAGCCCATGCTCGGGGCTTTTCAGGCCTGGGCTCAGCCTGGAGATATCAGAAGATACAAGCCCCGGGGCCGGGGAGGTGGCTCAGGGAGCAAAGCGCTTGCCATGCAAGCATGAGGACCTGAGTTTGGCTCCCCAGTGCCCACTTAAAATGCAGGGCATGGTGGCATGAGCCTGTAATCCAAGCAATGGGGAAGCAGAGACAAGAGGGTTCCCGGAGCTGGTCTGGCTGGCTTGTGTAGCCCATTTGAGCTCTGGGTTCCATGACAGACCCTGTCTGTCTCACAGTTAAGTGAGGGATGAAGGAAGACAGCCAATATCGACCTCCAGCCTCCACATGCTCATGCACACATGTCTACATGGACATATATGAACATACGTGAATATACATGCAAACACACGCAAGATGCAAACCCCTGTGTGTGCGGATGGCAGGGTGATGGCAGCCATCAGCCTGGTAGTTGTACCCAAGCTAAGGACAGGGGCCACTGGCTGAGGAGGTATGTGGGTAAGGCAAGAGGCCCCTGGCCGTGATCTGCCTCAGCAAAGTCCCTGAGCCCGGAACCCAGAGTGGAACTGACTGTGTGCGCACGCGCAGCCCCTGGGAGGATGGATCACAAGCTGTCAGAGGACACAGCCGAGCAAGAGGCCTAGGGGTAAGGGAGAGCTGCCAGCCAGAGGGCTCTGGTCCTACAGCTGGGTAGGGTAGGGGCACAGGTAAGTGATGCCTGTAGAGGAAAGAGGTTAAGAAAATGGGGCTGGTTGGCAGGAGGACAAGGGACAGGTGAAGAAGCAGAGAGAAACCAAGTGAGGCCAGGAGAAGCTTCCTTGTTGAGTAAGGGGTGTGGAGTGTATGGTTTGAATGACACTCTTGGGCAGAAGGCAGCAGCCGAGCTCACACAGCCTGACATGGCCAACAAGGGATGCTTCTGTCCTCTGGTATCCAGGTAGCTAGGCTGAGACCCTAACATCACCCGGCTCACCTCGGTGACTTCGAGGACTCCCTCAGCCTGAAAAGCCTTGGTGACTTGGTCTGTGAGCCAAGCAGTGCCAGCAGCCCTCCCCCTGGACTTGAAGACGTGGACTGCATCAAGTCCATGTACTGCTCCAGCTTTGGCAGAGGTTTGCCACGGCTGCCTTGAGGTTGAAGTCAGTGACGCCGCCCAGAGTGAGCTGCTAGGAGAGCAGGTGCATCTGTAAGTTTTAGCCAGAGGAGGGGGCCACCCTGGTCTCCTTGACTCTTGTCCACAGCAACAACCGTAGGCAGCACGTCTGTAGAACGCTTGGCACAGAAAAGGAGCCCTCAAGGGCCGAGGGGTCAGGTGCGCACATCTGTAAGGAGGTGACATCGGCGCTGAAACAGAGCGGCCAAGCCACGTGGCCCCAAGGAGTGGGGCTGCCATCCCCAGAGGAGACCAGCCTGGGCTCCTCGGACAGGCTACAGGATGGACGGAGGGCTGTGCATGGGTAAGCAGGGCCTGCGCTCCACAACACTCTAGCCTCGAGATCCTGTGACCTCGGGGTTCCCACTGAGGCTGAGGCTGAGGCTGAGGCCACTTTGCGGGGTGAGAGCGCAGGAGCTGCCCTCAAGCCTCGACGCTCTTTTCAACGCACCGGGCCAGCCGACCGTGGGGGAACAGCTGCAAAGAGAGGGCCGCTCTGGAGGTTCTGCCCTGGCGCAGAAGGCCAAGGGGTATCTTCCCCGACTCTTATCACGTAGGGCAGGGTTGTTTCCTCCCCACCCCCAGCGTGGACAGCTGGCATCCTGCCCTGGCCATCTCCAAATGCCAAAGCAGCCCCACTCTGGCAGGTGCTGGGCAGATGCTCGGGGGCAGAGTCCTTTGTACTCTAGGCGTGAGATGCACAGGGCTGGTCTGAGACCTCAGCAAAAGGTTTTGTGTGATGATGGGGGAGGGGGGTGCATGGGTTTATGTGTGCAAAAGCTCTTTCGGTGCACATTCGCTTGCAAAGGCCTTTGACCACTGCTTGGTTCCAGGCTAGTCCGGGGTCCCTTGTGACTGACTGACCACCATACACTACTTGGAGCTCTATTTAAACACATCAGAAATAAAAGCAGAGGCAAACTCTTTTTAATGTACTTGCCATCAGTTAATTAAATTACCCAAACATGCCTCCAGCGCTAACTCAATTGCATTTCTCCTTTTTCTCAATCAGGTTAGCAATTTGGATAATTGTGGGTGCAACCAGAGATTAATGGCCCCTTGTTACCTCCCAGGAAACTCTTGCTCGTGGTTGAGTTGGTAGTCTGCAAGTAGGCAGGGAGCCCACAGTTCTCTGAATCCCCCAGGCGAGGGTGCAGGACAGCACCCACCCCACAAGACCTTAAATGCAAACAAGAGTAAAGTGCACATGATGTGCCTGCCGCCCCCTGTCTCACAGAGGGAAATACAGCCTGCTGGTGAAGAACACAGCTTTGAATTCAAAGGAACATGGGTTCAAGTCTCTGTTCTGCCACCTAGCCATTGAGCAACCTTGGGAAGGACCCCACGCCTCAATTTCCCTCATATGTGAAATGGATATAAATGATAATACTTCCTTCTGCCAAGGATGAAGTGAGAAGATGTATAACTCTATCACTGTTATTGCCACGATCAGTATTAAACTGTGTCCGGGAAGCACTGAGCTCAGCTCTGGCATCCAGAGGATTTCCTCAACGACAGCCCCACTCTGAAGACAGCAAGGAGGTCGTACCTGGGAGGAAGTTAGGCCAGAATGAGAGCGAGAGAGAGAGAGAGAGCCTGGTCCCCCAGAGGCACAGGGCATGTGTTTGTATCATGAACTTTACTATACGAACATCTTGCATGTGCCACCTAATACATCTGGCTTACGTGGGTACTGGGGAATCAAACCCAGACCCTTTAGGCTTCACAGGCAAGTGCCTTAACTGATAAGCCATCTCTCCTGCCCCACAGAGCATTTTTAAAGATTTTTTAATGAGATGTTTTATTTTATTAATTTATTTACTTGAGAGAGAAAGAGGCAGAGAGACAGAGAGAGAGGATGGGTGTGCCAGGGCCTCCAGCTGCTGCAAACGAACTCCAGACATGTGCGCCCCCTTGTGCATCTGGCTAACGTGGGTCTGGGGAACAGAGCCTGGAACCGGGGTCCTTAGGCTTCACAAGCAAGCGCTTAACCACTAAGCCATCTCTCCTGCCCCTTAGAAGATTTATTTTTGACAATTTTCATACAAGCATATATCATATACCATGCCCATTATCTCATCTCCTCCGCCTCCCACCAAACTCCTTCTTATACTCCATAGCCCCATGTCTACCTTGATGGGGTGTGGGGGGGTGTCACTGAGTTTTATTGGGGTTGCTGGCATGGGTGGCAGGTTATTCTCAGGAGCACAGGGAAACTTACCAGTGACAACACTACTAAAAACCATGACCCTCCCTCCCCCAGAAACCACTAACGTCCAGTAGTTGTTGAGCAAGGTGGAGGGCTTCATGGCCCCTCCATCGCCCATCATGGAATGCTGACAGGCCCACTGTGGAGCAGATCTTACGCAGGTGGCCACCGCTGCTGTGAGTTCACGGAGCAAATGGCTGTTGTGTCCAAACGACAGTGTTCCTCGGCACTCCTCCCAATCCTCCATCTCGTGCTCCCCTGAGCCTCAGGGAGGGGTGATGTCAAGTCCCGTTTAGTGCTGAGCACCCAATAGTCACTTATTCTCAGCACTTCGATGCGTTCTGAGACTCAATGGGACGTTGTTTTTGTTTTGACTTTTTGAGGTAGGGTCTCACTCTAGCCCAGGCCAACCTGGAAACTCAATCTGTAGTCCCAGGCTGTTCTCGAACTCACAGTGATCCTCCTACCTCTGCCTCCCAAGTGCTGGCATTAAAGGTATTCGACAGCATGCCTGTCTCACTGGGGCACTTTCATTTTTTTATTTGAGAGAAACAGAGAGAGAGAGAGAGAGAGGCAGATAGATAGATAGAGGATGGGCAAGCCAGAGCCTCTAGCCACTGCAAAGGAACTCCAGACGCATGTGCCCCTTGTGCATCTGGCTAACGTGAGTCCTGGGGAATCAAGCCTCGAACCGGGGCCCTTAGGCTTCACGGGCAAGCACTTAACCACTGATCCATCTCTCCAGCCCCACTGGGGCACTCTTGAAGCATAATTTGGCCAGGGTAGAACAACCCAGGTGGCCAGTCCTGGTAAAGCAGTGATTCTGGGGTTTTATAAGCTCCCACAGCCCCGCATCCTATGCATCGTAGCTCCTGCCTTGGCTCTCTGCAACGAGCCCACGTTGCAATTAGCGCCTGGTTTCCCAACGTGGCTTCACACAGGGGAAGAGAATCAGTCTTCCAAAGCCACTGCGGGGAGCATGGAGAACGCAAGAGGTGCGGGCCTCCTTTCTTTGTCATTTGTATGAGACATCTTGATTGGCAAGAAAATATTAATCACTTTTTCACTACTCTCTTAATGAGACGCTTTCATGGGCAACAAAATATTAATTTGTCTTGTCTTATCTGTTAAGAATTCTGTTAATGAATTCAGTCACAGAGCTATTATAGAATGCCATCCTAATGACACATGTAATTAAACTTTTCTGACTTGCAAACATCAAAGATGCCTTGAGCACCAGAGTAATATTTGATCAGAAAGCAAATGCTCCCCTCCAGCCCCGAGGCAGACGATGGGGAGCTGCTGGGGCTGCTCGAGCTCCGCTGCTGTCAGAGGCGCTTATGGATCACCTGGTCGCAAGCAGGCCCGTCCAGGTGGCTAACGCGGGACTCGTCTCCGCCTTGATACTCTTACTAAGTGCCCCTCAGCCGGAGCCCGGAGCAAATCCCACCGTTCCCAGCATCCAGTGGGGCAAGACTTCTGCACACACCTGTTCCAAGGGCCATGGGCCACTGCTCCTCGGGATGGGTTTTCAGGGAACAGAGAGAAGCCAAGGAGGAGTAGAGAGGCTCCTGAAGCCAGGACACCAAGTGCCTTGAGTATTAATACAGTCTTGGCTCTTCCCCCCACCCCCGGGAAAGGGGAAACCATGGATTCTTTTTCTTTTTTAATATATGTATTTATTTATTTAAGAGAGAAAGAGGCAGACAGTGAGAGATAGAAAGAAAGAATGGGCACACCAGGGCCTCCAGCCATTGCAAACAAACTCCAGACGCATGCGCCCCTTGTGCATCTGGCTGACATGGGTCCTGGAGAATCAAGCCAGGATCCTTTGGCTTTGCAGGCAAACACCTTAACCGCTAAGCCATCCCTCCAGCCCTGGATTTTTTTTCTATGTGTATATGGTGCGTATATGTATATGTGTGTTCAATTGCATCGTGGGCACATGTGTGTGTGGAGGTGCTCATGCACCCATGTGCACATGCATGTGGAAGCTAGGGGCCGACACTGGAAGTCTCCCTAAGTCACCTTGTTTATTGAGGCAAGGACCCACACTAAACCTAGAGCTCACTGACTTGGCAATACTAGCTCCCCAGCCGAAACTGGGGATCCACCTGCCTTTACCTCTCCATGCTGAGATTCCAGGCATGTCACCCTGCCTGGCATTTTACATGTGTGCTAAGGATCTAAACCCAGAACCACAGAGCCATCTCTTCAGCTCCCAGAACCATGGACCTTTGGTCAAGGAATGACAGTTAAACATGGCTGTGGCAGAAGCCCCAGTCCCCCTTCCAGCCCAAAATTAAACAATTAAACATGTCTCCAAGAAGGAGCCCAAACAGTGTGGGTCCCAGAATGAGGGAAGTCTGCTGCTGCTCTTCGGTCTTCCTCTCCCCCAGCTCGCTTGCTTCATTTATTTAGCTATTTATTTATGTGAGCGAGAATGGGGTACCAGGGCTGCAAACAAACTCCAGATGCATGTGGTATCTTGTGCATCTGATTTTATGAGTGTATTGGGGAATCAAACCAGGGTCCTTTGGCTTTGCTGGCCTTAACTGCTAAGCCATCTCTCCAGCCTTCCTCTCCGGCTTTTCCCGGTGCATATTAGGGTGGCTCCTGCCTGAAGCTCCCTCCATATGACATGGTTCATCCAAATTACTGTCACCTCCTTAAGGTTGCCAGGAAATCCAGCCTGGACATCAGCTGCCTCCTGAGGACACCAAGCCAGCACTCGGCACTTGAGAGACTGCACCTCCACCCCACCCAGTTTATGGGAGAGAAATCCAAACCCACATTAGTCCTCAACAACAAGGCACCGCCCCAGGCACAGAGGCTCCTGACGCCCTGTTTGCTTGATGAGAAATCCCCGGGTTCCCTTCCAGCCTGTCGCCCAAAACCAGTAACCAGCAGCCTGCAAGGCTGGTCTTTCCTGCCAGTTCCTGTACCGGAGCAGCCATGGGTCTCAACAAGCTTCAGACGTGACCTGTGCTCTACTTACCTCAGCCCTCAAGGACTCAGGGCCACTGCTCCCACCCCAGAAACTGTCCTTGTGGCAACGCTGCCCAGGAATATGCCCACGTTCATGAGTGAAAAAGCCTGAAGAGGAGGCGTGGCCTGGCCCCTAGCCTTAGCCCCTGCTCTCTGGCATCCCCAATGCCCTCCCATAGCAGGCACCAGAAACCAGTGATCAGATTGCCTGGCTCTGCTCTGTCCACACAAGCACTGTGTGAAAGACAGGTATACGATGTTACACAGGCATCTCCCCACAACCTGAGCCCATGGGAAGTGTGTTCTGACCAGACACGAGGCTATCTCAGGAAGCTGTGTTCCACCCGAGTATCCCATCAGAAAGGGGAGCAGGTTAATCTCTTGGGTCTCTCCTGACCCTGGGGTCACTCAGCACTGTAATAAGGAAGATACTTTGGACCCTATGGGATGTTCGGGTCCTGCACAGAAGCCAGGAATGCCACAGTCTCAAATATGCATCTGCCTTCTTATATTTTTTAAAATATTTTATTTATTTATTTATTTTGCTTGAGAGAAAGAGAGAGAGAGAGAGAATGGGTTTGCCAGGGCCTCTAGCCACTGCAAACAAACTCCAGGCACGTGTGCCTCCTTGCACATCTGGCTTTGTGTAGGTACTGGGGAATTGAACCTGTGTCCTTTGGCTGTGCAGGCAAGCGCCTTAACTGCTAAGCCACCTCTCCAGCCCTCATCTTGCTTTCTTACCTGGTCTACTGAGCACAGCCATGCCTCACCCTTCCCTAGCCAGTTCCTCCTCTATCCCCGATCTCCTGAGGACTCAGAGCCAGGCTGTTAAGGTCTAAGTTGGGACCTATCTCAGGCCACACAGTCCTCCCCTCTTCCAGACCCCACACTGGGAGTCTTGGGGCTTGGGGTGGTGCCTCACTTTCTGCAGAAACCAAGCTTTCAGACCCATGCTAGGAGTCAGTTCTCTGGCTCTCTAGCCACCCAGGCCAGGCAGCATTCAGGGCAGAGCGACAGACCATCCCCCAACCGGGTCTGTGTGTCACTGCCTCAATGACGTCACCTGCCCTCTTCCCCAAGACTCTTTCCTCATTCCCCTTATCGCCCTAGGGGTAACGAGAATCTACCCAGGCAGGGCCAAAACAAACAGAGCATCTCAGGCGCCACTGTGAATGTTCTGCTATTGTGTGGATTACTGGTACCCAGCCACGCCCACGGGGCGCTATGCCAGTCTGTTCCCAGGGCCACCTCATGGTTTCCCACTACTGCATAAAACAGGTGAGGGTAAGAGCTCAGAGGAGTGGAAGAGCTTGCAGGGGCCTGCAGCCATCCTGCCACCCAGAGGCACTCTTGGGGCTCCTGGCTCACAGGGCACTATCCTAGAAGCTGGTGTCGTCATGGCCATGCCCTAGGGCTGTTTCTACCCTCCTCCTGAGACCCACTGTAGCTTCCGGACCCACAGCTTAGCTGTGGAGCCGTGTGTAAGGTGCCGGGTCACTAGCCACTGGCCTTTAGCTCCAGCAAGGAAGAGGAGCAGTACTCCAAGACCAGCATGTGGAACCATCTGGACAGAATCTTCTCAGAGAAGAAACATTTTTCTCATGCACATGAGCCAGGGGCCGTGGTGCGGTACGGGGAAGGTATCAAACTTAGGACACTTTTCCACTGAGTCACGCCCATTCCTCATCGTTCATAAAATTAATAGATCTACCACACTCAGTATATTTCAAATAACTTGAAAGAGCCTCTCTCCTTTTTGTTGTGAGTTTGTTGTCTGTTTGGTTTTTTTTCTTTTGTGTGTGTGTGTGTGTGTGTGTGTGTGTGTTTCATTGAATCTCGCTATCTGGAGCTTTCAAATATCGACAGCCAGAGTTAAAAGTCCATTAGAAGAAAGTATCTATGTCATTGTTTGGAGGTTGTGTTAAAAGGTTCCCTTTCCCCCATGCCTAAATGGTGGAAAAGCGAGAACAAATATTTCTAATGAAGCATATGCTCTCTGTGCAGGCTTCTTTGGAAGCGAGTTCTTAAAAAGACCAAAAGAAAATGATTTAGCCGCTCATGACTCATTTAATTTTTATTGTCTTTATATGAACTAGTCATGAATCCATTGTAGAGAGATGAGAGACGCCTGATTAGCATGGAGAGCTGTTTGCCGCGCGACAGACACTCGTTGTTGGCTCTGCATTAAAGTCATCTCATTACACGACTGGGTACATTTTGTTTTAAACTCTTGGAAAACACTATGTGTGAAACACTTAAAAGCTGGGACCAGTTCTCTCTAGCTTGGGTTCAAGACCCTCGTGCCATCTAAATGTCCCACCTTTTCCAGCTTTGGATAAGTTCAGACTAATAGGGATGTTGTCTGCTGCTGTCCAGGGTGTAGCTCCGTGGTCGAGC
The DNA here is from genome assembly GCF_020740685.1 of Jaculus jaculus. Classification (NCBI taxonomy): domain Eukaryota; kingdom Metazoa; phylum Chordata; class Mammalia; order Rodentia; family Dipodidae; genus Jaculus; species Jaculus jaculus. The sequence goes on along the minus strand of NC_059107.1, from coordinate 4,238,174 downwards.
CCTGGGTTTGACCCCAGCACTACATAAGCCAGTCATGGGGTGTGTGGGAGAGATGGGAAGCCTGGCAGCTGCATTGCTACCAAGTCCTGACCTGTAAGTTGTGGACAATACAAGTGCCTCGTCTGCCTGATGGGGTGTTGGGAATCCAGCAAAGGAGCTCATGTGAAGCCAGGCAGGCTAAGGCACCTGTGGGATTCCCCACTTGGCCTGGAGGGTGGACATATCTGTTCATGTCATACAAAAATCTCTGGGGATTGGCCACCCCTAAGGTGACACATGTTATTCAGTGTGAGGACCTCAGTGCCTGACTGTGTAGGCCAGGATAAGTGAGATTTTTGTTAATATGATGTTTTTATTTATTTATTTATTTATTTATTTATTTGACAGGGAGAAAGAGAGAGAGAGAATGGGCATGCCAATACAAATGAACTCGTGTGCCCCCTTGTGCATCTGGCTTACGTGGGTCCTGGAGAATCAAACTGGGTCCTTTGACTTTGCAGACAAATGCCAGCCGGAACTGCTAAGCCACCCCTCTAGCCCGAGATGTTTAGGACTGGAATTAAACCAGTGTGGGATGAGAGACCTATGACACCATCCTCCCCAAAGAGAACCAAGGGTTTGAAAAGCTCTGAATATATGGTTCTAAGCTAAGCTTCAGTTTGTAACATTGGCGATACTGTTATTAACCGGAGCTCCAGGATCACACTGGAGTCATGTGATTAATGCTGAGTCACCAAACACCTCAGCCTCAGCGGCTCATTGTCTTAGTGACTCTCACGTGGGACTCTCATGTCACTAGGTCAGCCTTCCTTCTGCCTAACTATTGCTTAATAGTTAAGTCTCATTTAATGGCTTTCTTCAATAAGGGAAAATACTCGGAAAATGGCTTTTTAAAAAGACAAACGCCATGTCTTTATGTAAAATTGTCTCTTTCCCAAAAAAAAATGGATATGCACCCATACAAAGAATGATCTAATCTGGCATCTGTTTATTTCTGGAAGGAACTTTGATTTTGCTAATACATTTCAATGCATCAGAGGGAAAAAAAGAGCTATCCATTAAAAAAAAAAAAAAACAATTACAGAGATGCAATCAAGCATTGATAGCAGTATTCAGACTCATTCCAAAGAGCATTCAGAAGAGGAAAGATTGCAAGGTTAGTTCTACATAAATCAATTTTTAAAGTAATTCTCTCAGATCCAATGAAGTAAATTTGATTTCTGTAGCCAGTATTCATATCCAGAAAACAATATGCACTTTGTTCTATAATTATATGATGCCCATTGTTTTAGCCTGGAGGCGTTATTTTATTTATTACAGAGGCAGGTTCTGCCCAGAGCCTACGCCACGGGCTGGTAATGGGCCCAGTGCGAACAGAGGTGCTCGAAGCAGCTGCCGTTGCGTCCTCACAGGACTGGCGCAGCTCCCCACGCCTGACTCCCCACTCTCACCCAAGTGGCATGCTTTCCTCGGGGCCCAGGACACGTACGGGACATGTTAAGAGAAGCACAGGGTCATGTGAGTCATGGGTGGGGTCTGGGATGCTGTGGGAGGGGGGTTTCCCATCTCTACCGCTGCGCCAAGATGAGGCGTGGGTCCGCCTCGGCTGCCCTGCAGAATGCGTGGGAGGCCAGAGTCCCCTGCGGGCCGCCGTGGAGAGCGGAAGTGTGGGGAGGGGTAGCAAGACCTGAGACCAATCCTCTACCTCCCTGCCAGACACCCCATCCTAATCCCACATGACTGAAAAATATTTGGGCGTAGATGGGAAAGAACGAGGCGGGTGGCTAGATTCTCAAACCACTGAACCAGAGTCAGACACTGTCCACACATTTGTCAACAAATGCCACTGGGTGCCAGGTCTTGCGCTCAGCTCTGAGGACACAACACCGGCCACAGAGCCCAGAGATCCTCTTCACCGGCAAGGAGCTGAGTTCTAACAGCGGGAGGAGAGGATGAGTGAAGTGACATGCGTGGTGTGCTGAAGGACAGCCAGTGCCACGTAGAGAAGGAAAGTGGGCCAGAGAGGCAGGATTGTGGGGGCGGGGAGCCGGGGCACTTTTGAGCACACCTGGAGACCAATGGTGGCTTCACGGGAGGAGGGGCAACAAGTGGACCCTTCCTGAGCTGGGCGCTGGCTAGCAGATTAGCACAAGCGTGGGAACGGAGAGGAAGATGGCAGAGGGACCGGATGACCCGTCCCGTCACTCCAGCCCGGGTGCGGGTGAGGACATGCGCCACGCGGCCTGTGAAGAAGCCTGATCTGTGGGGAGTTGTGTGGGTGGGGGTAGGAGACTACAGGGAGGCAGAGATGGGGGTTCCTGCTCCTCAGATGAGAGGATGGTGGCTTGGATGGAGGTGGTCATGGTGGCGATGGTAACAGAAATCAGACTTAGGTTAAATTTTCAAATAGAAGCCTACTGCCTTCAACCCACGTCACTGGGGAGACTTCACTCAGCTCCCAGCCCTCTCTCAAAAGGCTTGTCATTCCTATCACCAGGCTTTAAGAAAAATGTATTTTCCTCAACACTTGGATTTTGAAACAGAAAACAACTTAGACAGGAAATAGTTGTCCCAGCATTGACCAGCTATTAACTTCTCATAAGCAACTCAGATATACCCTTCGTGGCTCTGTTACGACACAGGACACACGGCTCTCTGCTGTGTTCTTTCTCGTACTGACTTTCCACGGGATGTGCAGAGGGGCTCTTTGGGCAGAGGGGCTCTGATATCCCTCTCCAAGTTGGTGCCCACTGGGGGCATTCTGGCCCATTTTTTCTTGATTTGAACTCAGAGTAGATTACACTATCAACCTTCCTGCCCCACCCTGCCCCATGCCACTCCCTTGTCCCCTCATTTGGGCTAGTTTAGCCCAAAAGAATTTTTTGTAAATTTTATTTTTTGATATTTTTAAAACAGGGTGTCACTCTAGCCCAGCCTGGTCTGGAACTCACTCTGTAGTTCCAGGCTGGCCTCAAACTCACTGCGACCCTCTTGCTTCTGCCTCCTGAGTGCTGGGATTAAAGGCATGTACCACCATGCCCAGCTCCAAAAGATTTTTTTTAATATTTTATTTACTTATTCGTGCATGAAAGAGAGAGAAAGGCAGAAAGAAAATGGATGTGCTAGGGCCTCCAGCTGCCTCAAACAAACTCCAAATGCATGCGCACTGTGTGCAACTAGCTTCACGTACTGGGGAATTGAACCCAGGTCATTAAGGTTAGCAGGCAAGCTCCTTAACTGCTGAGCCATCTCTCCAGCCTCGGAGAAATTTTTTTTAGATAGTTTCATGTGATCCAGGCTCGCTATGATGTAGCTGAGAGTGACTTTGAACTCCTGATGTTCCTGCCTCTACCTCCAAGTGCTTGGATGACACGTGGGCACCACCACACCTGGTTTTGGCAATGCTGGGAACCACGGAACCCAGGCCTTGTGCATGCCAGGCAAGCACTGAACCAGCTATATCCTCAGCTCCCCAAAAGCCAGGCCCTGTAGGGTATGAGCAGGGGACACCCTGCTGCTAAAGGGGGCAGGAGCGACATTCTCAGGACACCTCTGCTGCTCACGGACCGTCCGTGCGTGGCGGCCGCGGGCCCCTCTCCTGCCACCCCAGCACAGAGCTGGGAGAAGGAAGCTCGGAGAACAGGGAAGATGACGGGAGGGATGACTGGGTATTTGTTCTAGAAATGACCTGGCTGGCCTGGCCTTGAGCTCGTTATTCAGGCAAGGGTGGCCTGGAATTCCTGATACACCTGTCTCGACTCTGAGGCGCAGGGATTACAAGCATGCACCGCCACACTCGGCCTCATGCATGGTCTCTCCCAAAGTACGCCTCCCAAAGTGGGGGTGCTGGCTCTTTAAGAATGTTTGCTGGTCCTGATCTGAACATGGCCCTCCCTCCATAATCAGAGCTGCATGCCAGGCAGGCAAGACCTGCATAAAAGACAAGAGCCACATGGAAAAAGTAAGAGTGGAGGGGAGAGGGGCCAGAGCTTAGCCCCAGCCCTACCTGCCTGAAGAGGTCCCTAGCAGGGAAACTGAGTCACTAGCTGTCCTCCTCAAATCTCACCTCTCTCTTCAGGACTTCGGAGAGGATGACTCCCTGTACATCACCAAGGTGACCACCATCCACATGGGTAACTACACCTGCCACGCCTTGGGCCACGAGCAGCTGTTCCAGACCCACGTCCTGCAGGTGAATGGTTAGTAAATGGCTCCATGCATGTTGTCCCCTCCCCTCAAAGCACCCCAGCTCCCTCCTGCGCTCTGTCATGCTAAAGACATAACCTAATCCTGAAACATCCCACAAAGGGATGTAACAAAGGGAATGGTGTGGAAAGGCCTGGGCCTTCCTCGGATGATAAGAATCCAGATGTGAAGGGTGAGTCATATAGCCCAGTCGCCCTGGGCAGCCGAGGCCCCAGCGGCCACTGTTCACTGGGGAGTGTGCCCCGCAGGGAGCCTGGTGCCAGGAGCTGCCACGGGTCTCTGGGTCCAGCCAAGGCAGAACCCGCCTCAGATCCACCATTGCTCTCCCAGGCAGCGTGGAACCGTAGCAAGCTTCTCTGGGGAGCTTAGAAGATTGTGAGTGAGCAACCGGCAGGGCGTTGCCGTGGCCTGCACGTCCAGGAGACAAGCACACCGTGCCCGGGCTGTCCACGCCAGGGCCGGTGCAGCACCTCTGACCCGGGTGAAAGGCATGAATGACGTCTGGGCTATAGAGTGCACTGTCTTAGATAAATGAGCAGACCTGTGCATTTCCTGCCTCGTGGGACTGATAAGGTCCCGTATGTATGAAATGCTTGGAAACCATGTGGTGTGAGATACAAGGAGGGGCAGACATCAGGGAAGTTTCAGATTTATCTCAGGCCATATTTAACCATAGCTGGAAGACACAGATGGTCAGAACTGAGAACCCTTCATAGAGCTTCCAGCCCATTGTGCAGATGGGAAGATAAAGACCCAGAGAAAATGCCTAGGCCAGGAATAAAATAGAGTTTGCTTTTCCCTAGAGTTGTCCTGCTCCCTGGCTCTTTGGCAGCAGGGTTAGGATCCCATATGTGGTTTAGCTCACCATCATCTGGGACCTCACCATCTATGACCATCTGGGATTCTGTCCTAATTTAGTTGCATTGAAAGAACCCTTCCCGGAAGCCACTTCCTCTGGTAGATTATTAGTTACAACTTGCCCAAGACGCAGGCCTCTCAGAGATGAACCCAAGCACTGACATGATTTACAGCTGGGTGCAAACCTCCTGCATTATTTCCTAGGAAGGAGCAAGGATTTCAGACATCGATGATTAATCCACTAAATTAAAAATGCCTTTGACCTCCCCACAGTTTAGACAAGTGGTGATTCATTCCCAAAACACAATAATCATCTCTCAATCTGCTTGTTACTCCAGCTTGGTATTTCTGCGGCTATACCTCTTCCTGCAGAACATGTCTATCCTGCCTTTTACCTTGGCCGGGAGAGATGTTTTCCAAGGAAAACGGACCTTTGTGCAATGAATTCAGATATTTTCAATGAAAATATGTTTGCCTGCATATGTTAATTTCAAGTTACTTTCAGGATACAGATTAATACAAAAGGAAGCTGGGAGATTTAGGGCTTAGGAAATGCATGGCCTGGACTAGGAGAAAAACAGCGGTGGCCGCACCTTGTTGCCCACGGACAGCGTTGTCTCTGCCCTGCTCTGACCGGACCAGATAGAGACCCCACGTGATGTCTCCGTGCCAGGGCTCTCCTCAGGCCTTCCTGCTTGTGCCCGCAGGGATAAAGGCTGGGCAACTGCAGGCCAGAAGCTCACTCAAGCCTGGGCCGTGTCCAGAGGAGGGTCCTAAAGGCAGGGGCTGAGTGTCCACCGAACTGAACTGTGGTGTGAAAGAAAACAAATTCTTCCTGCCAGTGTTTTTCTCCAGCAAATAGGCATAGGGCAAGGCAACCTGCTTGGTTAAAGCTGCTTGTGTCACACTTTGCAGCTCCAGGCAGGGTAAACTGAGAGACCCAGGGCTCCCCTGGCCCTGTCCTTGCCCGGGTACTTGGGGCTGTGCCCAGAGCTCCTCTTGCTGCTGCTGGCCTGGCTGTGTGCTTTCATTCTGCTCCACACCGACCCCAGAGCAATGGAAGGGAAGCCTGCTCCACCGGCTCGCTCGTGCGGGTCAGAGCAGTCTGTTATCCCAAGTTCCTGGCTGCCGCTCGGGGCCACACGCCCCACTCACCTTCCCACACATACATGGAAACCCCATGGTCCAGACAGCCCACCTCTGAGCCCCGACTCCTCCCATGCTGCCCTCACCCCATGCTCCAGCCTCATAAGCTCCCCCTGACCTCCTGCTGGTGCACGCGGTGTTCTTTGGCAGGGAGCAACCCCTTCTCTTTAGCTTTCGATTCCCCCCTCTCACGGTTTATTCGACAAATAGCAATGCTCCTTTAAAAAAAAAAAAAAGATTTACTTATTTATTAGAGACAGAGAGAGAGAATGGGTGCACCAGGGCCTCCAGCCACTGCAAAGGAACTCCAGATGCATGTGCCCCCTTGTACGTCTGGTTTACCTGGGACCTGGATAATCAAACCTGGGTCCTTAGACTTCACTGGCAAGTGCCTTAGCCACTAAGCCATCTCTCCAGTCCCTCCTTTTTTTTTTTTTTTTTTTTTCATTATTTGATTCTTCAAGGTAGGAATTCATTCTAGCTCAGGTTGATCTGGAATTCACTACATAGTCTTACACTGGCCTTGAACTCATGGCAATCCTCCTACCTCAGCCTTCCAAGTGCTGGGACTAAAGGCATGTGCCACCACACCTGGCTAGCAGTGCTCTTTTAAAAAATAAATATTTGTAAGCAGAGGGAGACAGAGTGAACACACTAAAGCCTCTTGCCGCTGAAAATGAGCTCCAGATGCTTGGGCCGCTTTGTGCATCTGGGTACTAGTGAATAGAACCCAGGCTTTCAGGCTTTGCAAGCAAGTGCCTTGAGCCTCTGAACCATCTCTCCAGCCCCAGCAATCCCTTTATATATGCCCACAGAAGACAAACACAGCTGCAAGCAGACACTACCCCTGCCTGAATGGCAATGGGTAACTAGGGCTGAGGAGGAAAGTTCTAAAAATAAGAAGAGGGCTGGAGAGGTGGCTTAGTGGTTAAGGCACTTGCCTGCGAAGGCTAAGGACCCCGGTTCAATTCCTCAGTACCCACATAAGCCAGATACACAAGGCCGCACATGCATCCAGTTCATTTGCAGTGGCTAGAGGCCCTGGTGCACCAATTCTCTCTCTTTCTCTCTCTAAATAAATAATAAGATATTTTCAAATAAGCAAATAAAAAGAGGAATAAGGAAAATGATGAAAAATACACACTTTATTAAGGATGGCAAGAGAGCGTCTCAGGAAACTGTAGCATTGGCGGAAGGCGGTATGACGTCAAACATGACTCCCCAGGTTCTGGAAGGGGGAGCACCTTTTACAGAGAGGAGAGAAGTCAACTGTGAGAGACAGACCAGGAGGTCACTGGGCATGCCACATGTGTGGTGCCCGCTAGACAGACTTCCTGTGTAGTGGTTGTGCTGGTGGTGTCTAAGTTTGGCTTGGGGACAGGGTCTGAGCTGGAGGTGTGAATTTCAGGTGCATCAGAAGACACATGGTACCCCAAGTCTGAAGCACAGGTCAGGTTACCAGAAGAGCAGAGGGAGGGAGAGCCTACCTCACTGCCCAGAACTCTGACAGCCTGAGCCACAGCATGAGAGGAAAGTAGCTAAGCTGGAAGAGAGACTCTGCAGAAGCTAAGAGGGGCCCCCAGGGCCAGGTGGAGACAGTGGCTCACGGCGTGGAGTGTGACAGACGGGGCCACTGGGTCAGGAGCAGCGACGGAGGCCACCAGGACCCGGAGCAGAGCCGTCTCCTCTAAGGAAGTGAATATAGTCTGGCTGTGAGACAAAGCAGGGAGCCAGACCAGCAACTAGATGGCGTCTGGAGGTGTTTGCAAGGAAGGAGTGTAATTGGGTAGACAAATGAGGTAAAAGGGGCCTTAGTTTTGTTTTCAAGCCAGGAGAGAATGAGAATACCACATGGGCTGGGAAGAAGTGGGTGAAGGACAAAACGTACTGACGATGTGTCTCGGAAGGAGGCAGGAGGACGGGATCTAGGGGAGTAGGCTCAAAATGAGGTGTTGGGCTGGAGAGACGGCTTAGCAGTCAAGGCACCTGCCTGCAAAGCCTAAGGACCCAGGTTCAACTTTCCAGAGCCTATGTAAGCCAGACCCACAAGGCGATGCAAGCATGCAAGGGCGCACATGTGCACGAGACGGCGCATGAGTCCAAGTTCGGTTGCAGTGGCTGGAGTCCTGGTGTGCCAATTCATACACACACTCTCTCTCTCTCTCTCTCTTCCATAAAATAATAATAATAATAAAAAGCCAGGTATTGTTGTAAAGAAGGGGAAGAGAATGGTCAGCAAACAGCAACAAAAGGCAGGCCATGTAGGATGTGCCCTGCCCCCCCCCAATCCAGTGACAGAAGGAGAAGAGAGGGGGCTAAAAGCTGGATGCAGGCCACTGATCCGCAATACTTAGGAGGCTGAGGCAGGAAGACCACAAGTTCAAGGCCTGGCTAGGGTACAGATGAGTTCATGGCCAGCCGGGGTAATTCAGTACGACCTTGTCTCAAATTTAAAAATGAAAAGATATGGTCAGCTGTGGTGGCACACACCTCTAATCTCACACTGGGGAGGCTGAGGCAGGAGGATCACTGTAAGTCTGAAGCCAGCCGGGACTAGAGTGAGACCCCACCTCAAAAACAACTTTTTTTTAATTGAAAAGAGGCCTGGCCATGCTTTGTGAGCTAATGTATGATGCATTTTGGAGAAGGTCCCATGGGCTGCTGAAAAGAATGTGCATTCTATAGAACTGGCTTACAATGTAATGTAGATGTCTGTTAGGTATAGTTGAAGTATGGTTATGTTCAGCTGTCAGGAGCCGCAGCTGCTCTTTGACCTTGGGAGCTAAGGGTGGTCTCTAATCTCCTAACCTCTTACTACAAAGGTCTTATTGATAAGGTGCCTGATACTAAGGTATTGTTTAGTATACAGCCTAGGTGGAGTGGGCATCAGAAAAAGAGACATTAACATACGATCCTGGTGAAGCTGACCTTAGGCACATAGGCATTGTCGGGAAAGTTTTGTCTTCTGTATATAAGCTTGTGTCTGCCTGAATAAACCTGAGCCTTGATCAGGGAAAAAAAAAAAAAAAAAGAGGCCTGGCGATGTAGCTCAATGGTAGAACACTTGTTTACCGTGTGTGTGACCCTGGGTTCGAACCCCCCACCAAAAAGAAGAGAAGGAGGAACCCCCCAGGAAGCTACAGGGGAAACCTGCCGGTGGAGCCACAGGCACCCTGCATTCAATACGGACCTTCATGGAGCGATTCATCCCACACCCTCAACTTTCAGTTGCGTTTCTTCTCGTTCCAGAACGCTGCCACAGTTTTCAAATTTAGCCCTCACTTGGTGCAAAAAATAAAAATTTATAAGGCAAAGCTGATTCAAGGTCTCACCCAGAGCCTTTGAAGCGGGTGCAAATACCCCAGCCTCAGCTCGGGCATGTGGACCTGCCCAGGGGGACGGGACCGAGCCGGGTGTGGCTCAGGTACCTGCTCAAGCAAACTTCCTGAATGGCACACGGCCATCAGGTGTCAGCAGAGGCCAGTCTCCAGGGCTAGTGCTGGCCACGGGCCATCCCAGTGAGGAAAGCCCCGGGCCAGGGCACCACAGACGTGGGAAAGCTTAGTGGCTCCATGAGAGGAGCGGGAGGGGGCTGGAAGTCAGGCTCTTGGTCACAGAGTCTGAGCTCCCACAGCTCCCCTGTCAGGCACAGGGAGGAGGCCCGAGTCACCACTGTGCGCATCATGCCCGACACCTGGCTGGCATTTCGTAGACGTTGACTACACCCACACGCTGTTGAGTTGACAGCGCCTTGTAAAATCAATCATAATCATTAGTGTACTGCCAGACTCAGCGATGAGAACCCCCTCTATTTGATATTTTAATATTCTGTAATATCTACTTTAGCAGAATGACAGTCAACATTATCATTTTTCAAAGTTTCCTCAGCCATAGATGTGCATTTTTTTCTCTCTCTCTCTAGATAAACTCAGAATTGTTTTGTCAAGCCCCAGTGCATTGGTTTTAATTGGAATTAGATTAAACGTATGGATTAATTTGTCAGATCTTGTTTTATGACAATAGTAAGTCTTCCAGTCCAATAACATCTCTCTAATTATTCAAGACTTTTTCTATGCTGTCAGTGAGATTTTATGGTTTTCCTCACTGAGATCCAGTCTGTCTGGGCATCACTGATACATAAGTAAGCCTTTAATTTTGTCTGTTTTGGTACTAGCCTTTTATAATACATCATAATCCTTACCATATTTTTTTTTCTTGGTTTATGTGGAGGACACTCACCTGAAGTATCAGTTTCTCCACTGTTATAGTTTGAATTTAAAATGCCCCCCAAGGGTTTACATTTTGACCGTTTGAGTGCCATCTTGTGGTAATCCTTTGAGGGCTGAGGAGCCCTGGCTGGCAGAAGTAGGTCACCAGGGGCATCTGAAGGTGCAGCCCGCGTCCGGCTCCCCCTTCCTCTTCATTCTGGTTACCCTAAAGTGAATCCACAGCCAGCCGTAGCTCTGTCTCCAGGGAGAGAGCCACTCCTTCCTCTCCATGCCTAACCAAAGTCCCTCTGAAACCATGAGTCAAAATACACCTTTTCTCCCTTAAGCTGCTTCTGTCAGGTGTTTGGTCGCCACGTGGAGAAAAGTGACCCATACACCAGCCTTTACATCTCGGCACCCTTCATCTCGTCGCCCCCTGGCACCAGGCAGCGCGGTGTCGATCTCGGGGCACACTCACACCCTTGGCTATCTCCTCTCTGGTTTCCCCACTTAATGCTTCGCCATTCTGAGAAGAATGGTGACATTTCTTCTTTTTCTGGACATATTCTTCATTGCAGGAAGAAAATATCATTTTATTCCTATCTTAGTGAGTTTTTCCCCCAAGAAACGGATTTTGGATTTTTTTCTCCCCCTCCACAAAAAGGGTCCTTTCAGCCAGGCATGGTGGCGCACACCTTTAATCCCAGCACTCGGGAGGCAGAGGTGGGAGGATTGCCATGAGTTCAAGGCCACCCTGAGATGACAGAGTTAATTCCAGGTCAGCTTGGACCAGAGTGAGACCCTACCTCGAAAAAACAAAAAAAAAGGGGGGGGGGAGTCCTTTCAGTGTCTAGCAAGGGGATCAAATGGTTTTTCTTTTTGGCTGACTTTGATTTTGGAAGTGATTAATGATAGGTTTCTCACTAGCCACTGAAACAGTATACTTGGCCACTGCAATTCATGTAATACCGTGTTAGATTTGAGAAACTAGGGGAAAAAAAAAACACAGCTATGTTTTTTGGTTTTTTTTTTTTGGTTTTTTTTTTTTTTTTTTTTTTTTTTTGTCTTTATTGGGTTTTGGTGGCCAGATTCCACATCATACTAGCTTCATGATGGAATTTGGGGTGGCTTCCCCATTCTACGTTCTAGGAATTTTCCAGTCCTTAATATGCAAAGGAACTCTCCTATAAACTAGTCAAAGTGACTTTTGAGTTAGTAGCACTTTAAAAATGAAAGTTTCAAAGCCGGGCGTGGTGGCGCATGCCTTTAATCCCAGCACTCGGGAGGGAGGCAGAGGTAGGAAGATTGCCGCCTAAATTCAAGGCCACCCTGAGAATTAGGCCAGCCTAGACTAGAGTGGAACCCAACCTCAAAAAACAAGAACAATAAAAAATGAAAGCTTAAAATATTATCTCCTTATTTCACTGTTGGTACTTTAAACTTTCCTTCTAACTGATTCATTTCATTGAGGTTTTAATTTTATTACCAATAATTAGGTCTAGTCACCTCATATTTTGAAATCCCTTTGTGTTGTTTCTCTATTTTTTTCATTGTTCCAACTTGCCAGACATGTAGAAGGAGGCTGCTTTGTTGATTTTTTTTTTTTTTTTTTTTACAAACATCCAGCTCTTGGGTTTATTTCTTCACTTTCTAGTTGATTAGTTCTCCTACTTTCTGTAGGCTGTTTTGTGATCCCCGGGCAGGCTTGTGTGCAGAGATGAGGGTGAACAACAGCCCGATGCCTGACTCCTGGCCGCCCTCCATCCAGAACCCGGTCTTCTATCTCACCTCTCTAACAACCACCCGTCTAGTGCTGTGGGGCCCCAAGCTCTTCCTCTCGGCTCTCAGATCACGAACTCCTCACCCCACTCCTCCCCCTGCGCAGCTGAAGGTGTGAAGCAAGAGTCATTCCTTCCTCCTTGAACCAAGAGGGTCAGAGAAGGGAAATTCATGTCTGTGTTCTAAAAGCAGTCCTCCGCCTATTTGAAGTGTTTCAGTGGAACAGAAATGTGAGAGACGGAACAAAAGAAAGTAATGAGAGTAGATTACGATCAAAATAAAGCCTGCATGAGATAAGTTGTATAAAATAAAAATAAAAGCAGTCCTTGGCTGTGTTTCGTCCGGCCCCACTTACTTCCTCCATCCCCAGGGATTGGATCCGGGGCCAGGCCCTCTGCCACAGCCCAGGGCTGTCCCCCAGAACCTCAAGCAAAGAGAAGCTAAGAATAGAAGCCACAGGTGTTGCTGCGCCCCCATCCCTGCCCAGGCCTCTCAGGGTCCTGTTACTGAAGTGCCTCTGCGCCCCCTTAAGGGCAAGATCGGTGTTTGGGTGAGAGGCTCTACTCACGGCCATGAGCAAAGACCTGGCAGCTTAAGGAAGGCAAAGGTTCTCTCTGACTGGCAGTCTTGAGTACAGGTCATCGTGGCAGCAAAGGCACCCAACAGAACAGGAGGCCAGCTGCTTTCACAGCGGCAGCAAGGGCGGGCTGGGCTTTTACAGAACCTCAGCGCCCGTCCCCAGTGACCCACTTCCTCCAGCAAGGCTCCACCTCCCAAAGGTTCCACAACTTCCCAAACATCACCACCAGCCGGGGACCAAGTGTTCAAATCCACGAGCCTGTGAGGGCATTTCACGCTCAAGCCACACGATGCCCTAGGCTGGCTATCCCTCTCCATTTCCTCCTCCCTGGCCCGATCCTGGCTCCAGGATCAGTGAGGGAAAGACCCTGTCCTGGGGCTGAGCAAGGAAGCCCTGTGCGGATCACCAGAATCTGACGGCCTGGCTCAGGTTCCAGGGCCAGCACCATCACCTCCTTCTACATAAGTGTTGACTTGTTCTAAACTGCTCCCGAGAAAGTTACCCTCTCTTCTCAAGTAGCAGGATGCCTTCTGTCGTGGATAACAGGAGCTTCCAGATAATGCTGGGAAAGTAGAGTTCATCCACTTCTGGAAAAATCAATGCCCCCCCCCCCCCCGCCACCCGCTTTCCAAGACGTATGTGATGCATTTGTTTAATATGCAGGTCTCTTCACATCAATTCTCACAAATCCACTTTGGAGGGTTGGATAAGCATAAGCCTTCCTGGCTATTCAGAAACAATGATGACTTTGTGCCCCAGGCCCAGAGCTGGGGGCAAGAAGGAGTATCCCCCACCCCACAACCTTCTCTTCTCCCAAGGCCCCCATCGTCCCCATTATCTTCCCTTATAAGAAGGACCAGTGGGGGCGGGGGAAGTGGCTTGGTGATTAAAGGCCCCTGCTTTTCAACCCTGATGGCCAGGGCTCCCCCATAGCTACATAAAGCCAGGTGTGCAAAGTGGCACATGGGCCTGGAAATTGTTTGCAGTGGCCAGAGGCCCTGGCATGCATATTCTCTTTCTCTCTCCCCTCCCCTCTCTTTCTCTCTCTCCTTTGCCTCTCTCACTTCTCTCTCAAATAAATAATATTTTTTAATATTTTGTTTATGTATTTATTTATTTGAAAGATAAAGACAGATAGATAGAAAGAGAGAATGGGAGCCCCAGGGCCTCCAGCCACTGCAAACAAACTCCAGACACATGCGCCCCCTTGTGCATCTGGCTTACGTGGGTCCTGGGAATCAAACCGGGGTCCTTAGGCTTCACAGGCAAATGCCTTAACCTCTAAGCCATCTCTCCAGTCCTAAATAATATTTTTTTTAAAAGAAGGGCCAGTGTACTATAGAATATGCCAGAGCCTTGCTCATCTGGCCAGTGGGCTGGGTCACATCACCAAGCTGAAACTTGACCACCAGAACCCAGGGCTAAGTCACTCCCTAGTCAGTGAGGCACGCCTGGCCTTTCACACAGGTTCCAGGGCTGGGGAAAGGGAGAAATAAAAATGACCCGCTGGTAAATCGATGGACTTCCCTGGAGCCGTGATGTGATTAGCAGCCCTGCCAGTCAGCGCTCATAAGTGCTTTGTGAAGCATTTCCTGCAAGAAATTAAGCCCCTGTCCAATGGTTTTCCAATAACAGGAATAATACATCTGAATTTTATTCATTCAGAAATAAATTCTAGTGACTTGCTCTTTACATGTAGCCGCCAAACAGCATTAAAGATGCGGATGTCTTTCTGGCCATGTTTAGAACAACGCTGGGAGCCATGACTTACGGAGTGCGTCGCCTGACATGTTTATTACCTGCAATCCATTTCACAGCCCTCTTTCAGAGCCGGGGTGCTGAAGAGGATCTTTGTAAGCCAATAAAGAGGAGGGCTGTCCTTCCCCTCTGGAGCGGGGCCTCTGGGGTGGGCCACATGCCCAAGGCAGTTGAGGGTCTACCCTCTTACCAATGCCAACTCTCGCCCACAGTGCCTCCGGTCATCCGCGTCTATCCAGAGACCCAGGCGCAGGAGCCCGGGGTGGCAGCCAGCCTAAGATGCCATGCCGAGGGCATTCCCATGCCCAGAATCACTTGGCTGAAAAATGGCATGGATCTCTCAGCCCAGATGTCCAAACAACTCTCACTCCTGGGTAAGAGCTACCGTGACCTCCAGGATGGGAAGTGAGGGGCAGAGTCATGTCTAAGTCCAACATTATAGAAGGAAATAGAGACCCCCTGATATCTGGGCACACACAGGTCTTATGGGCATCTGGGAATGGTGATAAGAAGTTGCTGGTCAGGCTCTAGCCCATCCTGCCATCCTGGGTCTGTTCCCAGGGGTATTGTCAGCCCCAGCCGTAGCCAGGGGTTGTGTTTATAATGCTAACTCTCAGAGGCCCCAAGAAGGGAATGCGGAGGGTGTGTGTGTGAGTTCAGCTGAGAGGGCCACTCCAACATACTGTCCTTTCTGCAGCCAACGGGAGCGAGCTCCACATCGGCAGCGTTCGGTATGAAGACACAGGGGCATACACCTGCATTGCCAAGAACGAAGTGGGTGTGGACGAAGATATCTCCTCTCTCTTCATCGAGGACTCAGCTAGGAAGACCCGTGAGTCCACTGTTGCTTCTGAGCTGCTTGGAGATGTTGCAGGGGAAGGGGCAGGGAAGGGATCCCAGGGCCACAGTTGGGAACCCCTACAAGCTGAGGTAAGGCTAGCTCCTTCATGTCACAGGCTAGGCATGGAGGCGACCTTCTCTGGCAACCTAGACAGCTCTGGAAATATAGACAGTGGAAGTCACTGGTCAGCACGCAAAGCCCAGGAGACAAGGAAGCCAGCCTTGGCCCTGACTCCTCCCTGCTGCACAACTGGAGGCTCTGTCCTTCAGTCGCGAAACCTTCCATACAATTGCCTAGAGATGACCTGGTGTGAGCAGCAGATTCCCGCTTAGCTGAGGTTTTGCTTCCTATGGCCACTGACAATATCAATTTGGAAATCATAGACGTGAACAATTCATATCTTAAATGACTTCTACTGCAGTATATTATTTAAAATGTCTTATTTTATTAATAGTCGTTGTTAATCTCTTACCATGGCTGATGTATACATTAAACTTTATTTTCCTATACAAATGTTTATTTGTATTGGAGAAAAAGTAAGCATGAATAGGATTCAGTACTACCCGTGGTTTCAGGGGCCTGAGAAAGGACCCCTATAGATAAGGGGACCACTGGGCAGAGCAGGGTGGTCTTCACTCCAGAGATCACTGCTCCCCTGCTGGGCTATGTTCCCCCCAGCATTGCACTCCAAGTAGAATTTGTAGGTGTGAGTCACAGTCTTTCTTCCACTTTCAAACTCCAAGCCAAGCCTTTGTCATGGAAGGAGAATGTGGGGGATCCCATTAGCTGCTGTGATCCTAGGACCTAATTTCAAAGATTCATTTAGAGAGGCTGGAGAGATGGCTTAGCAGTTAAGGCACTTACCTGCAAAACCTAAGGACCCAGGTTTGGCTCCCCAGAACCCATGTAAGCCAGAAGCACAAGGTTGTACATGCACACAAGATGGCACACATGTCTGGAGTGCAATTGCAGTGGCTGGAGGCCCTAGTGAGCCAATTCTCTCTCTCTCTCTCTCCGCCTCTCTCTCTCTTTCTCATAAAATAAAACAATAAAATAAAATTTAAAATTCATTTAGAAACTATAAGGGTCGGGCTGGAGAGATGGCTTAGCAGTTAAAAGGCTTGCCTGCAAAGTCTAAGGAGCCAAGTTTGATTCCCCAGGACCCACGTAAGCCAGATGCACAGTGGCTCAAGCATCTGGAGTTCATTTTCAGTGGCTAGAGGCCCTGAAGCACGCATTCTCTCCCTCTCCCTCCCTCCCTCTCTCTCTCTCTCTCTCTCTCTCTCTCTCTCTCTCTCTCTCTCACACACACACACACACACACACACACACACACATAATAAATAAATAATAAATTGTAAATAAAATAGAAATTACAAGAGTTCTGAGACTTGAAGTCTTTGTGAATGTCCAAAGTTGCTGGACTAATATTGTTACTGGGCCACTGGATGCAGATTCAGTAAGTGCTGAGATGGGGCCACAAGGTTCCTCAATAGAATGAATTTACAATGAATTGCTGCTCTGAAGGTCTGACACTGTTTTCTTTTTTCCCTTCTGGCTGTCATGTCTCTGCTCTCCTAATTCTTGGCTACAACAGTGGCGAACATTCTGTGGCGGGAGGAAGGTACCAAGCATGATTGTCCAGTGTTTGTCTGTGACCGCGTGTTCTGGGTTCCATGTGTTTGTCTGTGATCACATGTGTTCTAGGTTCCAGTGTTTGTCTGTGATCGCATGTGTTCTGGGTTCCAGTGTTTGTCTGTGACCACGTGTGTTCTGGGATCCAGTGTTTGTCTGTGATCGCGTGTGTTCTGGGTTCCACAATGGGCTATTTTTCCCTGGGCCGCCACCAGCTTTGCAGATCCCAGGCAGACCCCACAAGCAGATCGCACTGCCAAATTGCAGGGAAAGCGGGAGGTCAAAGTCAAATACAGTTCACACGCGCATTGAATCAAATTAAAAATCTCACAGTGTCTTTAATGGCAAATTTTCAAATGGAGTGTTTCCGTCAAGAGTTGCTTATGACCTCAGAAAGAATAGATCACTTGGCAGGAACTCCTGGTCAGATCCGGGCCTCCTTCTTTTTTGTTCCCCCCTCCCAGTAATTGATATTCGTATTGGACTTGAACCTAGACATGCACACAGTTTGTACTCTATCTTTCACGAAACAGTCTGCTACTAAGCAAACATTGCTACAGAGAGCCTCAGGTTCTAAAGGCGGCAACTTGCAAGGGATGTGAGAGGAAGGTGTGAACTGTGGTGCAGACACCAAATGCACGCTGAAGAACCACAGCTGGAGAGGAAGGTGTGAACTGTGGTGCAGACACCAAATGCACACTGAAGAACCACAGCTGGAGAGGAAGGTGTGAACTGTGGTGCAGACACCAAATGCACGCTGAAGAACCACAGCTGGAGAGGAAGGTGTGAACTGTGGTGCAGACACCAAATGCACGCTGAAGAACCACAGCTGGAGAGGAAGGTGTGAACTGTGGTGCAGACACCAAATGCACACTGAAGAACCACAGCTGGAGAGGAAGGTGTGAACTGTGGTGCAGACACCAAATGCACACTGAAGAACCACAGCTGGAGAGGAAGGTGTGAACTGTGGTGCAGACACCAAATGCACACTGAAGAACCACAGCTGCCCGGGCGCCAGGCTGGCAGGTGTTGCGTGGAGGATAAACAATGCTGCAGCAAACAAGCCCATCCCATGGTAGTGGCAAAGATGCTTGTGCCCTTCTCTGCTGACAGTCAAAGCCTGGAGACAGAGAATACAGAAGCCAAGAGGAAGGAAATATCATCTCAGGGCACACTCGGATCTCGACGGGAAAAACAACAGGAATATAAGAACAGACGATAGCGAAGGAACGAGGGAGTCCCTGCGACTGAACCTTCCGAGGGCTGGGTCATGGCGCTGGCCTCCTGTGAAGCGACGGTGTGTGGAGTGGGGATCTTCTGAACCTCACCTTCCAGCTCTGCTGGAGCCAAGACACTGTGGGAAAGCCAGAAATACAACAGCTGCAACCGCACGTGGATGCCATTAAGCTTTCAGTCTTACATGAGTTCTTCCAGCTGTTGACACCATGCCGGGCTCTGCAGGGGCTTAGGCCCCCTGGCCCATGGTTTCCGAGGTGGGTCAGAAGGCAGGTGTTCTGGCATGCTGCCTCCAGATGCCAAGATGCTGTGGGGCAGAGGTGAGGACTCACAGACACCAGCCCCATCTAGCCCTCAAGGGACACCCAGGGTTAGCAACGTATTCCCTGGCATGGTGTCTTTGAGGGACTGGTCTCCAGCTGTGCAGTGGCAAGAGCCCTTCTGCCCATGACCCTCAGCACAGGTACTGAGGCAGCTGAGGTTGTACCACAGTGTTGGGGACCTCAGACCCACACCAAGGGCCATTCACCTGTCTCCTGGTCAGTAAGAGCTAAGGTCACTTGCAGTCTCTGAAGGGAAGTGAGATGGTGACCCTTAATTTAGTGTTTTATTGTTTCCCAGCTTTCTAGTATCTTACCCAGTCAGAATATCAACCCAGTACATGGATTTTCTCAATAATAAAATATAGCATTTTAGCATGTTTTGCTTTGAATGTATAGAAATCTTAATGCCCTAGCTTTAAAAGAAATTAAGGAATCCAGGTGTGAAGGCGCATGCCTGTAAATTCTAGTTTGAGAAGTACAGACAGGAAGATCAGGAGTTCAAGGCCAGCCTTAGCCTCAGGAAAGAGGGAGGAAGATAGCCCCTTAGTTAAAAGCACTTGCCCACAAGCATGCGGACTGGAGTTCCGATCCCAGCATCCACACAAAGCCAGATGCCAAGCAGAACCCACACAGGCAATCCAATGTGCCTATGGCCGTGGAGGCCGAGTCAGAAGAATCCCAGAGCTGGCAGGCTGGCAAGTCCAGCCTTCAGAGCAGCCAACAAGAGAAGCCCCGTCTCAACCCAGGGGAACAAGAAGTCCTGCGCCCCTGATCTCCACATGTGAGCCGTGGCATGTGCACATCACATACGTCATACAAGGGAGGGAAAGAGGAAAAAGAGGGCCATTCTAGACCATACATCTCCTTCTGCTACACGCCCCTTTATGGGAAAACAGTGAGAGGCCAGAGACTAGAGGCAGGGTCAGGCTTGAACCCCAACTCTAGCACAAAGTTAGGTAACCTCGGGGCAGCCCTCTTTCTCCTTGACCTTCAATCTATCTTCAAAGAAAGGAGACTTTTCTGAGGCTAGGCATCTTCTCCAGACTGCCAGAGCCCTGGGCTGGGCCAGAGGCCTGCAGGTTGCCATGGCCATGGCCTGGCTGTGGAACTGCTGGGCAGAAGTGTGGACATGCTGTCTGGAAGGAGGCAGGAGCAAGCCGGGCAGCAGAGGAGTGCCCAAGGCAGGGCTGCCCGCTGCGGGGCGGGGCGCTGTAGGGCAGCGCGTTCCAGAGTGATGCGCCAGGGGCTCCAGCCTGCTTTGACTAATCCCCATCGATCAGCCAATCAATGAAGGACGGATTTCCTTTCAGATCAGGAAAGGCCAAACAAGTATCAAAGCCAAGGCCATCTTTTATTTGAAAATTGGCGTTGGTGGCCAACTCTAAATCGGTGCATGTCTGGGAAGCCCGCCTAAGTGCTACAGAGCTGGCGGCGGGCTTCACTGGTCCCCCCACACACACCCCCATTCCCCACCCCCAGGAGAAGCCCCGAGCTGTGTCCCGTGTGCTCCCCGGCATGTGGCCCCACGTGGCAGCCGGCAGGGCTGAGCACAGGGCTTTCTCCCTCCAGGCCTCAGTGTGGGAAACATGTTCTATGTCTTCTCCGACGACGGCATCGCTGTCATCCACCCCGCGGACTGCGAGATCCAGAGGCGTCTCAAACCCACGGAGAAGATTTTCATGAGCTACGTGAGTTTCTATAACAGCTTCTATAACACACATATCCCTAGACGTCAGTCTCTTGCCACGCGTGTCACTGGGTTTCTTCAGTTCCATCCCCTACACAAGTTTGTTCCCAGGCTAAAGGAAGAACTCCCGAGGCAGAGTTCGAACGCCTGCTCCGCGCAGCAGCTCTGAGCCTCAGGGGAGGGCAGGGCGCAACCGGGCCCCTGCGCTGCAGAACTTCATGGTCAAATGACCATGACAAAGTGGGGAGTGGGTGCTACACAGGTATTCCGGTGGCAGCCCTTAGGCATGGGCACATGTGTGTGTCCAGAGGGCCAGGGGCGCTGTAAGTAGAACACAGACATGAAGCAGACCCAGGAAACCTGTCCTGCTCCCAATCTCTGGAGTTTTCCTGTCCCTGTCCCTCTTGTCATTCCTCGTTGTCCCTGAGCTGCAGGTGATGCGGGCTTTGTTAGACGTTCACCTCAAATCGCTCACTCACACACCCATGTCTACCCCCTTGGCTTTTGCTAACACTCAATGTTTGGGGCACCCAAATTTATGTCTTTAGCTCAGAAATGTCTCTCCTGGGACTACAGAAATGGCCTGGTGGGTAAAGCGCTTGCCACACAAGCATGAGGACCCTCATTCGGATCCCCAGCACCCACGTACAAGCCAGGTGTGGTGGCACGTGCCTGTGATGCCAGCACTGAGGAAGCAAAGATAGGCGGATCCCTTGGGCTTGGTGACCAGCTGGTCTATCTAAAGTAGTGAGCTCCTGCTGCAGGGAGAAACCCTGGCTCAAAAACATTGGGTGGGCCAGGTATGGTAGTGCACACCTTTAATCCCAGTACTCAGGATGCAGATGTAGGAGGATCGCCATGAGTTCAAGGCCACCCTGAGACTACAGAGTGAATTCCAGGTCAGCCTGGGCCAAAGTGGGGCCCTACCTAAAAATAAATAAATAAATAAATAAGGTAGAAAGTGATGGAGGCAGACATTCAACATCAGCTCTTGGCCTCCAGACGCATGTGCACACTCATGCACATGCACACACACTCATACTCACACACATACAAAGAGGCCCATACACACACCTGCACACCACACACACACACACACACACACACACACACACACACATAACAAAAGAAATGTCTTTCCAGTGCCTACTGGGTTCTCACACTGGACCACACAGAAGCTTCCAGCATTGTGCCTGTCACAGCAGGCCTCCTTCCCTTCCCTTCCTCCCACTTGGCCTCATGAGAAGCTCTGAGTTCCTCAAGAAGAAGACTGTGGTTCCGCATCTAAAAGGACCACCGTCCGTACCCCCCCCCTCCCCAGAGAACCTGTGTCCATGTCCTATCGACACAGCGAACCACCTGCTGAGGGCCATGGGCTTGGAGTGAAGCAGCTCGTAGCACAGCCAGTCACTTCACTCTGCCGTCTGGTGGCCGATCTCAGGCTGTTGAGCTTCACAGACACATGGCTTAGGAACAGCTCTTTTCCAGACTATTTCCTTTGAATTAATTGTTTTTAAGAAGTATCACCTCCAGTGAATAATTTAAACAATCGGCACTAGTTTCTCACAGATTTGCAATAAACTAACCAGAAATGTGAAGGAAATCTCTCAGATCCTAACCAGGACCCAATTTTCATAAATAAATAGAACAGTGAGAAAAGTCTTAAAGGTGTGTCCTGTAACACAAAACAGCCAGGAGCCACAGGAAATCCCAGGTCATTTTTTTGCATCTACAAAAGCCCAAACGGGCTAGAGACGTGGCTCCGTTGGTAGAGTACTTGCCTAGCATGTGCACGTCCCTGGGTTGTGTCCCCAGCACTGCATAACGCCGGACATGGTGACCCATGCCTGTAGCTGGCACTGCATAACGCCGGACATGGTGACCCATGCCTGTAGCTGGCACTGCATAACGCCGGACATGGTGACCCATGCCTGTAGCTGGCACTGCATAACGCCGGACATGGTGACCCATGCCTGTAACCGCACTGCATAATGCCGGACATGGTGACCCATGCCTGTAGCCAGCACTGGCAGTACTTGGGAGCTCAGAAGCAAGATCAGGAGTTCAAAATCATCCTCAGCTATGTAGTTTGAGGCTAGCCTGAGCTATGTGAGATCTTATTTCAATACCCCCACAAGGAAGGGAAGGAGGAATGAAGGGAGGGAGGGAGGAAAAAGACAAAAAAGAAGGAAAGAGATGGAAGAAAGGAAGGGCAGACACTGGAACAGCCAGTTTTGTGCAGAATGGGGAGGACTGGGGGAAGATACTCAAGGTTGATTCTGAAATTACAGATGGCGTGTAATGTGGAGTTCAGGGAAGAGGCTCAGCCAAGGCAGCAAGTGAACAGCGCCAAGTGTTCAGACTAAAGAGCAACAAGGGAGCAGATTTTAGAGGAAAAAAGTGGAGTCCGGAAAGGACTCCTGGGCTCTCTTATAGAGCAAGATCTGCAAACTGGGCAGAACCCAGACAGAGAAGCTCAGCCACTGGGATGGAGGGAGGGAGGGAGGGAGGGAGGGAGGGAAGCAAGGCCAGCACCCTCACGTGACGACCCACGTGCTAATAAGAGGAAGGGTAGAAGCATGATTTACCCGTCACTGGTAAGGACGAGCTCAGGTTTGCTGAGGGACTAAAGCCACAGGCCTCAGGAGCCTACGCACAGTGAGGAAGTGGGAAAGCGCATGTATGGACAGAAGCTTCCAGGGACGGGGGTGAGGGAGGAAGTCACACAGGGTATGGAGGAATGGGAGCCTGGAAGCCGCTCAGGGAGAATGCAGGGCACAGCCACCGGGAGGGAGTGGGGACGAATGTTCGGTGAGAGGCTGGTCACATGGGAGAGCTCATTTTCCAGGTTCCATGAATTCCAAAGAATCCAGGAAGGGGAAAGAAAGGAAACCCAGAGGGCCAAGGGAGGAGAAGGGACCCCAGAGATTACAGGGAGAAGCGGGATAAAGACACGTGACTGCCTATCTCCTTACAGGAAGAAATCTGTCCTGGATGGGAAGGAGATGCCACCCAGCCATGCCAGTGGGCATCCGCAGTCAACGTCAGGAACCGGTACATCTATGTGGCCCAGCCAGCGCTGAGCAGAGTCCTTGTGATTGATGTTCAAGCCCAGAAAGTCCTACAGGTAGAGCCACTGGAAAGAGTGAGCGAGGCTTCTAATTCTAAGGCACAGTTACTCTCTGCACACTCCCAGCTCCTTGAGAAGTGCTCTGCCTGGGGGAAGAGACTCGTGGGAATCTTCACATTGAATGTGTAGCTGCTGTGCCTGGCTAAAACGATTGTCAGTGTTCAAGAAACACCGTAAGGGGGCTGGAGAGATGGCTTAGCTGTTAAGGCATTTGCCTGCAAAGCCAAAGGACCTTGGTTCAATTCCCCAGGACCCATGTAAGCCAGATGTACAAAGGGGCGCATGCATCTGGAGTTCGTTTGCAGTGGTTGGAGGCCCTGACACTTCCATTCTCTCCCTCTCTCTCTCCCTCTCTCTCTCTCTCTTTCTCTCTCTCTTTCTCTCCGCCCCCCCCAAATAAATAAATAAGCACACAAAAATAATAATAAAAGCTGGGCATGGTGGTGCACACCTTTAATCCCAGAACTAGGGAGGTAAAGGTAGGTGGATGGCCATGAGTTTGAGATCACCCTAAGACTACATAGCAAATTCCAGGTCAGTCTGGGCTAGAGCGAGACCCTACCTCAAAAAATCAAAATAATAATAATAATAATGATGATGATGATGATGTTTTCAGGCTGTAGAGATGGCTCAGAAGTCAAAGACACTTGTTAGCAAAGCCTAATGATCCAGATTCAATTCCCCATATGTTCTCTCTCTCTCCTTGAAAATAAATAAGAATTTTAAAAACAGTTTAGGGCTGGAGGGATGGCTTAGCAGTTAAGGCATTTGCCTGCAAAGCCAAAGGACCCAGATTTGTTTCCCCAGGACCCACATTAGCAGATGCACAAGGAGGCACATGAGTCTGGAGTTCATCTGTAGTGGCTAAAGGCCCTGGTGTTCCCATTCTCTCTCTCTCTCTCTCTCTCTCTCTCTCTTCCTCTTTCTCTCTCAAATAAATAAAATATTAAAAATAAAAAAAAAAAGCCAAAGTACCCAGGTTTGATTCCCTAGGACTCATGTAAAGCCAGGTGCTCCAAACAGTGTGTGCATCTGGAGTTCATCTGCAGTGGCTGGAGGCCCTGGTGTGCCCATCCCCTCTCTCTCTCTCTCTCTCTCTCTCTCTCTCTCTCTCTCTCTCTCCCTCTCCCTCTCCCTCTCCCTCTCCATCTCCCTCCCTCCCTCCTTCCCTTCCTCCCTCATTCTCTCATGTAAATAAATAAAAATGAATTTAAAAAAGAAAAGAAAACCAGGAACAAAAAGGAAAGATAAAAGGAAAAGGAAACGCCATGGTGGCTGGAGGACTGGGTCGATGGCTGAGCCTTTAAAGGTGCTTGTTTTACAAAGCCTGCTGGTCCACGCTCTCCCTCCTCCTCCCTCCTCTCTCCCTCTGCCTCCTTCCCCTTCCTCGTTCCCTCTCCATTTTCTTCTCCCCCTCTCTCTCTCTCTCTAATGGAGGGAAGGGAGGGAGGGAAGGAGAAAGGGAGAGGAAGGAAGAGACAGTAGGTCATGAATGAGCACTGAAGTCCCCAGAATTTAGATTCCACTTGCAGAGACAGACCATAAATCAGAATTTCAGGGAGCTAAGGCCTAAAGGCTATGGGGAAGAAAACAGGTTTAATATGACAAGGGAACTGCAAGACTTCTAAATTGGCTCTCACTCTGGGGCTGAAGAGAAGCTGAGATCGGAATGCAGGGGAACGGAGACTGCAGGAGCAGTTTCTAGTGACGGGAAACAGTGGGATGCAGCGAGGTTTAGGGCAAACAAAAGCCAGCTTGTGGAGGGCTTTGGAGGCCAATTAGACCTTAGGAGAAAATCCAGGGTGAGATGGGAAGTCATTGAAGGGTTTTGATCAGAGGAGTGACATAATCCAACTTATACTTCAGAGAGTCAGACACAGCAGGGATGTGGCGGGACCTGATCCGGGTGAGAGAAGCTGGCAATCGCATGGGGGTGGGGGGCAGCGAGGACCTGTCAGAGTCTTTTTTTTTTTTTTGGATTTTCAAGGTAGGGTCTCACTCTGGTCCAGGCTGACCTGGAATTAACTCTGTCATCTCAGGGTGGCCTTGAACTCATGGCAATCCTCCTACCTCTGCCTCCCGAGTGCTGGGATTAAAGGCGTGCGCCACCACG
Organism: Jaculus jaculus; assembly: GCF_020740685.1. Taxonomy (NCBI): domain Eukaryota; kingdom Metazoa; phylum Chordata; class Mammalia; order Rodentia; family Dipodidae; genus Jaculus; species Jaculus jaculus. Next base: position 4,212,674 of record NC_059107.1, on the reverse strand, counting down.
CCCGGCTTGACCTGTCAGATTCTTGATGCATTTCAACATGGCGCCTGAAAGACTTGCTGATGGGTCTGATGTTAAGTTTAAGAGAAAGGGGAATCAGGGTGTCCATTTCTTTAACTTGAGCATAGAATGATGATGCCATTTACAATGTGTGACAAGCTGAATAAAACAATGGACCAGATACCCCCATCCCAGAAATGTATGAATGTCACTTCATATAGCAAGAGGGACTCTAGATGTAACTGAGGAAATGATCCTGGGTTATCTGAGCTCCAAATGCGATACCAAGTATCCTTATAAGAAGAGGAAGAAAAATCTGACTGTGGATGAAGAAGTCGGGGTGCCAACTGAAACAAGATACTGCCTTGCTGGCTTTGGGCTTTGAAGTCCACAGGGGAGGCTAGAGAAAAACACAGTCTCCTGGAACCTCTGGACAGAGCCCAACCCTGCCAATGGATTGGTTTTATTCCAGTGGAATTTATTTTGGCCCTCTGGTCTCCAGAACTACAAGAAAATAACTGTGAATTCTTTTAATCCACCAAATTTGTGGCAATGTGTTGCTGTGGCATTATGAAACTGATTCTTTGAATGAGACTAGGGACAAAGCATGGACTAAATTGAGGGGGAACGGAATTCAAGTTGAGATGGTCTCAGATATTTAAGGAGAGGTGTTAGGCAAGCAGGTAGATAAACATGTCTGGGATTGAAGATAGCATTTTGGGTATCATCGCCCTCTCACCTGATTAAACTTAGAGAAAGGAGTGCAATCGCCTGGAGCATACAGGCAGAGAAGAGGGTGGTTCCCACGCTTTCACACCAGAAAGCAGGGAAGTAAGCAGACGATGAGTCTAAGAAAGAGTTTCCTAAAAGACTGGAAGCAAAGAGGAGAGCAGTACTCCAGGGCAGAGTCTCTCAAGGGAATGCTCTCCACGCCCAGAGCGTCAAGCATGTTTGCACGTCATGACGTCTGAGAATTGGCCTCTGGGTTTTGTGTTACCACAGCATGGAGTACTTTGCCCAAAACAGATGGGACAATAAAGGCAAGCCTGCAGAAGTGGGTTCGAGTTAGGGTGGTGAGGGAGGATGTGCAGCTGGGGGAATACAGGCAACTGGGTGGAAAGGTCTCCTGCAAAAGTAGATGAATGAGGTTGTAACTAGAAAGGTATGCCAAAGGAACATTTTCAAAGTAAGTGACATCCTGGTATCTACATGCTTGCAGGGATAGCTCCTTTACCCTGGGTCATCAGAGTAGGCAAGAGTCCACTGAATCCAATGCATACAGATAGTGACACCAGCCTTAGCTCAGAGAATGTTCCTTCCCCAGGTGTAAAAAGGTGATTCAGTAGATGATAGTTAGATGAATTTTCTTCTGGGTACTTTTATCTTCTAGTGAAACAGAAAGAAAGGTTATCTCTGAGGCCGGAGGTTTGAGAAGACATGAGTTAGAAATGCTGGAGACATTGCAGAAGAAGCACCAATTTTAACATGAGTGCTGCTCTCACTGCTAGCCTGACAACTAGCTCCAGAGAGATGGCAACAGACACTGTGGTCAATCAAACCTCATCAAAGCAGAAATCCAGAGGCTACAAAGAACTCAACACTAAATCAGACTTCTAACACACCCAGCAAGGCTCAGTAAATATCTTGGAAGAGGACATAAGAAGATTGTGAGCCACAGACTGGGAAGGAGTGTCCTGAGGCATGGCCACCTTCCCTTAGAGACTGACTGGAGCCTTCATGACCCCACAGTGAATACTAATAACCCACTGAGGAGGATCCCAGTGAAATGGAGGAGGAAAAGGGGGTATAAGAGTATAACCCTTTAAGGCTGGGTGAGGAGGTCTGCTCCTTTAATCCCAGCACTCAGGAGACAGACATAGAAGGATCATTGTGAGTTCAAGACCAGCCTGAGACTACATAATGAATTCCAGGACAGCCTCAGCTAGAGAAAGACCCTACCTCAAAAAAAAAAAAAAAAAAAAAAAACAGAATATAACCTTTTAAGAATAAATGAGTGAATAAATGTGAGCATCCAGTAAAGGACTGTGGATGTAACTTTGAAGCGAGACCATTTGGCAGTATTTCATTTCAGCAATACTCGGCTGCCCCTATGCAAGTTCGTTGGTATGAACACAGCTACATATGGCCTAGGTTGTGAGTTTTTCTAGCACATACCACAGGAAGTTGTAATTAATTCCCCTCAACACATTGAATAATTTTAATACTTTGAAGTTTATTAAATCTTATTTCACAACTGAGCTAATTAACAATTTTGGTGTTTCATGTGTACTTTAGGAGAATATGTACTCTGATATTGTTAGGAACGGCATTTTATGTCAAGTTGATTCATTGCATTGGTCAGATCTATGCTCAGGGATATTTATATCTTCTTAGTCTATTAGCTATTGAGAAGTGCAGTAAAAATCTTCTACCATGGCTATAAACTTATGTTTTCTCAAAGTTCTATCCATTTTTGCTTTAAAATTATACTATCTCTCTGAGGGATATACATCTTTTGCTTAGAAAATACCCTTCATCTTTGGTAATTCTGCTTGCTTGAAAGTCTATTTTTGCCTAATACTAGTTAGTAAAGCATATTTTTTGTTGTTGTTTTTACAGGTAGGGTCTCACTGTACCCCTAGACTGGCTTGAAACTCACTTTAGCTCCAGGTTGGACTCAAACTCATGGCAATCATATTACCTCAGCCTCCCCCCACCAAGTGCTGGGATTAAAGTTGTGCACCACCACACCCAGCAAAAAGGCAAATCAAAAATAAACTTTTGATTAGTGTCCTCATGTTGTAACTGTGCCATCCTTTTATTTTCAGTCTGTCTATGTCCTTATATTTAAGGTGTTCTTTCATAAAATATGTGGTTAAATTTGACAATCTATCTAGTTTAACAATCTTGGTCTTTTATTTGAAATATTAATCCATTTATATTTCATATTAATTTGAAAATATATTAATTTGAAAATTTAATCCATTTATATTTAGTATAATTTACATAATAAGTTTTATCTATCATCTTTTATTTCATCTATTTGTGTTGCTTTTTCCTGATTTTTGCTTACTTTTGGCTTTGTCAAACCTGGTTATTCTATTTTTCACTCTATTAGCTTATTGAAGATATACTTGTAACTAACATCATAGAGTTTACAATATGTGTCCTGGCATTCACTTCCTCAGTCTTCCTCAGTAATGTCAAGCACTAACTCCTTTAAACTTTCTCTAGCCTTTTAAGTTATTATGATTATTAATTTTAACTACATTAACCCCATAAGAAATGATTATTATAATTTTGACCATCTAATAATTTATACTCACTGGGCTGGGGAGATGGCTCAGTAGTTAAAGGCACTTGCTTGCAAATTCTGTCAGCCTGGGGTTTCACTCTCCTAATACCCATGTAAAGCCAGACACACAAAGTGGAATTTGTTAGTTAGCAGTGGCAAGAGGTTCTGACACACCCATTAATTCTTTGTCTGTCTCCTTCCTCCTTCTCTCTCTCTCTCTCTCTCTCTCTCTCTCTCTAAAAAAATAGTAATAATTTCTAGGTTGAAGCTATGACTTAGCAGTTAAGGTGCTTGCCTGTGAAGCCAAAGGATCCAGGTTCAATTCTCCAGGACCCATATAAGCCATATAAGCCATACAAGGTGGCACATGTGTCTGGAGTTTGTTTGCAGTGGCTGGAGGCCCTGGTGTAACATCTATCTATATATTATCTATCTATCTATATATCTATCTATCATCTATTTATCTATATATAATCCATCTGCTTCTTTCTCTGTCAAATAAACAAAATATTAAAATATATAATAGTAATCATTTCTATTTACTCACATGCTTATCTTTTCATTGTTCTATATTCCTGAAGTAAGTGGTTTTGTTGAGACAGGGTCTCACTACATATCCCAGGCTGACCTTGAACTCACAATCCTGCCTCAGCCTCCTAAATGCTGGGATGGGATTATTTTTAAGTGTTTTAGTGTCATTCTGTTAGCAATGGATTCTCAAAAGCTTTCATTTGAAAATGTCTATTTTCTCTTTATTTTCAAAGCATATTTTCAGTGGGTATACAATCTATATTGACAATTATTTTCTTTCAGCATTTTAAGATGCCATCCCACATCTTCTATTGTTTCTGTTCATATGTTAACTGTCAGTCTTATTTATGCTATTTTGAAAGTAATATATCTACTTTTCCAATTTTCTTTTTGATGTTTAACAGTTTAGCCATAATGTATCTGGACATGTGTTGTTTATATGTATTCTTATTTGGATTTTCTAGTGGGTCCTGAGTTTGTAGACTAATAATCATCAGATGGGAAAAATCTCAACAACGTGTCTCTGAATATTCTGCACTACCTCAGAATGAAATTTGATGGGTTATAAAGAGGAAAGAAAGACAATGTCTGCTGTCTAAACTCTGGAAAATTTCTGCTGTGCAAAGGGCAATCAAGTGAAGTAGATGGAATAGAAGGTATAATCAGGAAGGGCTTTTGAGGACCGGACATGGTGGTGCCTTTAATCCCAGCACTCATGAGGCAGAGGTAGGCGGATTGCCAAGGGTCCAAGGCCACCCTGAGACTACATAGTGAGTTCCAGGTCAGCCTGGGCAAGAGTGACACCTTACTTTGAAAACCAAAAAAGAAAAATAAGGCAGGGGGGTTTGAAGAACAAAAAATTGGCATTGAGGTGGCATAGTTGCCAGGGGTTCCATAGCTCCAGGTAGAGCAAGGCAGTGCCAAGTGTCAAAAACCCTGAATTACAGCTCATGTTGCTGTAACCAAATACCTGCCAAGAAACAACCTGAGGGAGGGAGGGTTGATTTGGGCTCACAGATTGGGCATAGTCAGTCCTAGAGACAACCTGAGGGAGGGAAGGTTGATTTGGGGTCACAGATTGAGAGCAGTCAGTCATAGAGACAACCTGAGGGAGGGAGGGTTGATTTGGGCTCACAGATTGAGAGCAGTCAGTCATAGAAACAACCTGAGGGAGGGAGGGTTGATTTGGGGTCACAGATTGAGAGCAGTCAGTCATAGAAACAACCTGAGGGAGGGAAGGTTGATTTGGGCTCATAGATTGAGAGCAGTCAGTCATAGAAACAACCTGAGGGAGGGAGGGTTGATTTGGGGTCACAGATTGAGAGCAGTCAGTCATAGAAACAACCTGAGGGAGGGAAGGTTGATTTGGGCTCATAGATTGAGAGCAGTCAGTCATAGAAACAACCTGAGGGAGGGAGGGTTGATTTGGGGTCACAGATTGAAAGCAGTCAGTCATAGGAACAACCTGAGGGAGGGAGGGTTGATTTGGGGTCACAGACTGGGGTAGTCAGTCATAGGGAGGAGCATACTGGTGGCCACAGTGGCTTTCAGCTATAGCAGGAGCATGAGGCAGTTGGTCACGTGGCATCTATAGTCAGAAAGCAGAGAGAAGACTGTGGTTCTCAGCTTACTTTCTCCTTCTTTAAAATCTATTATTTATTTGTGAGATGGGGAGGGCATGAGTGAGTGAGAGAAAGAGTCTGGGAACACCAGGGCCTCTTGCCACAGCAAACAAACTCCAGTCTCGTGTGTCACTTTGTGCTTCTGGCTCTACATGGGGACTGGGGAATCACACACAGGCTGGCAGGCTTTGCATGCAAGCGCCTTAACCTGCTGAACCATCTCCCCAGGCCCCCAATTCTTTCCTTTTTCTTCTGTCTTAGACCCCAGCACGTGGGACAGTCCCACCCCCATTCAGGGTGGGCCTTCTGCCCTCAGTCAAATCTCTGTGGAAACACCCCCACAGGGACACCCAAAGAGGTATCTTCTGGGGAGTTGAAAGCCCATCAAGTTGACAATGAAGACCCGGCACATGCAAGATCTAGGAAAATAAAGACAGCTTCTCCTTGAGACTTTGGGGGTAGGACCTATTACTAATTCGAACAAGAAATAAAGAGAGACTTCGAAGAGAATGAAAGGAGGAGACACATGCGGGTAAGGGAGAGGAGTGGGCAAAATCAGCCGTCATTTCTGGATACTAGGGTGAAGTCACCAGCAGGCCAGGGTGGGTGGCGAGAAGCCCACCGTGGTGAAAGGACGTGGCAGGAAGGAGGTCAAGCTCTGCCAGTGCCGAGTCAGCGCTGAGACACGGAGAAGCCCGGGAGGCGGGAGGTAAAAGGCAGAAAGCCTTCCGCAGGGGACTGGTTCACCCGGTGAAGTCTGCCTGATGTGTCCAGCAGAGGGTCACAAGTGACCACTGAGCTTGTGTGGAGGTCCAAGTTCCACAGAGTGAGCAGATGGAAACCTGGCAGAAGTGAGAGATGGATAGAGGGACTCACTGGCCCGTTTTTGTGGGAATTGTGGACCGATGTGGGCACATTTTTTTTCACCTGACTGAAAAGAGTAGAAGATGATTGAAGTTGAAATTCCAGAAATTCTATTGGTAAGGTATAAGTTCGGGTGCCCTTGGGGTGGGGGTGGGGTAGAGAAAAACACTACTGAAACCAAGAAGAAACCAAGGACGTGGGGCTTGGAGTGAACCATCACATGGATGTGAAGACACCAAATTTGGAGGCCAGATGAACAACAGAAAAGTGGTCCATAAACCAGATGTCGGCGGGGCCAACCAGGACACTGGCCACTGACAAGAAAGGCGGGGCATCCCAGTTGCGTACATGAGCGCCGAGGAAGAGAGTTTCTGGCCTTGTCAAACCACGCTGCCGGAAGCAGAAAACAGCCTTCATGTGACAGGGTCCTGGGAGAAGCTCTGTCCTCGGCAGATACAAGAGTTCCAGATGGGGCATATTTTTTTTTCAAAAAGACAGTGGGGTTGGGGAGATGGCTCAGTCAGTAAAGTATTTGCCTCACAAGCATGAGGAACAGAGTTTGGATCCCCAATACTCATGTTAAAAAATAACTGGGCACAGTGGCACATGCCTACAATCCCAGAGATGGTGAAGCAGAGACAGAGGGTCCCTGGCGTGGGCAAGCTAGCTGATCTTGCCCAGTTGGTGAGCTCCAGACTCAGTGAGAGATATGTCTCAAAAGATCTTTTTTTGTAGAGTGGAAAACAGCTGAAGAAGACACCAACATGTGCACCCACACACACGTGCCCACGTGCATACAAACATGTGCACACACATCATACACAGAAAAGAAAAAGGGAGTGTGCACCTGCCTATGATGGAATCCGAGTGCCAGAGGCTTCCACTGACAAACATATAAGAAAAAGCGGTGCTCAGACAAGAGCGAAGGCAAGAGCGGGTGACCACATGTGGATGGCCTCAAAGAGAGAACCAGCTTAACAGAAGCCAGGCGGGTCCTGAGGAGCTGAGCCCCCCGCCCCCCACGTCAGAGCACCCAGAATAAAGGGGCAGAGGGCGGGTCCTTGAACTGCTGCCCGAGCAGAAGCTTCTACATTCAGGCTTTGTGCCAGCTAACCTAAGATCCTTTTATTTAAGTAAAGCATGCAAGAAAATAAGTGCTTAAGAGAACATGATAGTCAGGCTGGAGAGATGGCTTCATGGTTAAGGCACTTGCCTACAAACCTAAGGACCCAGGTTTGATTCCCCAGGACCCACATAAGCCAGATGCACAAGGTGGCACATGTGTCTGGAGTTCATTTGCAGTGGCTGGGGGTCCTGGCATGTCTCCCCTCTCCCTCCCCCCCCCAAATAAATAAACAAAAATAAAATATTTTTTTTAAAAGAGAACACTACTGTCAACTTATTTTATGCCTCTGAGCACAAAGCCCAAGGGAAGCTTTCTACCCAGGGTTCCAAAACAGGATTATCGGTAAGGTTCATCGCCAGCTTTCCAGTCGCCAGCAAGTGACACTTTTGTACACAAAGCCCCAGAAATGACCACCGTGTCAACTTCAACCTCAGCGATGACTAACTTGTCGTTATTTCTTTTCAAGTCCATAGGTGTGGACCCTCTGCCGGCTAAGCTGTCCTATGACAAGTCGCATGACCAAGTGTGGGTCCTGAGCTGGGGGGACAAGCAACAGTCCCAGCCAAGCCTCCAGGTAGGTGACCACACGGAAGCTGACTGGCCCTACAGAGAGACCCTTTCACTGTAAGATAAGCGCCTCCTTATCTCCCTAGGTGACAGTCCACTTACTTAAGATATCTTCAGCGCTGGAGAGGTGGCTTAGAGCTTAAGGCACTTGCCTGCGAAGCCTAAACCCATGTTTGACTCTCCAGGCCCCGTGACAGCCAGACGCAAAAGGTGACGTAAGCACTCAAGGTCACCCGTGCACAAGGTGGCGTGTGTGTCTGGAGTTTGATTGCGGTGGCCGGAGGCCCTGGCGTGCCAATTCTCCCCTCCTCCCCCATAAAAAATTACAAAAAAAAATCTTCAGGGATGGAGAGGTGGCTTAGTGATTAAGGTACTTGCCTTTAAGGGCTAACGACCAGCGTTCTATTCCCCAGGACCCACGTAAAGCCAGATGCACAAAGTAGTGCATGCATCTGGAGTTCATTTGCAGAAGCTGGAGGCCCGGGAGAACCCATTCATTCTATTTCTCTCTCCCTTTCCTTGTAAATAAATATCATATATATATGCCTATAAGCCCTCATAGGGAAAACGGGAAACAGCCTCAGAGCAACGCCCCAATCAGGCAATTCACGGAGTCTCCGCAGCCAGCCCTGCTGCTGACGGCAATATAAAATGATAGAATTCTAATATCAAGACAATTAGTCCCCATCAAGACCAACAACCCCCGCCTTTCCTGAGCCAATAACTCCTAGAAAATAAGGCAAAGCCCTGGAATCTAGCAGAGAGTAAGACCGGACTTCCTCCCTGAAGGGTGTCACGAAAGCAGGTTACAGATGCTGGCTACCTCAATCCACTTCCCGTCACAAGAACAAGACACCTGAAGCTGAGGAAGCGTATAAAGTGTATAAAGGAAACAACTTGACTTTGGCTTCTGGTTCTATCCAAGAGCAGACAGCTACATCTGGCCAGCTTCTGGCTGAGGGGTCACTGGCCAGGTCGCTGCACCTCATCTTGGTGTGAATTCTGTCTAACATCTTCTTGCCCAGGCGCAGCATTTGGCTTCCTCTCCACCTGGCTCACTGGATCCCTTCAACTTTTCAACTGGTTCTGTCTACTGGCCTGAGACAGATGCTCAGCCTCCTTGTCCCCACCGTTAAAAACAAGTGACAATATTCATACTCAGCCACTGATGTAGAGCTCCTGAGATAAACCCACAGAGACAGCAAATTGAGGGGCGTAACAGTTATGTTTGGGGTGTTTGTGAACCAGTCATGTTCTGGGACCAGGCCAAGAAGGAATTCAGGACTCAGAGAAGCAAGGGTGGCATGCCACATCAGTTCAGCGGCCGTGGTGCTATGCTTTGATGAAGTAAACTCTGAATACAGGCATCAGAGTGGTGAAGCACAAACAGTGACCAGGGCAGCCTGTAATTTGCCATCTCTATCAGAAGCTAAAATGACAGGTCTCGTATCAAGCTGTGAGTGCAAGCCGCCTTGGGGCTCTCTGCCACTTTCCCCCTAGACTCTCAAAGATCCTATTTCCTGCTGCTGGTATTTTCTTAATGCCTAGTTCTAGGAGGTGTTTTTTTTTTTTTTCCTCCCATGGACTCACCATCGACATATCATTGGCCATTTTTTTAAATAGAAAAATCACAGGAAAAATCACTCAACGCAACTTCAGAAGCTGCTTTGAGACGGGCACTCCCAGCACGCATCCTTCCACCCAGGCACACCGCCGGTGCCGGCGCAGTTGAAAAGAGACTCCAACCTCCGCCCGCCTGTGGAGGCAGGCCAGCTGCTGTTGGTTTTGTCAGGAAAGTGAGAGCCAGAAGGCAGCCTCACTGCTCCAAGTGCGCCCAGCGCGCCAAGCTATGTGGGCCGGCAGCCCCTCTGCAGACTCCCCTCACCCTGCGGGCCCCCCTCGGGCCGCAGAAACCTGGACCCTTCCTGCTTGCTCCCAGACACAACGCGGTGATCACAAAAACATCTGCCCGTGTTGCACGGAGGTCGAGGGTCTGCCTCCTGTCTTGTCCAGCAGGTCTGGTTTACCATTTAGTGCACCTGCTCCAGAATAGCCCATGAGCTGGCCAAGCCCTTCCTGGGCTGCAGGACGATTCACGTCTGCTGGGACGCCGCTTCGCTCTAGCCTAACTAAGCTGCCCCACACAGCCAAGTCTGCAGGACAGAAAGCTTGGCCCTCTGGGAAGCAGAGGCAGGCATGCTTGTTCAAAGCCCAAGAACCTATAGCTTTGCTCTAGGCAGCAGGTAAAGGTGGGAGAAGCAGCTCTCCCCAACGTGCTTAAGGGCAAGAGGCCTACATAGCAAGACCAACAAGGCTGGTGGAAGCCCTGCAGGCTTCTCCACATCTGGTGAGCCACGTACGACAGAAACACCCAGCCAACCACCTGCACCTGGCATCTGAGGACGATGAGCTGGCACATTGACTGCACTGCTGACCATTCTCATTCTTCAAAGCTCTCTCCCTCTTTCCCTGCGGTTGCTGAAAGGAGGAGAAGCTGGGATTCCCTGCCCAGGAAGGAGCTCGTCTCTGAACCTCACACCATCCCCTAGGTTGACTCTGCACCTCCTCCTCCCTCAGGAGGGATGGGTGTTGGCCCCCCAAGTTCCTAAGCGGCTCCCACTGGGCTCCCAACTGTTCCTTGAGACCATCTCTTTGCGAAGCAGCCCTTCTGAGCATACAGGTACCCCAGGCTTATAGCCCCCCCTTGCAAGAACCCCACTCTGTGTTGCAGGTAATCACAGAGGCCAGCGCCGGCCGGGGCGAGCACCTCATCCGAACACCCTTTGCGGGAGTGGGAGATTTCTTCATCCCCCCAACAAACCTCGTTGTCAACCACATCAGGTGAGGCTGGCTGCTGTGACATCAGGGACTGTGGTCGGCAGGGACCCTGCCTGGGCAGCCATGCCCAAGGTAGGGCCTGCTCCTCTCTTCCTCCCACTCTCCAGCTGCCATTTCTTATTTACTTATTTATTTATTTGTTTATTTATTTGAAAGGAGCAAGATAGAAAATGAGAGTGGGCACACCAGAGCCTGGTGCTGCTGCAAATGAGCTTCCGACACACTCGCTGCTTTGTGCATCTGGCTTTACGTGGGCACTGGGGTGGGCACTAGGGAATTGGCGCCAGGCCTTCAGGCTTTGCAAGCAAGCGCCTGTAACCACTGAGCCATCTCCCCGGCCCTCCAGCTGCCTCTGACAGAGAAATGCGTTCCTGTCCTGTACAGCTGACCCACAGCCCAGTCCTCACGCTCAGTACCTCCTAATGGTTAAAGAAAGTGCCCAGCTGCTAAAGCCTTCATGGGCACACAGTGTTTTCTTCCCTCGGGTTCTTTGGGGATACCTTAAAAATGTGCCTGGAGCATTTTATCCACTCCGAGGTCCAGTTTCTCATGAGAAGTTATAGAAGAGAGCTTTCCTCTTCCAAACCCAATGGAAATTTCAGGAAGGCCATGTGTGAGGAGTTTCCATCTAAGGTACTCCCTCTCTGAGTGGATCCTTAGAACCCCTGAGGCTCACAGAGGCAAGAGCTGGCCCCAGGCTTTGCAGCCAGCAGAGCTTCAGAGCAATGCCAGGCCACATGACTCCCGAGCAGAAGCCATCGCTGGCCGGCCATCTTGCCCACATCGTGGACGCCAGAGAAGAGGCTGCCCACACCTTCCCTTGTTCAGCTACACATCACATTCTGACTCACCAGACAGCCCACGGACCCCTGTCCTGTCTTTGTGGCAGGCAAGCAGGATGCCCATCTCTCAGCCTTTCCCTCCGTGCCCACCCTATATGCCCAGGTTCACACACCCCCACATTGACACAAGCCAGGGAAGTGATGATCGCGCATCCATGAGGGAGAAGCACTGTAAGGCCCTTCACCCTCCTTTCAAAACCATCTCTGGGGACTGGAGGGATGGCTTAGTGGTTAAGGCATTTGCCTACAAAGCAAAGGACCCAGGTTCCATTCCCCAGGACCCACATTAGCCAGATGCACAAGGGGCGCACGCATCTGGAGTTTGTTTGCAATGGGTGGAGGCTCTGGCGTGCCCATTCTCTCTCTCTCCCTCCCTCCCTCCCTCCCTCCCTCCCTCCCTCCCTCTTTCTCTGTCAAATACATAAATAAATAAAAAACATTCCTGAAGATGAGCAAGTGTCCAGGAGCCAGGGAGGTCTCTCACTTGGCAAGTGCTTGCCCTGAACACAGTAGTGCGTTTGCAATCCCAGTGCTGGGCAGGGAGAGCAAAGATGGTCCCCTGGGGCTCGCTGGCCAGCGGCTAGAAGCCTAACTGGGGAGCTCCAGGACAGTGACAGAAAAGGTGGACAGCACTGCTGGCCAGGGGACTCAAAGTTGTCCTGTGACCTCCACACATACCACACGCATGTCCAACACACACAGAGAGAGAGAGAGAGAGCCCAAGTCCAAGCACATCTACCCTGACCCATATTTGGGGAGACGATTGGTAACGTCCCCCACAAAGTGGCAGGTGTCAGGCGTACATAGTTGATCACTGGGGAGTTTCGGCAAGGGGAGAAGGTAAGGATGCTGTCGCTTTAGACGGCAGACCGGAGACCTGCCGCCTTCTGACCTCAGAACCCCCACCCCCCACCCCACCCCAGGTTCGGCTTCATCTTCAACAAGTCTGCCCCTGCGGTCCACAAGGTGGACCTGGAGACCCTGCTGCCCCTGAAGACCATCGGCCTGCAGCGCTTCGGCTGCGTGCCCCAGGCCATGGCGCACACCCACCTGGGCGGCTACTTCTTCGTGCAGTGCCGGCGGGACGCGCGCCGCTCCACCGCGCCGCAGCTGCTCATCGACGGCGTCACGGACTCCGTGCTGGGCCCCAACGGCAACGTCTCGGGCGCCCCGCACGTGTCCCCCGACGGGCGGTTCATCGTCAGCGCCTCGCCCGGCGGCGCCCGGCTGCACGTGCAGGAGGTCTCGGCGCGGGGCGAGATCCGGAGCCTGTACGAGGTGCGGGCCGACCGGGGCGTCGCCGAGCTGGCCTTCCAGCGCTCCTCCACCGAGGGCGGTCAGTACGACGTCTACGCCACGCTGGAGCCCGGGCCCGCGCTGCTCTTCCTGCAGCTGTCCTCGGGCAGGGTGGGCGCGGTGAAGGCCGACGTCGGCAAGCCGCCCGCGGGGCCCGCCCGGGCCTGGGCGCGGCCGCGCGGCCTCCTGCGGGACAGCGGGCTCTTCGGACAGTACCTGCTCGCGCCGGCCCGGGAGTCGCTGCTGCTGATCAACGGGAGACGGAACGCGCTGCGCTGCGAGGTGCCCGGCGTGAAGGGCGCCGCCGCGGCCGTGTGGGTGGGCGAGGTATGAAGGCGGGCACGGGGCACCGCCCGTCCTGACCCCGCAGCCCAGCGCATGCCCGCGGACAAGACGCAAACCCTGTATTCGCTTTGTGGTTCAACACTGGTCCCCCCCGCAAGTCTCCCGGTGTAAGGCGCGCGCTGCTAACCGAGACTGGGGGAGGGGGGCGTTCATTCGGAAGTATGATTTATGCCTCGAGCTACGACGAGAACACATGCTGCTGTGTGAAGGAATCATTTCTGTGCCCGGCTGCACGCCAGTCGCCTGGGGAACGCCAGGGGACACCGCAGAACCGAGGGACCCCCCCCGCCCCCCCCCGCCGCCCAGGCTGGCACTCCTGTCAGTTGCCTTCACGTGATCATCGCCCTGTCCCGCCAGCCCCGAGCCAGTCTGTGCCCCGGAGGAGGGCAGCGGCCCTGGCGGCAGCCAGCGGGGCCTCCCCTAGGCTGGCTTCGTCCCCTCGCTGGCGACCTCACTTGCTCCTCCGAAATAGCTGCTTGCTTTTCCTGCCCATCTGACCGGTGTACGCCTCGGACTTCAGGCACCTTGGGGGATGGGGAAATCACTCACTTTATTTTGGAAATTTGGGATTAAAGCTTTTTTTTTTTTTTTTTTTTGTAATCTCAGAAGCTAGGAAGCAGAGAGATGCAGTTGTGTTCTTCCCTGCCTTAGGCCAAGTCTCTGGGGTGGAGAGGTTACAAAATATCCCACATGCAAAAAAATAATGTTAACAATAGGGGTCATCCAAGAAACAGTAGGTCTACACATTCCTGTCTCCCCTGTCGCCACAAGTACAGACCAAGCCACCTTGTTACAATCCCACGCTGGGACTCCAAGAAACCAGAAAAAGCCCTGTGTGCCTGCTTTTTACCATAGAGGGAGACACTCTATTAGCCAGGGTCAGATCCAAGACAGAACAGGCTCACCTTGCAAAATGCAGGCATCCTCCAGGCTCCATGCGGAAAGCTCCGAAGGACGTGAGTACGGCCCATCGGGGTTCCTGAGGCTGTGTTTCTGCGCGGGCACCAGCGCTGGAGCTCGGCCCCTACGCCAGCGCTGCACAGACAGCATGCGCCAAGAAGCCGTCACGCCTGTGTTGCGGTCATCTACACACACTCCAAAGGGTCCACGTGAGTCCCTCCTGTCTCCACCGGCAGTGGGCTCTCAGGCCAGCATGGGAGAGCCCGGCCAGCCCCGTGAGGACCTCGCACGTTAGAGACTCCCAACCAGAGAGTCCCCTGCTTCTCAAAACACCCTTGTCCCTCTCCGCCATGTCCGCGGTCAAAATTTAGATGCTTTCTGGCTTGAATGGTCGTTCTGTAAGCTCCATGGGGTTCAGAGAGGGGGTGTGCCCTAGACGCCTCTGCTAATTTTGCCATTTCACCGGCCAGCATGGCGGTGGCTTTGACAGCACAAGGGGACTCTATGCCTGCTGTCCCCTTGTGACTGCCTGACCCGCGGCTTCCCTCCCATTTCCTGAGCCCAGCCACTGCCCTCCCCTCTGACCGCTGTCCCCCGCAGTCCCGGGGGGGGGCACTGCATGCTCACTCTCATGTCTCAGACTTGCATAAAGGTGGCATGTACCTGAAGATTGAGGACACAGGCCCCAGGGGCCTAATGTTCAGTTTCAAATAGCTGGACAGGTGGCCACACATCACCCCTCGTTTTTTCTGCCTCTATATCGTGATTACGTTTACTCCCAAAGTCCCATGTTTTCACAAAAGTTCTCCAATGTTTATGAACTTCTTTTGGCAAAAATAGTGTCATCCCGAGCAGAAAGAGAGTGTCTGAGCCTCAAAGAGGAAGTGTGGCTTCCCTCCACCCACTACCAGGCCAAGACATGCACCCCTCTGGACACAGGATCCTTAAGTCAAAGGAAAATTCAGGAAAAAGCTGAATTAAAATGAGAGTGCTGGGCTTGATTTTTGCACCACCCTCCCCTTTCCACTGTTCCCTCTGTCTCTGCATATACCTGGAAGTCTCACCTTCCTTTCACTGACCTCATGGTGGAAAGACTGGAGACGGCCAGCGTCAGGCTAATGGCCAGCATGCAGCACAGGGAACAGGAGAACACAGGCCTGGAGCTTGGCCCAGAGTGTGGAGACCCCAGCTTAGGGGGCAAAGTCGCCAAGGTGGGAGAATGAGTGGCTTTGTGACAGTGAAAGTAGTAGACAGCTCAGGAAGAAGTCTGGGGGTGGGGGGGGACAGGGAGACCCTGCCTGACTCTCCACTGCCCACAGCAGTGCCAAAACAGGCTCACAAACTGAGTTTGAAACCCACCAGTGGAAGATGGCATCAAAACAGGTGGGCCTCTTGCAGGAAGCCTGGCAGGGGGTTGTCACGAAGGGCAGATTAGCGACCACCAGTGCGCATTACTGAAGAAGGGTTGACTGACCAAGAAAATCACCCACGAAGCTACTTGCATAAAGTCCTCCAGTAATTATGTCATACAACTGATTACAAAAAAAAAAAAAAAAATCAACAGTTCTTTTCTGCCCAGGAAACAAATGCAAACTCTATCTGGCGACACTAAGTCTTTGAAGAGGAGGTCCCCTGCTCTCCCTCTGCCCACCTGAGCGAAGCTGCATAAATGTCCTGGGTACCGCAACCTACCCAGCCACCCCGGAATGGATGGTAGGAAGAGAGATTTCCAGCTCCTTCCCTCGCAAGCATGTGACCCCTCCCGTCAAGCCAGCCACGGAGTGGGCCACCCTCAATGTGGCCAAGGCCATCGTCCCAGCATAACCAGTACTGACCCAACCAGCTCTGCCTGGGGTTGGCTCAGGTTGACTCGGTTTCTAAACCATACAAGCTTCCGGCCACCTTCCCTGAACCCCAGGAGGAAGCCAGAAAAGATCTGCAGTCTCGGCTGGGGTCAGCTACTAATACCATAACACCAAACCGCAAGTCCCTTGTCTTAGAGAGGGCGTCACCAGACACAGAAGCGCATTCCCTCAGCCCCCCACCCAGCCATCTCCCCTCCCTCTGCTTCTGTGGGTAGGAAGGGGCTCCCAGCAGCAGAGAAATGCCTGGAAGACAGCTTGTGACCCCAAATAAAGCCCAGAACGGCCTGCCGCCCTGGCGCCTGGGCACTGCTAGGCCAGCTCTCAGCCAAGCAGCCAGGAGGTGCCTTTGTCATGGGCCACATCTTTTCTTGTTTTCCTGTTGACCAATAACCTGTGAACTAAGGGGGGGGGCTTCAGAACTGAGATGTGAAACACATTCATTCTGGATATATTTTTTTACAAGGGGCTAGAGTGTAGTCGATTCCTTTTGCACACGTTTCATTCAAATTCCATGCACACTGAACCACCTTCACTAGCAAACCCCACTCTCCAACCCTCCCCACGGAAGCAAGCCTCCAGGAGAGCCCCCCCCCACCATGCACCCACCAATCTACCTCACATCCTCCTCCCAGGACCCCAGCACCCTCCTAATGCCACCCCCAGTCCAGGAGGCCAGACAGGTGATGGGTCTGCAGTGCTGACATGGAAGCTCCCCGTCAGCCTCTCCGACCCAGGACCCCCAGTCCCACTCCACATGCAATCAGAACCCTTTGGGACACGGCTCCGAGCTGCCCAGAAGCATGCCCCAAACCCTAACCGTCAGATCTCTGGAGTTCCGAAATGAAGACTAGAAGAGACCAGTCAGAAGTATTATGCAAGTAGAATGCTGTCCAGTGGGAAGAACGCCCATGGCCTTCCGCTGAGCCTCATGCTAAGGGGCCCATGCTCCCCAACCTCCCTCCGCACCCATTTCATTCTCTTCCTTTCCTCTCCCTGCCTGCGTCCCAAGCACCCGGCTGGTGAGTCACCCCATGATGGCTCCCATCACTCAAGGAGCTACTGAGCTTCCTGCGTACCAGCTTCCTGTGGGACTCAAATGAGGCGACACTCAGAGGCTGGGTGTCACAGTCTGCTCCCAGCCTGGCATGGAGGCGAAGCAACCTTGTGAAGAACATTACCGCCTGCCTTGGCTTCTCTTCGCTACCGAGGAGGGCAGAAAGCAAAGACTCGTATTCGGTGGGCGCAAACCCCACAGTGCCTATCCTCGGGGCGCCACCACAGACCCCAAGTAGCTGATGGAACTCCTTGCTTTTGTCCATTCCCACCTGCCTGCCCAGCCGCTGGGGAATTGGAGCATGCCACCTGGGAGTACGAGGCTGGGCACCAGCTCCCCAGCGGACACCTGGAGATGAGCACTCAGCGATTCCGGCCTCCACATTTTCTGGCGCCATGGGCGACCAGCTGGGAATGTAGTTTGACCACGCCTAATGTGAAGTAATGGACACTGTAGGGAGAGTGCAGACGAACCTCCAGCACTTATAGCAAGGCCAGCGTCAGAGTCTGGGATGCTCCTATTTTTCACACAGTCACAGTTCCCATGCCTTTCTAAGCTCAGCTTGAGGAACATGGGACCGCCCACTTCCCATGGGGCCCAGAGAACTCCATCTGTACTCCACAAAGCAGTGCCTGTGGCCTGGCCCTCACACCACGCCTGGTGACAGATCACTGATGCAAGAGCAAAGACGGCTGCCCTTTGGAGGTGCCCTCAAGATCACAGCTTTGCTGCTGAGGAAGGGCAACAAATATTAACTCCAAAATAAGTAATTTCCCTAACTCTAAACCCTCACCCACTGCCTAGCATGGTATCTCCAAAGAGGTGAGAGAAACAGCCACCTGCCCCAGACCCACAGCGCCCCCAGGTGGTGTCCCACACCCACCCCCTCATTGCGGGCTCCCTGGTCCCCCCCCTCCCTGCCCTGGCACCCCTCCTTCCCACTGCCCCTCTGCTTTCTGAAGGCCGTGGGAAATGATCCAAAGCGAAACTAGGCATGGAGTTTTGCTGAACAGTAACACACCGTTTCATGCTATCGTGTTGCCAAACGACCCTCAAAATGTAAAGCCACACATATACCGTTTGTCCCATGAAGAGTCTCATCTTTCCCGCCTCTGAAAACCTTCAGATCTCTGACATTGAAGCAGGTTACGTTGTTTTGAGCAGTTGTGTAGACCCCAAAATATATTTTCTGTAATCACCAGGATTTCTCAAAAGGCCTCCTGTAATTATTATACATGTGAATTTTTTCCTTATTTATAAAATATATATAAATTATTTTTAATACATCAACTTTAGTAGAAATTTGTACCAACACAGTAACAGTATGTGGCATTTGAAATAAGTTTGTGTTTATTTTGGTGTATGACACAGTATTGAACACACAATGTATTTGCAGTACCACTTGACAAAAAAAAAAAAGATGACTCACAGACTACCATAAAGTTGTCATTGTAAATGCTCTTTTTCTGAGGATTTTACAATAAAACTTGAACAAAAAAAAAAAAATCACCTTTCTCTTGTGCCAGTCTGTCAGTAGTTGAGAGAGTGAGAATTAACGTAGGCAAAACTTGGGTCCCATTCCAAGCCTTTGTCCATCGTAATCAAAGGTGTCGGTGACCTTATTACTTCTCCAAAGGTGCCACTTGCCGAGGCCATGCTATTGAGGACATGGTACACCATGAATGTGGGCAGACAGGGAGAGCACACACTCATTTTATAGCAGTGGCCCAGCCAAGCTGACACACAAAATAAACCCAAGTGACATAAACACCACAGTGTCTCTCTCTCTCTCTCTCTCTCCTGGAGCCCCCCAAGGTGTCATGACCCCTGATGGGTACTTAAGCATCCATTTCAAATCTGACACTAGCGCCACAGGTAAATGTCACTGGAGTCTCCAGCATCACAGAAGCGGAAACAACACTTCAATCCCAGCCATGTGGTCACCGCACCTTTCCCTGAACCCGGATGCTGCTCCCTGTAGCCTCAGCTGCCCTGACCTCGCTTCCTCAAAGGTCTCACACCTTCTTTCTCTGCCTTGTTAACATTCAGGGGGGACCCAGCAGCTCCCCGTGCGCTGAACACTGTGCCTGACACAAGCCCAGACACGCGGGCTGAGGCAGAAAGCCACGGCCATGTGCACACTAGCCCACACCCACTAGCGGCACGTGCGGCAGCTGCCTCCCCGCGCTCGCGAGTGCCAGGAAAGACGTGGGGGGGGGGGGTAGCGAAGGTGCCGCCACCCCAGGCCCGGCCCGAACGTGTCAGGTGCTTGTCTCACCTGTGACGTCCGACCGCCCCACCGAACCCAGCCCAAGGAGGCCACTCGCATGAAAAGCACCTGGGCCCAGCCCACGCGCCCAGGTTCTCTGCTCGAGAAGAGTGCAGGCCCCTCAGTTTGGCTCCTCCCGTGGCCAGGACCACCTTTGCAACCACATCCGCTGATTCAGACAGCGTTTTCCAGAAACCGCCCTTTATTTAACCCAGGCCTGGTCCCCATGGAGCCTAGAGGCTGCAAGAGTCCAGTAGGAAGAACCGCCGGAGCCCAGGTGGGGCAAGGGTGCAGGCCTGGGGCCATTTTCCAGATGAGGTGATTAAACATGAAAGGGGCAGGAGAAACAGTTCAATGGTTAGATACACACCTGAGCAAGCCCAGCACCAGTGGGCGGGGGGGGGGGGGGGGGGGGGGCTGAGATGTCCCAAGTTCAAATGTCCAGATCCCGTGTGTTGCAGTCAGGATCGCGTTGCTGGCAGAAATCACTCGACCAAGAGCAGCTCTGGGTAAAAAGGGTTTATTTTGGCTTACAGACTCAAGAGGAAGCTCCGCGATGGCAGGAGAAACAACAGCATGAGCAGAGGGTGGACATCACCCCCTGGCCAACATAAGGTGGACAATAGCAACAGGAGAGTGTGCCAAACACTGGCATGAGGAAACTGGCTATAACACCCATAAGCCCGCCCCCAACAAGACACCGCCTCCAGGAGGTGTTAATTCCCAAATCACCATCAGCTGGGCAACTGGCATTCAGAACACCTGGGTTGATGGGGGACACCTGAATCAGACTGCCACCCCATGTCTAACAGCTGTGCATGCCCACGTGCGCTTGTAAGTCCAGGCCTTCAGGGAAGCTGAGGCCTGAGAGTTAACCGAGCCCCGCAAGTTCCAGAAGGAGCAAAAAAGACTTCTGCTCCAAACAAGACCCGACGGAAGAGCTACGGAGCAGGACACCCGACGTGCCACTCCATGGCCACGAGCCCGCACAGGCAAGCCTCGAGGACAGGACACATACGCATGCATGTAACACACACACACAAAGTAAAAAGTAAATGGAGCCGGGCGTGGTGGTGCACGCCTTTCACCCCAGCACTCGGGAGGCAGAGATAGGAGGATCACCGTGAGTTCGAGGCCACTCTGAGACTACATAGTGAATTCCAGGTCAGCCTGGGCTACAGTGAGACCCACCTGGAAAAACCAAATAAATAAATAAATGGGAAGTCCTGCTTGAAAAACAGTGGGCATGGCAACTTGTTTGCCAATAGAAGCAACAATAACAATGGTTTTTGCATGACCAGCACCCCAGGGTGTTCGTCACAGGCAGGATAGCTTTTTGAGAGGTCTCTACACACAGCAAAGTGGGTCCCAGACTGGAAGAGCTGCAAGGTAGAGTGCCAAGTTCTTACAAAAGGTAGAAGCTGACCTGGAGAGATTGCTTAGTGGTTATGGCACTTGCCTGCAAAGTCAAAGGACCCAGGTTTGATTCCCCAGGACCCACGTTAGCCAGATGCACAAGGTGGCACATGCATGTGGAGTTCGTTTATAATGGCTGGAGGCCCTGGCACACCCATTCTTTCTCTGTGTGTCTGCCTCTATCTCTCTCAAATAATAAATAAAAAGTTAAAAAAGAAAAACAAAAGAGACAAACAAGGTAGACACCGACTGTCACACAGCAAGTCCCTCCGAATTGAAACATTTCCCTCTGAGGGGAGGAGAGAGGCTCAGGTCAGCAAGTCTGGGGAGAAGATTGCAAGTCCCCTCCCTGGAGATCTGTAAGAGTTAAACAATTGCCTGGGGGAAGACTCTCCCCCACCCTGGGGACAGCCCCAGTCAAGCTGCCTGAGGTCTTGCGCTGAGCCAAGGAGATGTGACCTCCTCACCGGCACTAGGCCATGCACACTCCCCAAAGCAACCCCCACCCTTCTGTGAGTAACCCCAATCATCTCATCAGTGCACGCTCCCCTAAACAACCCTCACCCTTCGGTGAGTAACCCCAGTTATCTCATCGGTTGGCCAAATCAGATTTTGGTGCAAGTGTGCTTTAGTTTGCTGGCTGGGCCCCATCTAGGGTGACTAGACGTGTGTTCACATCTCCACAGGGCAAGTATCTCCAGACACAATCTTCAGGCTCCACGGGCAGGCGTCTTTTCAGCCAGAGCACTAAAGCTTCCAGATTAAGACCACGATCATGTCTCTGCGCCCACCTCTAGCCCCAGATGCCTGGAGCTTGGGTACCCAGCTACCCTTGGCCTAGAATCACTCTGTTGGGGGCCAGGCTTGTCTTAGGGAGCCATAGGGGCTATCAGGAGAAGTTGGGGAGGTGGCTCAGGGGGTACAGGGCTTGCTGTGGAACCCTGGGGGTCTTCAAAATCCACATAAATGCAGGCACAGTGGTGCACGTCGGTTACCTACCTCTGAGAGGCAGACAGGGAATCCCTAGGGCTCCGTAGCTGGCTAATCCAGCCAATCAGTGAGCTCTAAGTTCAGCAAGAGACCCTGTCCCCAAGAATAAGGGGCACTTCTGTGCATTTATGTCACAGAAACAAATAGGTAACTTTCCACAGAAACCCGCATGGAAATGCTCTAGCATCTATATTCATAATGATCTAAGACTAAAAACAGCCCAGACGCTGTTCAGGAGGGGAAAGTTAAACAGACTGTAGTGTATTCACACCGTGGACTGCTGAACAGGAATAGGCTGCTGATACACACAGACTCACAGGAATCTCCAGAGGATGATGCTGAGTAAACAGACCCATGCCAGGAAGATAGATGCTGTGTGTGTGTGTGTGTGTGTGTGTGCGTGTGTGTGTAAAATGATTAAACTGGATGGACAGTTTGGTTCTAAAACGCCATGTGCTAAGGGCCTGGGTGCCAGCTCGTGGCCTATGGGGGGTGGAAAGCCCTACTCACTGGAGGAAGCAGGTCACAGGGGGCACATCCTCCTCCCTGCCCTCCTCAATGTCTCTCTGCTTCTTGACCACAGGTGAGCAGCTGCGCCACGCCCACCTGCATGAGGTTGTGTCTCGCCTGGGGCCTAAAGATAATGGAGCTAATGACGACGACTGAAATCATGAACCAAAACAAAACCTTTCCTCTCTTTAAATTGTCCCGGGAATGTTGTCACAGTGATGGGAAGCTAACTGCAATGGATTCCATTCTAAAACCATTCTTTATTGTATTTGTTCATTTATTTATTTATTTGAGAGAGAGAGAAAGAAATAAAAAAAAGAGCACAGAGAAAGAATGGGCACCACGGCCTCTAGCCACTGCAATTGAACTCCAGATGCACCACCACTTTGTACATCTGGCTTTACAAGGGTATTGGGGGATCAAACCCAAGTCCTTAGGCTTTGCAAATGTCTTAACCACTAAGCTTTCCCTCCAGCCTCTAATGCCATTCTTTAAATGACAAAACTGTAGAAGTTGAAAGCAGATTGGTGGTTGTCAGGGATCAGAAAGGAGGACAGAATGACAGAGACCCGAGTGTGTCTATAAAAGGAAATGTGAGATCCTTGCGGTGATGGAAATGTTGTCGTGACAGTGTCAGCACCAGTGGCCTGGCTGTGCACTGTGGTTTTCTACAATGTGACTTAGGGGGAAACTAGGCAGAATGGGTACACAGGATATCACTGTGCTGTTTCTAAACTGCAAGTGACTCCATAATGACCTCAAAAGAAACCACAAAATGTCCCCTGGACCAGAAGATGTCACCAGTGAATATTCTTAAAGATTAAAGGAAGATATAAAACCAATTTTACACAAACTCTTTCAGCAAACACAAAGGGGACAGAAAATCCCCCAGCTCATTTTGGTATACCAGAAAAACTCTCCTATTCTAAAACCCCACAAAAACAACCCCAAGGGCTGGAGAGATGGCTTAGTGGTTAAGCGCTTGCCTGTGAAGCCTAAGGACCCCGGTTCGAGGCTCGGTTCCCCAGGTCCCACGTTAGCCAGATGCACAAGGGGGCGCACGCGTCTGGAGTTAGTTTGCAGAGGCTGGAAGCCCTGGCGCGCCCATTCTCTCTGTCCCTCTATATGTCTCTCTCTGTGTGTCTGTCGCTCTCAAATAAATAAATTTTTTAAAAAAACCCAAAAAGGAGGAAAATCACAAGCCTATTACACTCATGATGCGGATCACAACATCCTCAAGAAAATACCAACGATCTAAATGCACCAGTTTAGGAAAAAGGACAGAACATTGTGCTTAAATTTATCAACCCCAGATTGTAGAGTTGACTTAACCTTGGGGGGGGGGCGGGTGATGTAACTTTTCTTGGGGGAAAAGGGGAAACGCAGATGAGCATTACAAGAGGTGTAGAAGTGGTGAGAAGATCCACTCACATGCACGCTGTCCTCTCAGCAAAGCAGAAATAGAGACTTCATTCACTGAAGGATAAACCCAAGGGCAAAGTGTTCCCTGTCGGACAAGGACCAAAAGAGGATCCTACCTCCTGCCGGCACTGTGCTAAGGTCCTAGCCAGAGCCACGAGAAATAGCAAAGACAGGTGTAAGGAAATGAAAGAAACATGTCTATGTGATCACGCATACAGAAAACTAAAGTGATATACAAGACTGTAGTAAAGCTGATGAAAAATTGCACAATAGAAACCATTATATTCCTACCTACCAACAACAAACTATAGAAATGACTTTTTTAAAAGATATTATTGCGGGCTGGAGAGATGGCTTAGCGGTTAACCGCTTGCCTGTGAAGTCTAAGGACCCCAGTTCGAGGCTCGGTTCCCCAGGTCCCACGTTAGCCAGATGCACAAGGGGGCGCACGCGTCTGGAGTTGTTTGCAGAGGCTGGAAGCCCTGGCGCGCCCATTCTCTCTCTCTCCCTCTATCTGTCTTTCTCTCTGTGTCTGTCACTCTCAAATAAATAAATAAATAATAAACAAAAATTAAAAAAAAAAAGAAACTAAAAGATATTATTGGGTTTTTTGGGTTTTTTTTTGTTTTGTTTTGTTTTGTTTTTTGAAGTAGGGTTTCACTCTAGCTCAGGCTGACCTGGAATTCACTATGGAGTCTCAGGGTGTGGTGGCACATGCCTTTAATCCCAGCACTCGGGAGGCAGAGGTAGGAGGATCGCCATGAGTTTGAGGCCACCCTGAGACTCCATAGTGAATTCCAGGTCAGCCTGAGCTAGAGTGAAACCCTACTTTGAAAAACAAACAAGCAAAAAAGGTATTTATAGGGGGCTGGAGAGATGGCTCAGCAGTTTAAGGCACTTTCTTATAAAGCCTGACGGTCTGGATTCAATTCCTCAGTACGACATAAATCCAGATGCACAAAGTGGTACATGTGTCTGGAGTGTCTTTGCAGCAGCAGGAGGCCCTGCATGTGTTCTCTCTCTCTCTCTCTCAAATAAATATTTGTAAAAGATATTTATAATAACAGTAAAAGATACCTAGGGTTAAAATCAATAAAAGTATGCAAGATAGTCCTGAAACTAATTCTAGAGCTGCAAGAAACATTAGAGATACAAAATGGACACTAAATGTGGATGGAGTGGACGATGTAGTAATATAATAATGTGAGTTTTTCTCAGACTGACTCATAGAATAATTGCAATCCAGGGATTTGGGGGCTGCAGGGATGGCTTAATGGCCAAGGTGTTTGCCTGCAAAGCCAAGGGACCCTAGTTCGATTCCCCAGGACCCATGTTAACCAGATGCACAAGGGGGCCCACATGTCTGGAGTTCGTTTGCAGTGGTGAGAGGCCCTGGGGCACCAATTCTCTCTCTCTCCTCTCTCTCTCTCTCCCTCTTTCTCTGATAATAATATAAATTCTCTGATAAATTTCTCTGATAAACAAATATAAAGAAAATATTTTTAAAAGGGACTTGGGAAAACTAAACTGCATATGGAAGTTTCTTTTTAGTAAGTATATAAAATAGTAAGTTACTGTGGCATATTCACATTTACAGATCATGGTGCCTGTCATATTCACCCCATCACATTCCCTTGTCCCCTCCTAAAGATCCTCTTCACCCTCCCAGTCAGTCCCCATGTGAATGAAATGTGTATCTATACGAATTCCTATATATGAAAGAAATATATATCATAAAGATTCTGTATACAAGAGGGAACATGTGACATTTTTCTTTCCTTTTTCCCTACCATTCTTCTCATTCCTCTTTCCACAGTCCTCCTTCTATTTTCATATCTTATATGCATATTTTTTAAATCTAGATTCTGCCTTTTTTAGTAGAATGTGATATTTGTTTTTCTAAGTCTGGCTTTTGCTTAGCATCTCCATCCAGTTTCCTATAAACTACATAATGTCGTTCTTGTGTACTGATGAGTAAAACCTCCACTGTGCACACACACACACTTCCTTATCCATGCGGCTGTGACGGGCATCCAGGCTGGCCCCGTCTACTGACTGTCGTGCGGCACACTGCAGTGGACGTGGACACACAGCACCAGGGCAGCGTGCTGACTTACGTTGCCTCACGTAGGGCCAGGATGATTGCCAAGTGGTTAAAGGCACTAGTATGCAAAGTCTGCTGACCTGGGTTCAATTCCCCAGTGCCCACGTAAAGACAGATGCAGTGTGGCACATGAACCCGTGATTCCAACGGGTCTGTGACATTAGGAGACAGAGCCAGGCTAACCCGAAGCCCACAGGCCAGCAAGCCTGATGTTCATTTGCAGTGACAAGAGACCCTCTCTCCGGGGAGGTGGAGCCCAGACACCTCAAAGTTTTTCTTTAGACAAAATTACCAGGCTGAAAAGATGGCTGACCAGTTAAGACGTTTGCCTGCAAAGGATCCTGGTTCAACTCTCCAGGACCCACGTAAGCCAGATGCACAAGAGGGTGCATGCATCTGGAATTCATTTGCAGTGGCTGGAGGTCCTGGCATGCTCATTCTCTCTCTCTCTCTCTCTCTCTCTCTCTCTCTCTCTCTCTCTCTCTCCCTCCCTCCCTCCCTCCCTCCCTCTTTCTTTCTCTCAAATAAAGAAATAAAATATATTTTTTAAAGCATGAGAAGAAAACTGAAAAAAAAATAATTTTAAAAAATTACTTATTTATTTGAGAGAGAGCATGGTGTACTTGTCACCTGTTAGAATGGCCCTGAATAGGTTGACTACGCCTTCCTTTAGCTTGCATCACAGTTTCTTCTACCCCATAGATTCTTAGGTTTGGTCTCTTGATCATATCCCAGAGTTGTTAGAAATTATGATCATTCTCACTTTTCCCTTCCTTTTCATTTTGGCTTGTGTGTAAGTGTGTGTGTGTAATGTGGCGTGTGCACGTGCACAGTGTGTGTTGGTGCGTGTGTGGTGTACGCGGGGTCTTGCAGGACCCACACGCTTGTGAGCTCTCCTGCAGTGGCCGGAACAGCGTCAGGTGTCCCGCGCCACCGTTCTGCCGCCACCCTCACTGCGAGCCAGAGCCTCTTACGGACGCTGGCGCTTGCTACTTTCCACAAGCCTGGGTGATTCCCAGGCCTCTGCTCCCCTTTGGAGGACTGGGGTCGTGGCACATGTGGCCATGATCAGATGTTACGTAGCATCTGGAGATTGGAGCTCAGGCTATTTTGGGGCCTCTCAGACCCTCATGCGTCCCCGGGGAGCATACTTAACCACTGAGCCATTTCTCCAGCCCTCTTTTGTTTTCACTTTATGGTTACCTGACTGTAGTATTTCATTAACTTTTTCTTCCCTTCCTGATATTCTTTCTTCTGCTTGGTCTAGTCCATTTAAGATACTTTTCACTTTGCTATGTATCTAACTACTGAGTTTTGCAGGTCCCACATTTCTATTTGTGTTTGTTTTTCTTGATGAGTTTCTAACCCACATGCTTATTTCTTAGCTCTCTATGACCTTTAGAACTACTGTAAAGAAGGCATGGCAAGATGGCTGGTTGGGGGCGATCTCCACAGGATGCCAGAATTGAGAAAAGTCAGAGGAACAATGGACAGACTCAGTACCAAAGAGAGGAAGAGCATCAGAAAGCCCAGGAGATCACAGAACAGCCGAGAAGCCCAGAGAACAAGCAGGTAATGTCGTGAAGATGAGGAACAGCCCACCGGGCTCCCTGGAGGAGGAGAGGGAACAGACGACTCTTCCGCTAGGTAAGACACCAGGCCCTGGTCCTAGCCAGACAATGCCAAGTTCTCACAAGCCTTAAGTCCAGTTGGAAGACTTAGTGTGAAAGTGAAAGTGAGCGTTGGATTTCTGTATTGGTCACTTTTCTCGTGGTTATGAAGAAACACCTGAGAGAGCAACATGAGGGAGGGAGGACTTACTCTGGCCCCCACACACAGAGGGCAGAACCCGCCTTGGCAGGGAAGGTCTGGAAAAATTCGTGGTGGCAGGACCATGCAACTGGCCCTCCTCGTGTCTTGGAGGACCAGGAAGCAGAGAGCAAGGAACTTGACCGCTGTGCTGCCTACATTCAGGGTGGGTCTCCCACCCTCAGGCAGACCTCTCTGGAAATCCTTCAGAGATGCCCCCAGATGTGTGTCTCCTAGGTGACTCCAAAGCCAGTCAAGTTGACAAAAATGATTACAAGTTTCAAAGAGGTTTATTGAAAGGGAATTAATTCATTCAAAAGCAACAAACTGACCTCTATATCAACCCAATGGAAGACAAGGGAGGCAGAAAAGCACACAACGAAGTAAAACCCCGCTAAAGAAAAATGAGAGAAAATCCTAAGAATGAATTCCAGCAACCATCGGAAACGGCAGGAGAAATGTGCCGCGGAAAGACAGACTGGGCTAGGAAGAAGGTCAGCAGTTACAAGCACTTCCTGTGTAAGCATGAGTGGCTACACAAAACGTCTGGGTATGGTCATGCATGTCCGTAACCCAGTCTTATGGGGAGCAGAACCCAGAGAATCACTGGAACTTGCAAAAAAAAAAAGGAAAAGTCCAGGACCAGGATGACTCTGGCTCAAGTAAGCATGGGGGAAGCAACGGAGACACTGGGCGTTCCCCTCCAGCCACCACAGACAACGGTGCCCCATTGCAGACGAACACACAGGATGCCACATGGGGGCATATGCGTGTATATGCTACATATGTATACACACACATGCATGTACATGCATGCCAAACAAAAGACAAAGACAGATCGTGGAGCCAGGGTGACGGCTCAGCGGTTAAAAGCACAGGCTGCACAAGCCTGCTGGCCGGGTATTCAGAAGCCCAGAGCCCTCATCCACCAGAACGCACGGTGGCTGTGGCGTAGTCACCATGCAATCCCGATGCTCCTAAGGCAATGGGGAGGGGCCGGGAGGCTCGCAACGCTTGCAAGCCAGCTGGTCTGAGCTTCCCTGTGGTAAATGAAAACCAGGAGAGTCCCTGTCTCAGACACAGCAGATGGACCAACACCACACCCCAAGGCTGTCCTCTGGCCACCACAGTGAACCGTGGCATGCACATGCCCACAGACACACGTATGTACACGTGTACACTACACACAGACATAAACTAGATTGTTAGATTAAATCTTAAAAACATAATCTTGCTGCATGATGTTTATGATAGAAACTTATATGCTGTAAGCATCCAATAAAATAAAAATAATGGATTAGATAAACCAAAATGTCTATAATTTGTCCATAAGGTAAACAGTGCATGGTCTATACAGACAATGGAATGTTATTCAGCCATAGTAAAAATTGAGACTGGGCGTGGTGGCACACACCTTTTATCCCAGCACTCGGGAGGCAGAAGTAGGAAGATTGCTGTGAGTTCAAGGCCAGCCTGAGACTACATAGCCTGGGTAGAGTGAAACCCTACCATGAAAAACTAAAAGAAAAGAAAAAAAGAAATGAGTTATCCATCTATGTTACAATCTAAGCAAACCTTGAAAACATTTGCTGTGTGAAAGACACCAGACACTAAAGGCCATACATTATGGAATCTATTTATATGAAATGCCCAGAATAAGCAAGTGCATGGAGACAGAACACAGATTCATGGTTGCTAAGGACTGGGAGATGGACAGCTAGTGGACACAGCATTGCTTTGGGATGAAAATGGACTGGGAAATGACCATGGGGATAAGAGCACAACTTTGTGAGAAAACTCTAACCACTGGATCGCACACTTCCAAAGGATTGATTTCATCCTTTTTTTTAATTTGGGGTTTTTTTTGTTTTTTTGGGGGGGGGGTTTCCAAGGTAGGGTCTCACTGTATCCCAGGCTGACCTGGAATTCACTCTATAGTCTCAGGGTGGCCTTGAACTCACAGCAATCCTACCTCTGCCTCCCGAGTACTGGGATTAAAGGCATGAGCCACCATGCCCAGCTTTATTTTTATTTATTTATTTGAGAGCAACAGACAGAGAGAAAGAGGCAGAGAGAGAGAGAGAATGGGCACTCCAAGGCCTCCAGCCACTGCAAACGAATTCCAGACGCATGTGCCCCATTGTGCATCTGGCTAATGTGGGTCCTGGGGAATCAAGTCTCGAACTGGGGTCCTTAGGCTTCACAGGCAAGCACTTAACCACTAAGCCATCTCGCCAGCCCGATTTCATCCCTTTTAAAGGAGGAAAGGAGAGTGGGATTCTGTCTCAAAAAGAAATTGTTTTATAGGGAGAAACAATGGCTCATTAAAGGCAGACGGCACTTTCCAGCTTCTGGGCAGTTCGGATTCCAGACAGGAAACAGCTTCGCGGAGAGGTGGGGTCCAAGAGAATGCGCGGCAGCCCTGCGCTGGACACGCAAGACCTGGGGCGCCCAGAGCCTCGGGATGCGCTGCAGGCAAGGCGGCGGAGGGGAAGGCTCGCAGAAAGAGGAAGGGAGGAGGGGAGTGGGCTCAGAAACAGACACAGAGCCAAAAGGCAGTCCAGACGAAGCCGATGTGGAGGCTGCGTCTCGTCTTGGTACTTGGGAACTGCTCTGAGCTTCTCAGCACAAAAAAGCATGGTGCCCAACTGGAGGGATGGCTTAGCCGTTAAGGTGCTTGACTGCAAAGCCTGAGGACCCAGGTTTGATTCCCCGGTACCCACGAAAGTTAGATGCACGAGGTGATGCATGCATTTGAAATTCCATTTGCAGTGGCTCAAAGCCCTGACATACCTATTCTCTCTCCACCTCTCTAATGAATAAACAATATTTAAAAACATTTCTTTTTTAAAAGCCTAGTGTTGTAATGGGAGCCATCTTGAGAAGGTCATGCCTAAGGTTCCTGCTTTGAAAACATGAGTCCATATATATATATGGTTTGAGTCCTTATGTTTTATTTCACTTGGAGCTCACAGTAAGTATTGTCAGGCTGTCCTGGCCAGTGTCCACTTTGCTGTCCAGCGTGGCCTGAGCAGAATGCCACGGAAGCAAGTTCACTGAAAAATGTATAATGTGGGTTTCAGATTAGAGGCATGGAATAGAACTTGCTTTCCTTTTAAAACCAGCAGCTTGGGCTGGGGAAATGGCTCAGAGTCTAAAAGTGTTTGCTTGTAAAGCCTGATGGCCAGGGTTCAGGACCCACATAAAGCCTGATGCACAAAGTTGTGCATGCATCTGGAGTTTGTGTATAAGTGGCAAGAGTCCCTGGCATGACCATACTCATGATTTCTCTCTTTCTTTTTTTTATTTTTATTTATTTATTTATTAGAGACAGGCAGAGAAAGAGAGAGAGCATGGGCACACCAGGGCTTCTAGCCACTATAAAAAACTCCAGAAGCATGTGCCACCATGTACATCTGGCTTATGTGAGACCTGGACAATCAAACCTGGGTTCTTAGGCTTCACAGGCAAGCGCCTTGACCACTAAGCCATCTCCCAAGTCCTAGTTCTCTCCCTCTCTCTCTCTGTCTCTCTCTTTCTCTCTCTCTCCCTCTCTCTCTCTCTTCCCCCTTCTTTTACTCTGCAGATAAATGATAGAAGATAGATAGATAGATAGATAGATAGATAGATAGATAGATAGATAGATAGATGGATAGATAGGAAAACCTGCAACTTGACAGACAGATAAAGAAGACGTGTGGGGCTGGAGGGATGGCCTAGCAGCCAAGGCGTTTGCCTGCAAAACCAAAGGACCCAAGTTTGATTCCCCAGGACCCACGTAAGCCAGATGCACAAGGGGGCGCACGTGTCTGGAGTTCGTTTGCAGTGGCTGTAGGCCCTGGTGCACCCATTCTCCTCTCTCTCTCTCTCTCTCTCTCTTTCTCTCTCTCTCTCTTTCTCTGCCTCTCAAATAAATAAATAAATAAAAATATTTAAAAGAAGAAATGTGGGCTAAGGTTCTAAGAAGGGACTTGACAAAAACCACTAGCTCATTCTTCACAAACTCATAAAATAGCAAACTTAGAGCAAAACTAA
This sequence comes from Jaculus jaculus, assembly GCF_020740685.1. Classification (NCBI taxonomy): domain Eukaryota; kingdom Metazoa; phylum Chordata; class Mammalia; order Rodentia; family Dipodidae; genus Jaculus; species Jaculus jaculus. Next base: position 4,180,977 of record NC_059107.1, on the reverse strand, counting down.
CCAGGGAAAAGAATACAAATAAATTAGAGTGGGAAAAAAAGATGTTGTTATCACAGACAACAGAGATTCATTTGTAAATAATAGATTACTGTGAGCAATTTCATGGGATTCCTACAAAAACTTGGATGGACTATTTCCTAGGGCAAAAAAAATGGTTTGTGAAAAGGGAACTCAGGAAGAAATGAGAAGTCCAAACAAGCCTACAAAAGAAAGCAAATCAATAGTTTATCTACACACGCACATGAAGGAAGTGCACTTTAAGAAGCCGTTCTCTCTCTTACATGGAATGTTTTGGAAAACAGAAAAGAAAGGAAAGCCCAATACACTTTATGACGCTAGTAAACTCTGAAAGGAACACCAGAGGAGACCGGTAAAAGACAGGAAAATGATAGAGCAATCTCACCTGTGCACAATGGGAACCCTCTAAACGGAATTCTAGCAAATCAGATTTTAGGAAATGTGTCACGACCAAAAAGAGCACATCCCGGTGATACGGCTATAGCATGTCCTTAGGAAATCTGTTAATAAAATTTACTGCAGGTTGCTGGGCGTGATGGTGCACGCCTTTAATCCCAGCACTCAGGAGGCAGAGGTAGGAGGATCGCTGTGAGTTCGAGGCCACCCTGAGACTGCATAGTGAATTCCAGGTCAGCCTGGACTAGAGTGAGACCCTACCTCGAAACCCCCCCCCCAAAAAAAAAGTGTAAGAGCAAAAGAAAGGGAAGGAGAGCTGACAATACGGTCTGCCAGACACAAAGTAGCCATGGCATTCATGACCTCACAGTGGCCGATGCTACCTCACAAGACCTGTGTGATATAGAAGGGGGGAAAATGACATCAAGCCAAGTGGCGCACGCCTTTAATCCCAGCACCCGGGAGGCAGAGGTAGGAGGATCGCCGTGAGTTCAAGGCCACTCTGAGACTACAGAATGAATTCCAGGTCAGTCTGGGCTATAGTGAGACCCTAACTCAAAAAAAAAAAAAAAAAGACATCAAAATAGAAGAGACTAGTTGGAAAGAAAAGGAGGTTCAGGGGAGGGACAGATGATGGTGGTAAGAGGGGATCACAATCAGGTATATTGTCTATATGGATGGAGGTTGTCAATAAAAAGGTCTTTTTAATCTTTTTATTTACTTATTTGCAAGCAGAGATAGAGAGAATGGGTGAGCCATGGCCTCCAGCTGCTGCAAACAAACTCCAAGTGTGTGTGCCATTGTTTGCATCTGGCTTTATGTGTGTAGAGGTGAACTGAACCTGGGTCACTAGGCTTTGCAGGCAAGCACCTTAACCATTGAGCCATCTCTTCAACCCCAGTAAAAAGTTTTTCAAAAGGACACAGAAAAGGTACTTGACAATACTCATTCATCATTGAAAAACATTCTTAGTGAGTGGCGGCCTTACAGGAGTTTTCCTAGGAAATCCACCAGACTTGAGGATCTCTAGTGGGGATCCCTGGGTGAGATGACGGGTACTTGGAGCCAAGCGTGAACAGCTAGACCACAGGCCCCGCCCATCAGGGCTGAGTCACTCTCCTGGAGCATCTTCTTTTCCTTTTCTGAATAGAAATTCCTGCCAAGATTTACCTTGCATTGACTCCACCCCTGCTCATGTGAGGGAGGCAAGGAAAGGCTGGGGTTGCCTTGAAGTTTTCCCAGACCCCCAGACAACCTGCACATTAGCTCCTCTTCTCCTTGCTGTGACTAGATACCTGACAGAAAGCAAGTCAGGGGTCTGGAGAGATGGCTTAGTGGTTAAGGCACTTGCCTGTGAAATCTGAGGTCCCATGTCTGATTCTCCAGATCCCACGTAAGCCAACGCACAAAGGTGAGGCAAGCACAAGGTCACACAAGCCTGCTAGGTGGTGCAAGCATCCGGAGTTCGACTGCAGTGGCTGAGGCTCTGGCATGCCAATTCTCTCTCTCTTGCTCACTCGCTTGCTCTCTTTAAAATTTAAAAAAAAAAAATCCTCTACATCTTTGCCCTTAAGAAAAAAAAAGTGAGGGCCGGCATGGTGATGCACACCTTTAATCCCAGCACTTGGAGGATGGGATTCCCAATCAGCCTGGCTAGAGTGAGACCCTACCTTGGGGAAAAAAAGTGTGTCAGGGAAAGGAGGGTGCAAGCTGGCTCACATTTTGGGAGGGTGAGGTTTATCATGGTGAGAAAGACAAGGCAGCAGTGTGAAGCCACTTGCTCACATCTCGGCAGCTCAGAAGCTCATCTGGAATTCTTCTGTCTCCGTTATTCAGTCTAAGCCCCCAGCCCATAGGCTGGCGCTACCTACTTCTGGGCAGGTCTTCCCACCTAGTTAATCCTCGCTGGAAAATGTGATTCAAAGCCACCTCACAACATGGAACAAATCAAGACTTAAAGGAGATGCCTACACCTCCCCTGGTGTGTTAGTTTGAATGTGTGTCCCCCATGGATGCAGGTGTTTTATTAAAATTGAGTTGCAGGGCTGGAGAGATGACTTAGCAGTTAAGACATTTGCCTGCCAAGCCAAAGGACCTCAGTTCGAGTCTCCAGGACCCACGTAAGCCAGATATACAAGGGTCCCTACTGTTTGCTGTTTCTGCCTTTGGTTTTCACAAGCTGTGTGGTTCTCTTTCACCCTCTCTCTCTTTCTCGCTCCCTTGGGTCTGTGAAAGGCGGCCAGCTGCTTCTACCATCTATGGAACGTCCCCTGGACCTGTAAGCCCGGCACAAGCCCCTCCCTCCCGTAAACCGGGCCTGGGCTGGACGTTCATCCAGCAACGCAACGCTGTCTGCAGCACCCGGAGATCTCCCAAGAGCTTGCTCTAGAGCAGCAAACCGTGTGACCTGGGCTTGTGTCATCTGGGGAGAGGGTGCTGTGTTATACCGGTGTGAGAAAGCATAGAATTTAGTAAATGTAAGTTAAGACTGTGGAGAAAAGTGACTGGCTGTCCACAAACGGTGTCCCCTCCCCATGGGCAGGCAGGTGAGCAGCCTGGGCAGGCACAGTGGCTCTGTGTCTGCATCCGGGCCACTAGAAGTAGTTTGCACCACTTACAGCCTCACCAAGCAAATTTTCCCAGTGTGATCCCCCTCCATGCTAATTCCACCTCTATGATACCCTTGGAAGCCATATGTTGAAAGGCCCTTGGTCCTTGGTTGTGATTTGACAGGCCACCGATTAGCACCACATGTTTTAAAACTCAAGTGAGCAAGAAATACACTTATTTCTATTATAGACACTAACTTTTAAGACTTTTATAGCAGGTAATATTATCCTGACTGGTAGAGTAACTAAACAAGACACCAGAGGTGCACCAGAATGCCCACTCCCTTTGGAGTCAACAACAGAAGAAAATAAGGGGACATATTGCTTCCCTTTAGCAGAGGGCAGGAGGCCCAGCGGGTGTGACAAGATGGCAGGCAAAACAATTGTCACTATTTACAGTGGCGTTAAGTAGGTGGAAAATCCAAGGTTTTGTTTAAAAAAAAAAAAAAAAGCCACTCTATTTAGAACCCATAACAGAGTTTTGCAGCTTTGGCAATGGATACAGAAAATGCATGATCTGACATACCAGCAGCAAGTAGCTATAAAACGTAATTTTCAAGGTGGTGTGTCCTTGTAATCCCAGAACTTGGGAGATGGAGGCAGGAAGAGCAGGAGTTGAAGGTCAGTCGCAGCTACATAGTAAGTTTGAGGCCAGCCTGGGCTATGTTAGACACTGTCAAGGAAGGGAGAAAACAAGGGAGAGGAAGAGAGACAGAGAGAGAGAGAGAGAGAGCAATGTGGAGAGGAGACCTAAAGTACAAATAACAGTATTTGGAGCTAGACAGGTGGGGAAGCCATGTCATTTATACTTACTGTCATGGGACTGGATTACCTGACTTACAAATAAAATTTTCAATTCCTGTCTTAAAAGGTATCATAATCAAGGTGGGACAGGCAAGTCACCATCTAAGGAAAAATATCCATACTCAGTAAAAGACCGTGCTCTTAGCCTGGCATGGTGGTGCACGCCTTTCAGCCAGCCAGAAGACAGATGGGAGGATCAACGCGTCATAACCCTTCCTCCCTAAACTGTACCTGGCCTGGACGTTCATCCCACAAGGCGACGCTGTCCACAGCACCTGGAGATCTCCCAGGAGCTTGTTCCAGAGAAGCCAACATGGGCTTGTGTTATCTGGGGAGAAGCTGCGTAGTAAATTCCATGTCAGCCTGGGCTACAGCCAGACCCTACCATGAAAAACCAAAGGCAAAAAAAGACAGTGATCCTACCCAAATACAAGAAATTCTTTATTTTTTTTTTCTTTTTCTTTTTGGCTTTGGCTTTTCGAGGTGGGGTCTCACTCTAGCTCAGGCTGACCTGAAATTCACTATGTAGTCTCAGGGTGGCCTCGAACTCACCTACCTCTGCCTCCTGAGTGCTGGAATTAAAGGCATGCACCACCACTCCCAGCTCTTCTTTAATTTTTTCTATAATTTTTATTTCCATTTATTAATTTGAGAATGACAGAGAGAGAGAAAGAGGCAGATAGAATGGGCACTCCAGGCCCTCCAGCCACTGCAAACAAACTCCACACGTGTGCACCCCCTTATGCATCTGGCTAACATGGGTCCTGGGGAATCGAACCTGGGTCCTTTGGTTTTGCAGGCAAATGCCTTAACCACTAAGCCATTCCTCCAGCCCTAATTTTTTTATATGAGAAAAGATCTCACTTATAGCCCAGGCTGGCCTCCAATTTACTACCTCAGCTACCCAAGGGCTGGGATTATAGGTTTGAGGCACAATGCTTGACTAAGAAATTGATTTTTTAGAGAGAGAGAAACTCATAGTAGAGGCTGGACTGGACCTCCCTATGTAGCCAAGATGACCTTGAAGTCCTGATCCTCCTGCCTCCTCCTCTCAGGTGCTGGGATTACAGGTGTGCACCATCATGCTTGGTTTATGGGATTGAACCCAGGGCTTCATGCATTCTAGAGAGATACCATACCAACTGCTAGCCATCAGCTAAGAAATTCTTTGGGGGTTTGTTTTCTTTTCCCAAGGCAGGGTCTCACTCTAGCCGAGGCTGACCTAGAATTCACTATGTAGTCTCAGACTGGCCTCAAATTCACAGCAATCCTCTTACCTCTTCCTCCCGAGTGATGGGATTAAAGGTGTGTGCCACAACACCCGGTCTGCTAAGAAATTTATTTTGCATGGGAAATGATATGAAACATTTATTTGATACACTGGACAATAACAGAGCTAAGTAATCCACTCCACAGCAACATGACAAAAACATTACCCCGTCAACACAGCGTAGGATTTAAATGTGACCCATGGCGAGGGCTTCTGTCAAGAAAGATAGTGAAATTGCTGCTGCCATGACATTTATTTCCAGTCCCTCCCCAAGCCATACCAAAACACTGGTGGTCCCAATAGTTTTAGGTCAAGCCTAAAGCTCATTTGTAAAAGCCCTTGCTAAGGAATACTTGAGAGAAAGACAGTTTTAAAAAAGGGAACGTCGTCGCTGCAGGTGCAGATCACGGGGCGGAGCCTGATGACCAGTAAACAAAGACAAGGTCCTCAGCCCGCGACCAGGAAAAGTTGCTACCTGAGCTTTCAAGCCACTACCTGAGTTTTCACAGCAGTCCAGCTTCACCTCCTAAGAATGGCAGCAATTAGCAAGTGCAGCGACATGACACCCTGTGCTGACGAGAACTAGGGCAGCTCACACACTTCCAGCGAAAGTGCAAATTGGACCACCGCTTTGGAAAGCAATTTGGCAAAATCTAATTAAGTGAAAGATGTGTTCACATGCAATCCAACACTTGCATTTCTAAATATATAACCTATAGAAACCCTAGCACGTATGTGCAAAAAGCATTTAAAGGCTCACAGTAACCCTGTCATGAAGGAAAACCAGATGCAGACAAGGCAGCCAGCAGCAAGAGAGTTAGGTGCTTATGGCACCTACCTGCAAAGCTTGATGGTCCAGGTTCAATTCCCCAGTACCCACATAAAACCAGAGGCACAAAGCGGCATGTATCTGGGGTTCGTTTGCAGTGGCAAGAGACCCTGTTGTCTCTCTCTCTCTCTCTCTCTTTCTCTCTCCCTCCTTCCCCACCTGCAGATAAATAAAGATATATTTTAAGAAGAATAAAGTGAGTCGGGCATGGTGGCACACGCCTTTAATCCCAGCACTCAGGAGGCAGAGGTAGGAGGATCACTGAGTTCGAGGCCACCCTGAGACTGACTACATAGTGAATTCTAGGTCAACCTCAGGTAGAGTGAAACCCTAACTCAAAAAAATAAAAATTAAAAAAAGAAGAGAGTATTGTATATTTATGGAATGGAATATGAAATGAATGAATTGGGGTTAACATGTATAAACACGGCTAAATTTCAAAAAAAATAATGTTGACTCGGGGATGGAGACATATGTCTGCACCCCACCCCTTGGGAAGCTAAGGCAGAAGTACCGTGAGTTCAGGGGCAGCCTGAGGTGCACAGTAAGGCCCAATCTCAGAAAAACAATACTCATAGTACCACTGAGTGGAAAAGGCAGAGCAGATAAGACATGCACAGGGTTGTAGTCGGTTCCACACTGCTGGGATGAACTTCCAAACAGACACTGCTTATGGGAGGAAGGGATTTATTTCAGCTTAGAGCCGGGGGAAGCTCCTTTGGCCACAGCAGCAGCTGGCTCCATTCATTAACCCAAGCTAAAGAGAGACCACCAGCAGCCAGCAGATGCCAAAAACCGCAAAGACAGCACAGCGACAAGTGAAGACCCTGAGTTCAGACCTCTCTGCACACCTCTGGGCGAGAATCCAGACCGATGCACCCCCAAACCCACCTTGGGGCCAGATGCCAGGATCCACCCCTAGTGACACTTCCTCCATCAAGGGGCTGGTGATCCAAGTTATAAGCTTTAATAAAACACCTGAGTTAGGCTGGAGAGATGGATCTCTCTCTCTCTTTCTCTCCCATAGATTAATTAATTAATTTAAAATTAATTTAATTGATTTTAAAAACACCTGAGTCTATGAGACATATACATTCAAACTACCACAAACTTTTTATAAAGTTTTATTATTTATTTATTTGAGAGAGACAATGGATGCACCAGGGCCTTCAGCCACTGTAAATGAACTCTAGACACATGCACCACCATGTGCATCTGGCTTATGTGGGCTCTGGGGAATCAAACCTGGGCCCTTAGGCTTTAACATGCAAGCACTTTAACCGCTGAGCCATCTCTCTAGCCTTTCTATAACGTTTTAAAAACATGCCAGGTGTGCTGGTGCACGCCTTTAATCCCAGGCCTCAGGAGGCAGAGGTAGGAGGATCGCCATGAGTTCAAGGCCACCCTGAGACTCCATAGTGAATTCCAGGTCAATCTGAGCTAGAATGAGACCCTACCTCAAGAAAAGGGGGGGGGAGTTTTTAAAACATGCAAAAAAAATGTCACTGTATATTCATATGTAATGCCACTTTCATGCATATGTGATGAAAGTGCACAAATGGAATGATGATGACAGCTAAAACAGTCTACTTAGAGGTCACATAATAGAGGTCACATAACAGAGGTTATATAATAGAGGTCATATAATAGAGGTCACATAATAGAGGTCATATGATAGAGGTCACATAATAGAGGTCATATGATAGAGGTCGCATAATAGAGGTCACATAACAGAGGTTATATAATAGAGGTCACATAACAGAGGTTATATAATAGAGGTCATATAATAGAGGTCATATAATAGAGGTCACATAATAGAGGTCATATGATAGAGGTCACATGATAGGGGTCACATACAGTCTATGCAGGGCCTGGGGGTGGCTCCGTGGATAAGGCACTTGCCATGCAAGCATGGATACCAGAGGAGTTCAGATCCCCAGCAGCCACACAAAAGCCAACACAGCAGTGTGTCCATAGTCCCGGCATGCCAACTGTGAGATGGGCACACAGACAGAGCCAGAAGATCAAGGGCCAGCAAGCCTGGTGACCGCAGCGGTGGATAACAAAGGAGGTCCTGCCTCAAGCCGTGTGGAAGGTGCGCACAACACACAGGCCGTTCTCTGGCCTCCACGTGCATGCCATGGTACATACACCTACACACAGAAACAAAGATCTTAAAAATTGTGCATAAATAGCAGGCGTGGTGGCGCACACCTTTAGTCCCAGCACTCGGGAGGCAGAAGTAGGAGGATCACCGTGAGTTCGAGGCCACCCTGAGAGACTCCATAGTGGATTCCAGGTCAGCCTGGGCTGGAGTGAGACCCTACCTTGAAAAACAAAAAATAATTGTATATAAATAGTTAACTTGGGAGGGGAAGGAAAAGACTAGGATTATGAGGAAACGCAACTATACTGGTAATATCTTTTCTTCTACTTTTAACCTAACAGAAAGAAATCTACAGTAAAACAAATCTAGATAAACCTCGATAATCTACGATGAAACTAATCTAAGTAAGCATGGCGCTGGCTTTGGGTTGGGCTGAATGACGGGTGGTGAGTGTCGGATAGTTGCTGTCTGCATCTCTGTACTTTCCTGTACAATGGATAAGAGCTGGGGCCTGGCCATGGGCTCCGGCTGATACGCCCCAGCGTCAGAACTGAGGTAACACTCACAGGGAGCCGTTGGTCAGGGAGACACGTGAACCCCCCAAGACAATGCATTTGCCAAAGCGCTCAGCTACCTGGCAGAGCTGAAAATAAATGGTTTGAAAGTTGGTTTTTGTTCATGTGTGTGTGCACGTTTGTGTTGTGCAGGTCCATACACACGTGTGCACATGTATGCGGAGACCAGGCGTCAACTTTAGGTGGCTTCCTCAATTGCTCTTCACCTTATTTTTTAATTATATTACTGTACACTCAGACTGTGTGTGTGTGTGTGTGTGTGTGTGTGTGTGTGTGAGTGCGCATACGTGCGCATGCGTGTGGTGTGTATGGTGTGTGTAGCAGACAGATTCAGGTTCGCTGAGATAAACTTCCAGACCAGGCACAGTTATGGAGGAAGGGATATTTATTGAAGCTTCAGATCCAGGGGAAGTTCCATATTGGCAGAAGAAGCTGGCCTGCCTTCACAGGCCCAAGCAGAGAGAGAAGCACAAGCTAAAAGCCAAAAGCCACAGCACAGTTCAGGAACTCCAGCTAGGCACACTTTACATATCTTTAGATTGAAATCAGAAACCCACCACCACACCTTAAGATGCACCCAGTGACATTGCTTCCAGCCAGGTGACTGCAGATGCAATCTACAAACAAATAAACAACTGAATATATTGGGGGCCATCTATTCAAACCACCACAGTGTGTGATGTATGGTGTATGCACATGTGTGGGCAGATGTGCATGCCCCATGTACATGTGCAGACCCGCTCAGTGGAAAGGCACCCATATCTAGAATTGGGAACCAGATCTGAATCCAACGGAGACAAAGATTTGCTCTCCAGTGTCAAGCTCTCATTAGTCTTTGACTAAAAGAAGGGTTGCATCCATCAAATTCTCCCTAAATTAATAATGCTTATCCCATTTAAACTATGCTGACTTCACTCTCCATTGGAGAGTCTGTTCTTTTTCAGAAGGTAGCGAGACCTGAGAAGATAAACGACTCCTCACACTTCAGCCAAGCCCCAGCTGAAATCTCAGAGGAATTGGGGAGACGAGCAAGAGAGCTGCTTCCATGCTGAACCTGATAATCAGCGCCAGGGTGGAGGAGACAGACCCTGAGGACACTCCACACCTACCAAAGCAGAGATCCACAGGCTCCTAAGCTCATCACTGAAGTAGACTTAAAACTCACCCACCATTGCTCAGGGAAATTTGCAGAAGAGGAGGCAGAAAGATTTTAAGAGCCGTGGGTTGAGACATCATGCCCAGAGATGTTCCCTCCCCCAAGAAATAACTGACTGCTGCTCCCACAACACATCAACTACAACCCCATGGGAACACCTGCAACCTCACTGAGGAGCGTTCCCAATGGAACGGGGGCAGGGATGAAGGAAAAGAGGGTGCCAACACCTGATGTATCCATACAAAATATTTTGTTAATAATAAACATTCAAAAAGAATGTAAGAGCCAAAGGAAATGAAGAGGGCTTTGGAATACTGTCTTTCAGACACGAAGTAACCATTGCAGGTGAGGGGCAATGGAAGTGGTCAGGGGGATTATGGACATGAATGGAGATTGTCAACAAAAAGCTAAAAACAAAAAGCTGACAATAGAGAGAGCGGACATAAAGAGACAATTAGGAAGGAGGCTGTGTGAAAATAGATCAAGAATTGGAAACTATGAAGCCTCAAGCCAACAAATATCAGGAGCCACTAGAAAGTGAAAGAAGTGATGAAAAGTTGTCCCATTGAGGCTTCAGAAGGTCCTACCAAGACCTTGGTTTTGTGGCTTCCAGGACTCACAGAGAATACATTTTTATTGCTTTAAAGGGAAGAAAAGATTTTGGAACCAGCTTGAAAAACATAGCGAGACACCATCTCAAAAAATAAAAAAATAAAGAAAAAAACTAGGGTCAAAGAAATCTCTTACAGATTAAGGTGCTTGCCTGTGAAGCCTAAAGACCTGGGTTCCATTCCCCATTAACCCAAGTAAATGAGATGCACAAAGTGATACATGCATCTGGAGTTCATTTGCAGCAGCTAGAGTTCCTGGCATGCCTATTCATTCTGTCTCTCTCTTTCCCCTTGAAAATAAATAAATAGAAATTAAAAATAACAAACTATAAAGAATACTATTTAGTATTAAGGTAAAGTTAGACTACAGGAATGTAGTTGGGAGTTCAGAAATGGATCCAGGAATGCGTGGGTGGATCCATAGGTAGAGTGCGTGTCTAGAATGCACAATGTTTGGGATCAATCACCAGTTGCACATAACCAAGGCATGGTGGCTCATGTCTACAATCCCAGCATGTGGGAGGTGAAGACAGGAGGATCGGAACTTCCAGGTCATCCTTGGCTTCTCTAGGTAGAGGCCTCTGGACAGGAAATAGGGTAAGAAATTGCTTACAGACATTTTATCCTCATAAGTGGCCAAGGAAGCTGGGTTCATGAACAGCTCAAAATAGGAAGTGATGTTTAACTAATAATCACAAAAAAAAATGCATTTACGGGCTGGGCATGGTGATGCACACCTTTAATCCCAGCACTTCAGAGGCAGAGGTAGGAGGATCACTGTGAGTTCAAGGCCAACCCAAGGCTATATAATAAATTCCAGGTCAGCCTGGGCTAGAGTGAGGCCTTATCTAGAAAAACAAACAAACAAAAGAAAAACAGAAATACATTTACAGGGGAGAAAATTGTTTAGTGGTTAAAGGTGCTTGATCATAAAGCCTGCTGGTCCAGCTCTAGTCCCCAGTGCCCACGTAACGCCAGATGCACAGAGTGCACGTGTGTCTGAAGTTCATCTGGAGAAACAAGAGGTCCGGACACCCTGGAATGCGCCCCCCCCCTTTTCCTAATATATAAATAAAAATAATTTTAGGGCTGGAGAGATGGCTTAGCGGTTAAACGCTTGCCTGTGAAGCCTAAGGACCCCGGTTTGAGGCTCAATTCTCCAGGACCCACGTTAACCAGATGCACAAGGGGGCACACGCGTCTGGAGTTCGTTTGCAGTGGCTGGCGGCCCTGGCGCGCCCATTCTCTCTCTCTCTCTCTCTCTATCTGCCTCTTTCTGTTTCTGTCACTCTCAAATAAATAAATAAAATGAACAGAAATTTTTTTAAATAATAATAATTTTAAATGCATTTAAAACTTCAGCAAAGCCAAATGGGGTGATGCAGGCCTATAATCTCAGCACTCAGGAGGCTGAGGCAGGAGGACCACGAGTTCAAGGATGGTCTGTGCCAGGCAGTGAAACATTATCCCAAAGGAAATTCAGCAAAATATAATTTCATGTCTATCATGCTGGCAAACCATGAAAGTAACAAGGAACCAACTGTTGGCAAGGAAGGCAATGGTCTCAACTGGACATTCCTCCACATTTTTATATTTCATCAAACCTAAGACAAGAGTGATTACAAGGCGCATCATTATTTTATGTGCCAATAAAAGAATAAAATTCCCAAATACTTGTAAGACACCTTGAATGTCAGACATGTGAAAATGAAGAGGGAACACTTCCGATGATGTGAAATAGAGTAATAGCGTAAAACCAGAATGACTTATGTGTTCATTCATCACAGAAGTGGTGCCATAAAGTGCACTATATATTCATGCCATGAAACTCTTACAGCAGTTAAAGGTAATAGATCACAAAAATATCACGAAAGGAAAATGGCGAGATGCAGAATGGCACACAGCTCCCGTTTACGAACTCTCACAGAAGAAATCACACCCAACTTTCAAACATTCCCTTGTACTGTAAACAGCTGCACTAGAGCCTCAATTTTCCCTACTTCCCGGAAGCTGTGCCCATACTGACTCTGGGCTTAGCTGGGCCACTTGGGCCACAGAGAGTTCAAGGGAAGCAAATGTTCATGGGAGTGCCTCCCAGCAAGGCAAGAGGAAATCTTAGCGTCTTGAGAACATGCCTGGTACCCAAGTTTGGGTCTCTAGGTGGGCTTTACCCCCTCCTGCCTTCTCATGAGCAGTTCTTCATACACTCTCCTCTTTCCCTCTCTTAATTTAATAAAGTCTCTCTAAACTTAAAAAATAAATAAATAACATGCCTAGCCTGCCCAGAGAAACCATGACTAAGCCTAGAAATGCTGACATTCTCAAAAGTCATGACTGTTTAAAGTGGGATCAGATGCATAGAAAATTCACAAGGCTTATGAAGAGATGCATGGGCATAAACACCCACAGACTCTGGACAGGAAATAGGGTAAGAAATTGCTTACAGACATTTTATCCTCATAAGTGGCCAAGGAAGCTGGATTCATGACCAGTTCTAATACCAGCTGTTCATGATTGAGGAAGATCACTGTGAGTTCAAGGCTGGCCTGGTTTACATAGTGAAATCCTGTCTCAAAAAAAAAAAAACAGGGGCTGGGAAAATGGCTCAGCCGTTTTAAAAAGGTACTTGCTTGTAAAGCCTGATGACCAGAGTCCAATTTCCCAGAACCCACACAAAGTCCGGTGCCCATTTTCTTTCTCTCTCTCTCTGTCTCATAAACAATTTTTAAAAAAAAAAAAAAAACTGTGGTGAGACAGATCTGTAATCCCATCATTTGGGAGGTTGAGGTTGGAAGATCAGGAGTTCAAAGTCATCCTGAGCTACATATAGAGTTCCAGGCCAGACTGGATTTCATGAGATCCTCTCAAAAGAACAAAAGAAAAAGAAAAAAAAAAAAAGACATGTTCCTACACCCCAGGTACAGAGGCTAACTGAGGTCTCCAGGACCCCACAGTGATTACCAATAACCCCACTGAGGATGGCCCTCAGTAGAATGGGAGCAGGGAGAGGGGATATGAGATAACTAAAGAAGCTGGGCGTGGTGGCACACGCCTTTAATCCCAGCACTAGGGAGGCAGAGGTAGGAGGATCGCTGTGAGTTAGAGGTCACCCTGAGACTCCATAGTGAATTCCCGGTCAGCCTGGGCTAGAGTGAGACCCTAACTCTATAAAAGTTATATAGCCATTTAAAACAATAAAATAAATTTTAAAATAGAAGAAGTAGAACCAGGCAGGTGGCTCAGCAGTTAAAGGTACTGGCTTAGAAAGCCTGCCAGCCCTGGTTCAATTCCCCAGTGCCCATGTAAAGCAGATTCACAAAGTGGTGCATGTGTCTGGAGTTTGTTTACAGCAGCAAGAGGACCTGAAATTTGAGAGGGGAGAGAGAGAAGCAGAGAAAGAAAGAATGGTCACACCAGGGCCTCTAGCCACTGCAAACAAACTCCAGACACCTGAGCCACCTTGTGCATCTGGCTGTACATGGGTACTGGGGAATTGAACCTGAGTCCTTTGACTTTGCCAGCAAGTGCCTTAACCACTAATCCATCCCTCCATCCCTTTTTAAATATTTTATTTATTTATTTTTATTATTTTTTTCTTTGGTTTTTCAAGGTAGGGTCTTGCTCTAGCCCAGGCTGACCTGGAATTCACTATGTAGTCTCAGGGTAGCCTTGAACTCATGGTGATCCTCCTACCTCTGCCTCCTGAGTGCTAGGACTATTAAAGGCCTGTGCCACCATCCCGGCCTGACTTTTTAAATTTTATTTATTTATTCACTTTTCTTTTTTTGAAGTAGGGTCTCTCTCTAGCCCAGGCTGACCTGTAATTCACTATGTAATCTCAGGGTGGCCTTGAACTCACAATAGTCCTCCTACCTTTGCTCCTCCAGAACTAGGATTCCTCCAGCCCTTTTTAAAAAATTATTTATTTATGTAAGAGGAAAGAGAGAAGCAGATAGAGAGACATACACATTTTTTAACGTGAATAAGGACAGTAATAGACAAGAAAAGACGTATCAGAGAGGGTAGCCAAGAGTCTTGGATATAACAGTCTAGACAGCCACTTCCATGCGCAGAAGTGAGTGTTGCTAAGCTCCACCCCGGAGCAAGCAACGTGGATTTGATGACGAAGTCCTGCTGAAGATGGAGCTTAGCAACAGTTCGCCAGGCTGACTGCAGAATGCCCTGAGCAGTGGCGCGGAGCTCCTCCCGCTGTCCCCGTGTCAAGTGGACGGTCCATTACAGTTGTCCGGTCCCTGTCTCACCATCTTGTGCCAGGCGGAGTGGGAGCTTGTCTTGGAGCAGCGCACCGGTCTCCAGTTCAGGAGGAACTACAACCAAGGAGCCGTACACAGACCTGACCCGCCATGACATGCTAGGCGTCTAGCGTCATGGTGGAACCTCCGTCTTTGCAAGCTCCCAGAGCTGGGGGTCAGAATATTTTGCGTATGGGAGAGAAATGGACGGTTGTGACCAGATGGTGGACTATGGTAGATTGGCTGCATTAAGGGCCTCCAAGGTCCACAGCTTCTTACACGTATGCCCTCTGGCATGTTGCAGTCAGGATCGCATTGCCGGCAGAAAACACCCAACCAAGTGCAGCTTATGGGAGGAAAGGGTTTATTTGGGCTTACAGACTCGAGGAGAAGCTCCATGATGGCAGGGAAAATAATGGCATGAGCAGAGGGTAGACATCACCTCTTGGCCAACATCAGGTGGACAATAGCAACAAGGGACTGTGCCAAACACTGGCCAGCTTGGACTACATAGTGGAGATCCTGTCTCAAAAAGAAAAGAATAAGAGCCGGGTGTGGTGGTTCACGCCTTTGATCCCAGCACTCAGGAGGCAGAGGTAGGAGGATCACCATGAGTTCAAGGCCACCCTGAGACTACATAGTGAATTCCAGGTCAGCCTGGACTAGAATGAGACCCTAGCTCGAAAAACCAAAAAAAGAAAAAAGAAAAGAATAAAAGCTGATCTGAAAAGTTCACATACTGTATGATTCTATTTAAGTAACACTGTCAAAAGGACAAATTTCTGGAGACAAAAACTAGATTAGCTAGGTGTGATGGCGCACATCTTTACTCCCAGCACTCAAGGAGGCAGAAGTAGGAGGACCGCCATGAGTTTGAGGCCACCCTGAGACTACATAGTGAATTCTAGGTCATCCTTGGCTAGAGCGAGACCCTACCTCGAAAAAACAAATATTTTTTAAACTAGGTTGCTGGCTGCAGAGGTTAAGGGTGGCCGATGGGAGGGGAATGTGCATGAGTGGCGACCAGGAGATCCCACAGCAAGGAGCCGGCTCTGTACCTGCCGGCGCTGGCTGCCTGCATCTATGTCACTAATACAATAACACAGTGTTCGCCTGCTGAGATGCGAGCTGGCCTGCCAGCACCCAGAACTGCAAAGAGATAAATCTGTGTCCCTAAGTCACTAAGTTGTGGCCACTGGTTGCAGCAGTAGCAGAAGACAAGTGCCGGAGTGTCCCCTAGCGTGGCCACCCGTGGCTCACTTGGCTATCACCCTGTTGACGACGGATGTTCACGCTCCCTCTTTAAAGTATTTTCTTTTTGTTTATTTATGAGCGAGAAAATGGGCTTGCATCAGGGCCTCCAGCCACTGCACACAAACCGCAGGCACATGCACCACCCTGTGCAGCTGGCTTACGTGCGTTCTGGGGAATTGAACCTAGGTCCTTAGGCTTCATGGGAAAGTGCCTTGACCACTAAACCATCTCTGCAGCCCTCCTTTTTTCTTTTAAATTACCCATGGCCTACCCATGGGCTCCTCCTTGAGCTCGCTTCCTTATACACATGGGAAAGCACTGCTTCAAGACAGTGTGATCCCAGCAAGAAATAAGTTCTGTATTGTGACCCCGTGTATACAGACATAAAACAGATGTGGTCTCTGGGCTGGAGAGGTGACTCAGCAGTTAAAGGCACTTGTCTGTGAAGCCTGGCGGCCCAAGTTCAAATTCCAGTACCCACATACAGCCACATACATAAAGAGGCACATGCATCGAGAGTTCGTTTGCAATGCCAGGGGGCCCTGCCGTGCCTATTCCCTCTCATTCATATTCCCTCTCCCTCTCTCTCCCTCTCTCTCTCTCCCTTTCTCTCTCTCCCTTCCTCTCTCTCCCTCTCTCTCCCTCCCTCTCTCTCTCTCTCTCTCTCTCTCTCTCTCTCTCTCTCTCTCTCTCTCTCCCTCTCCCTCTCTCTCTCTCCCTCTCTCTCTCTCCCTCTCTCTCTCTCCCTCTCTCTCTCTCCCTTTCTCTCTCTCCCTTCCTCTCTCTCCCTCTCTCTCCTTCTCTCTCTCTCTCTCTCTCTCTCTTTCTCTCTCTCCTTGCAAACAAATAAGTAAAACCATTTTTAAACCAGACGTGATTCCAAAGAACTATACTTCTCTTTGTTTCCTGTATTAAATCCTGGCACTTTCTAGACTGCTTTATCCTAGCCCCTTCAAAACCAATGCTGACTGTTTACCAATGGACTCCCACCTGTAATTTCAAAAGCCGCTTGGTGAAATGATGCGCTAATGATACTGAGGAGATGTGCTCTGCCCACCACTAAGCCCAGTGGGGGACCCCAAAACATGAGTGATGCATTTTTGATGGTATAATCTATAACTGCGCCATTTGAAAATTGAGAAATCATGGCTAGAGAATCAGCTTAGAGGTTAAGGCCCTCACCTGCAAAGCCAAAGGACCCAGGTTCAATTTCTCAAGACTCACGTAAAGCCACGGTGGAGCTTGTGTCTGGAGTCTGTTTGCAGTGGCTGGAGGCCCTGACACTCGCTCGCTCTCTCCTCCTCTTTCTCTCTCTCTCTCTCTCTCAAATAAATAAATATAAACATTTAAAATATATATTTAAGAGCTAGAGAGATAGATGCCTTAGAGGTTAAGGTACTTGCCTGCACAGCCAAAGGGCCCAGGTTCGGTTCCCCAGGACCCATGTAAGCCAGATATACAAGGTGGCACATGCATCTGGAGTTGGTTTGCAGTGGATGGAGGCCCTGCTGTGCTTGCTCGCTCTCTCTCTCTCTCTCTCTCTCTCTCTCTCATAAATAAATAATAAGAAAATTGAAAAATCAGATCTATTGTTTTTTTAAATTTTTGTTCATTTTTATTTATTTATTTGAGAATGACAGAGAGAGAAAGAGGCAGATAGAGATAGATAGAGAGAGAGAGAGAGAGAGAGAGAGAGAGAATGGGCGTGCCAGGGCCTCCAGCCACTGCAAATGAACTCCAGACGCATGCACCCCTTTGTGCATCTGGCTAACTTGGGTCATGGGGTATCGAGCCTCGAACTGGGGTCCTTAGGCTTCACAGGCAAGCACTTAACTGCTAAGCCATCTCTCCAGGCCCAGATCTATTATTTGACCATAGAGATAAGTTTTCTGTTGGGATTTAATACTGATTTTATGGTGGTGCATGCCTATAATCCAAGCACTCCAAAGACAGGAGGGTCTCAAGCTTGGTGACCCAGTAGGACTCTGCCACATAAAACCAAAAGCAGGGCCATTTATTCTACACCCCAAGCCATGACACAAATTTTTGTTGCCAGTCCAGGCTCGCCACGGCAAGCAGGAGAACATGCCAAATGGGATTGCACTTGCTAATACTAAAAAGCATTTCTGACCTGTGTTCTCTACTTACCCTGAATCCACAGACTTAGTCACATGGGGTTACAGGTTATTTTTCTCCCACACTGTGTGCCAGACTTCATTCCTCACTGACCAGTAAGAGAGGAGAGAGCAGGCTGGTTTCTGAGAAGCCCAGAGAACACGAGGCATTAGAATTAGAACTCCATTAGGAGAGTTCTTAGTGATACCCAAAGCAGGATAATCATGAGTTTGAGCTAGCCTGGGCTACATATTGAGATCTCGTCACAAAACAAAAAAAAATTATTAAGGGCCAGGGGTAGAATGTATCCTGCCTCGGTTGCTAAAAATTAGGCCTACACCACTCAGCCTCAGTGACAAAACTTTTATAAAGAAGTCTTTTGTCAAGACTCCATTTTCCCCCCAGCAATGGTCATCTCTAATCTTTTTTTTTTTTTTTTTTTTTTTGAGGTAAACCCAACAGACTGGTTTTTTTTTAATATTTTTTTAAGATTTTTATTTATTTATTTGAGAGTGACAGAGAGAGAAAGAGGCAGACAGAGAGTGAGAGAGAGAATGGGTGCGCCAGGGCTTCCAGCCTCTGCAAACGAACTCCAGACGCGTGCGCCCCCTTGTGCATCTGGCTAACGTGGGACCTGGGGAACCGAGCCTCGAACCGGGGTCCTTAGTCTTCACAGGCAAGCGCTTAACCGCTAAGCCATCTCCCCAGCCCCAGACTGGTTTTTTTTATGCAAGAGATAGACAGATAGAGAGAGAGAGGGAGATAGACAATTGGCATGCCAGGACCTCTACCCACTGTATTCAGTCTTGACCCACGTGTGCCACCTTGTGTGCATGGGCAACCTTGCGTGCTTGCATCACATGTGTCTGGCTTACGTGGGATCTGGAGAGCCAAGCATGGGTTCTTAGGCTTTGCAGGCAAGTGCCTTAACTGCTAAGCCATTTCTTCAGCCTCATCTCTAGTCTTAAATAATGTCTCTGGTTAACAAATGATACAAAGTGGCTCTTCGGGAAACTCAGATTCCAGAGGGAAGTCCCAAACTGCTCTCTGAATAAGAAGAGTGGGCTTTCACACGAAAAACTCTCAAATAACTGTGCATATTCCCTTTACCCCAAACTGTTCTCATTCTTGTTTGGAGAATCTGCTTTATTTTGCAGATGGTAGGGAAAACTCTGGAGATCCAAGGCCCATCAACACAATAGGGAAGATAACTGACTGCCTACCATAAAACACTGCGCCTCTGCCTCATCTGCAGGCAGCCCAGGAGAAATTGTAAGGAAGCTGTGCCGTGAGTGCTGTACCCACTGCTCGCCTGACAACCAGCTCTAGGGAATGGCAACAGACACTGTGGTGAATCAAAGCACATTAAATCAGAAATCCAGAGGCTACAGAGAACTCGACACTAAACCAGAGTGCTAACAGAACCGCCAGAACAGAAGAGGACTGGGAAGATTGTAGGAGACACAGGATAGAGAGAAATATCCTGAGGTAGGCAGCGTGCTCATGGGGGGCAGATGGTGGAGACTACTGGGGAGATCCAGGATACATCAATGCATCAAGAAGAGACAGCAGACGCTGAAGAGATGGTTCAGAGGTGAAGGTGCTTGCCTGAAAGCCTAACAACCTGTGTTCAATTTCCTGGTACCCACGTAAGGCCAGATGCACAGGGTGGCACGTGCAGCTGGAGTTCATTTGCAATGGCTACAGCCTTGATGTGCCCATTCTCATTCTCGCTCACTCATGCTCTCTCTCTCCCTTTCTCTCTCTCTCTCTCTCTCTCTCTCTCCACACACACACACACAGAGAGAGGATAGAAGACTACAACCTTTGTAAAAAAAAATGAAAATAGATGTTAAAAATGGCTCTTATTCAGTTGGCACAAACTTCAGGCTTGCAGGGCCCACTGTTTTCACCACTGGTGACTTCTGTCTCCCATAGGGCTGCATGCAGTGCATCTTTTTCCAGCTTTCCATCACCTGGTCTACATGGAGGAGGTTTTCAGCTCAGCACCAGCTTGATATCTCAGTGACCTTGTAGCCTAGGTATGTGGAATCTTCAGCAATAGTGTCTTACCATCTATTTCTGGTGGGAAACCAAGAGCCTTGGCAATAGCCTGTAATGTTTTGGGGGTATCAGGGACCTCCCTGGCCAACAACCCACTGGAAGATATCCTATTCCTGGCACTGAAATTTTTCTAGTAATAGTCTATGGCTTCTGGGTGTGCCATTAAACAAAAAAAGTAGATTATCATGTGGCTTATTCACAAAATCCTGAATTTTGATTACCCCTCCTCCAGCACTCCTTTAACTCACTCTCCTCCCCTGACCTCACTTAGGCCGTCCCCCCCCCCCCAGTGGTCTGACCGCCAACTTACATACACACAGAGCCATCCCCCGAGGTCCACCCCCTCCCGCCCTCATAGTCCCGATCCAGCTTTCTAGCCTCTGCTACCATTTTTCATTCCAACTCACACACAAGTCTGAACATTTATAACTAGGATCCACATATGAGAGAAAACATTTTGGCTTTCTGGGCCTGGGTTACCTCACTTAGTATAATCCTTTCCAGATCCATTCATTTCCCTGCAAATTTCATAATTTCATTTTTCTTTTCCACTGAATAGAACTCTATTATGTAAATGTGCCACATCTTTATTATCCATTCATCTGTTGAGGGACATCTGAGTTAGTTCCATTTCCTGGCTATTGTGGATAAAGCGGCAATAAACATGGATGTGCAATTATCTCTAAGGTAGTGAGATGAGTCCTTAGGATATATGCCTAGGAGTGCTATAGCTGGGTCATAGAGTAAATCTATTTTTAGCTGTCCCAGGAACCTCCAAACTGATTTCCACAATAGCTGTACCAGATTGCATTCCCACCAACAGTGTAAAGGGTTCCTCTTTTTCTACATCCTCACCAGCATTTATTGTCATTTGTCTTCTTGACAACAGCTATTCTGAAAAGAGTGAGATGGGATCTCAAAGTAGTTTTAATTTGCATTTCCCTGATGGCTAAGAATGTACAACATTTTTAGATGTTTATAGGACATCTTGTTTTTCTTCTTTTGAGAACTCTCTATTTAGTTCCATAGGCCATTTTGTTTGTTTGTTTGTTTTTCTAGGTAGGGTCTTACTCTGGCTCAGGCTGATCTGGAATTCACTATGTAGTCTCAGGGTGGCCTCAAACTCCTGGCAATCCTCCTACCTCTGCCTCCCAAGTGCTGGGATTAAAGGTGTGTATCATCACGCCCGGCCCATAGCACATTTTTTAATTGGGTTGTTTGATTATTTATTATTTGGTTTTCTGAGTTCTTTGTATATCCTAGACACTAATCCCTACAAAATCTTTGTAATTTCATGAGGTCCCAGTGGTTGATCAGTGGTTTTATTTCTTGAGCAACAGAAAGTCGTTGTATATGCCAATATGTTGAAGGGGTTTCCCCTACTTTTTCCTCTAGCAATTTCAGAGTTTCAGGTCTGATATTAAGGTCTTTGATCTATTTGGACTTGATTCTTGTACATGGAGAGAGATAAGGCTCTATTTTCATCCTTCTACATATAGATATCCAGTTTTCCCAGCACCATTTGTTGAAGAGACTATCTTTACTCCAATGAGTATTTTGGGCATTTTTGGCAAAGATCAGACGGCTGTAGCAGCCTGGATTTACATCTGGGTCCTCTATTCTGTTCCATTGATCTACGTGTCTGTCTTTGTGCCAGTACCACACTCTTTTTGTTACTCTGGCTTTGTAATATAGCTTAAAATCAGGTATGGTGATACCACCAGCCTTATTTTTGTTGCTCAAAATTATTTTGGCTATTCAAGATTTTTGTACTTCCAAATGAATTTTAGGATTGTTTTTTTTTTATTTCCATAAAGAATGCCATTAGAATTTTAATGCCAATTGCATTAAATGTGTAGATTGCTTTGGGTAACATTGACATTTTCACAATATTTGTTCTTCCAATCCAAGAACATGGGATGTCTTTCCATTTCCCAGTGTCTTCTGCAATTTCTGTCTTAAGTGTTTTAAAGTTTTCATTGTATAAGTTCTTCACTTTATTCCAAGGTACTTTTTTTGAGGCAATTGTGAATGGGAGAGATTCCCTGATTACATCCTCTGCATGTTTGTTGTTAGTATATAGGAAGGCTACTGGCTTCTATGTGGTTATTTTGTATCCTTCTGCATGGCTATAGGTGTTTATCAGCTCTAACAGTTTGCTGGTAGAGTCTTTAGGGTCCTTTATGTATAGAATTATATCATCTGCAACTAATGATAATTTGATCTTTTTTTCCAATTTGTATCACTTTTATGTGTGTCTCTTGCCTTATTGCTATAGCTAAGACTTCTAGTACTATATTAAATAAAAGTGGGGACAGTGGACACCCTTGTATTGTGTCTGATTTTAGTGAAAAAGCTTCAAGTTTTTCCCCATTTAGTATTATGTTGGCTGTAGGTTTGTCATAAATAGCCTTTATTATGTTGAGATATGGTCCTTCTATTCCCAGTTTCTCTGGGACTTTTACCATGAAGGATGTTGGATTTTGTCAAATGCCTTTTCTGCATCTATTGAGATGACCATGTGAATTTTGTCCTTCAGTTCATTTATGTAGTGTATTATATTTATTGATTTGCCTATGTTGAACCATCCCTGCATCTCTGGGATAAATTCTACTTGGTTGGGGTAAAGGATCTTTCTGATATATTCTTGTAATCTGTTTGCCAATATTTTGTTGAGAATTTTTGCATGTATTTCATGAGGGAGATTGGTCTGTAATTTTCTTCTTTTGTTCTGTCTTTGTCTGGTTTTGGTATCAGGTGATGCTGGCTTTGTAGAAGGAGTTTGGTAGGATTCCTTTCTTTTCTAGTCTATGGAAATATTTGAGAGGCATTGGTGTTAGTTTTTCCATGAAGGTCTGATATAATTCACCAGTAAATCCATCTGGGACTGGGCTTTTTTTTAGTAGGGAGATTTTTTGTATAACTGTTTGGATCTCCATACTTGTTATAGGTCTATTTAAGTTATTAATCTCATCTTGATTTAATTTTGGTAGATCATGTAAATCAAGGAAATCATCCATTTCTTTCAGATTTTCAAACTTAGAGGCATATATACTCTTAAAGTATGTCCTTATGATTTTTTAGAATTTCTTTGGTATCTGTTGTAATGGTGCCTTTTTCATCTCTCATCTTATTTTTTTTTTAATTCATTTATTTATTTGAAAGCAACAGAGAGAGAAAGACAGATAGAGGGAGAGAGAGAGAATGGGCGCGCCAGGGCTTCCAGACTCTGCAAACGAACTCCAGATGCGTGCGCCCCCTTGTGCATCTGGCTAACGTGGGACCTGGGGAACCAATCCTCGAACCGGGGTCCCTAGGCTTCACAGGCAAGCACTTAACCGCTAAGCCATCTCTCCAGCCCTCTCTCATCTTATTAATATGTATCTTTTCTCTCTTTCTTTTGGTAAGATTTGCTAAGGGTTTATCAACCTTTTTTATTATTACAAAGAACCAACTCTTTGTTTCATTGATTCTTTGGATTATTTTTTTTATATCTACTTCATTAATTTCTGCCATAATCTTTATTATTTCGTCCTGTCTACTGGTTTTTGGTTTGTCTTGTTCTTCTTTTTCCAAGGCCTTAAGGTGATGGATTAAGTTGTTTACTTGTGACCTTTCTAATTTATTAATGTAGACATTTAAGCTATAAATTTTCCTTTTATGACTGCCTTCATTGTGTCCTAAAGGTTTCGCTGTGTTGTGTTATCATTAGCATTTGATTCTATGAATTTTTTATTTCCTTTTTGATTTCTTCAATGACCCATTCATTATTCAGTAATGTATTGTTTAGTTTCCATGATTTTGTGTATGCTCTGTAGTTTTTCTTGTTGCTGATTTGTAGTTTAATCCCATTTAATTATTTCAATTTTCCTGTATTTTTTAAGATTTGCGTTGTGTCCTAATATATGGTCTATTTTAGAGAATGCTCCATGTGCCGCTGAGAAGAATGTGTATTCTGAAGCATTTGGATGGAACGTTCTGTAGATATTTGTTAGGTAGATTTGTTCTATGACCTCATTTAATCCAGATGTCTCTCTGTTTATTTTTTGCAGGGATGACCTGTCAATTAATGAGTGTTGGGTACTGAAGTCATCCACTTCAACTGTGCTTGGTGTTAGTCAGCAGATATTTCTTGTCATTTGTCTTTTTCGTAGCTCCCTATAGCAGAAGTAAATACCTTATTACATAATGCATGCATGGGGCTGGGAATGCGGCTCAGTGGATCAAGTATTTGCCTTGCACTCGTGAACCTTGGATTTGAGCCTCAACGCTGCATAAACCATGTGTGGAGGGGAGGGGGGAGGGGAGGGGAGAGGAGGGGAGGGGAGGGAAGGGAAGAGGAGAGGAGGGGAGGGAAGGGGAGAGGAGAGGAGGGGAGGGAAGGGGAAAGGAGGGGAGGGGAGGGGAGGGGAGGAGAGGAGAGGCACCTTCTTCTCCAGCCACTTCTTCCCTGGCTAAGGCACGTGCAGTCTGACCACAGAGACGAGCCTTCCGCGGACACTCTCTACCCACGCTCCTCACACCTCTCGGAACCTGGTCCAGGACACGGAATTCCAGCAGAGCCAGCGGCGCCAGCTCTGTGGCCACCCTGTGCCCATCATCACGGGGAGTGCAAAACCCACACCTGAAAGCCTCTGCTTCCTTTGAAGCCTCCCAGCAGCTCCTCACCGTTTTCCTCACTCCAGTTCCATGCTCTGATTGTGATTCTTAAATTAATTTTTCTGGAACCGCGGAAATTAGCTGAATTTCCACTGGAGTCCCTCCCATCCCACGGCAGCAGCCTCCCAACTCGGGGGACAGCCAGAGCCTCGGCTGCAAGCCTGCGCGCCGGCCTGCGCGTGCGCTCAGATGAAACTGGTTTTCATCTCTGTGGGTGCAGCTCAGGCAGAGCCCCGAAGGCCTTTCTGTCTGGGCTCTGTGCTCTCCATCGGGGCAGTGGGAGCATTTGCTACCTACAACAGTAGCACTGACTGCTAAGAGGAAGACGCCGGCAAACCTCCATCCTCAAGCTCCCTCTCTCTGAGAAACTCTGGGGAGACTGGTCTGGGCGGGGAGGGGCAAAGTAGTCATGAGGAGTTCAAAGTCTGGAAAGATGGAGAGAGGTGAGACTTCCAGAGTCTGAAATACAGCTACCACAAGAAAGGAGTCCCGCCCACACCATGCGTGTGTTCTTCAGGATCAAGAAAATTGACCAGAGGCTGGAGGGGTGGCTCAGTAGTTAAGGCATTTGCCTGCAAAGCCTAACGACAGGAGTTCCATTCCCTAGTGCCCACAAAAAGCCAGATGCACAGAGTGGTGCACGCATCTAGAGTTTGTTTTTCAGTGACTAGAGATCCTGGCATGCCCATTCTCTCTCTCTCTCCCTGTCTCTATTCTGTCTCACTCTGTTTGCAAATAAATAAATGAAAAGATTTTTTTAAAAGCTGGCAGGGGGTGCTGAAGGGATAGCTTAGGGGTTAAGGCACTTGCCTGCAAAGCCAAAGGACCCAAGTTCGATTCCCCAGGACCCACGTAAGCCAGATAAGCAAGATGGCACCTGTATCTGGAGTTCGTTTGCAGTGGCTGGCGGCCCCGGCATGCCCATTCTCCTCTCTCACTCTCTCTCTCTCTCTCCTCCTCCCCCTCCTCCTCCCCCCTCTGTCTCCCTCTTTCTCTCACGCTTTCATAAATATAAATAAGTAAAATTAATAAAAAGAAGAAGAAGAAGCTGGGCAGCGGGACAACTGGGCGTGGTGGTGCATGCCTTTAATCCCAGCACTCAGGAAGGAGGCAGAGGTAAGAGGATCTCTGTGAGTTCGAGGCCACCCTAAGACTACATAGTGAATTCCAGGTCAGCCTGGGCTAGAGCAAGACCACACTTCAAAACAAAAACAAAAAAAGAAAACTGGCCTCAGTGAGCCTCCCACGCTGGAAGCTGCGGTTCCTCTCAGGCTCACAAGTGCGTTTGTCCTTCTCAGTCACTGAGGCAAGACAAGAGGCACAGCGGTCTTCCCTCCCGGACGCTGCCGGCTCCGCGGGCCCGTGCACACAGGCACGTCCTGGGCTCCCCGCCAGCCTCAGGAAGCCCCGGAGAACGAAGTGAGGCCCCCACAGCCAGGCCTGCAACCTTTCTCTAACCAGGGCACTAAGAGGGGCTGACAGAGAACAATGCGGGTGGAGGGGAGCTTGGGGTGTCAAGGAGAACGGAGCCAGACCCTTGTGGCCATCTTCAGGGAGGCCGAAAAGGTGCTGGCCAGGGACACTCAGGAAGGAGCCGGGGAAAGCGGCTGGGTCTCCACCCAGCACCCGGCTTCTGTCCAGAGATCGCCCCTTCTCCTGCCTTTCTGGGAATGTCATTTGCCAGGGACGTGATCAATTACACTGGAAGTAAAAGTAGAAAACACTATGGGTAATTCAGAACTACAAGATAAGCACTCGGGGTCCCTTTTCAGAGGTAAATATGTCATTTTTCTTTGGAAAGAAAGAAGAAAGGGAGGGAGGGAAGGGGGAAGGGAGGCAGAGAGGAAGGAAGGAAGGAAGGAAGGAAGGAGGGAGGGAGGGAGGGAGGGAGGGAGGGAGGGAGGGAGGGAGGGAGGGAGGGAGGGAGGGAGGGAGGGAGGGAGGCGCTCACCTCCCGATTCCAGCCAGGACTCTCGTGCTCTGAGTCAGCAGCATATGGTGTCTTCAGCAATAGGGTCTTACCCCAGGCCGGCAATCAAGTGCTTTGACAGAAAGCTGTCCTGATTTGGGGACCTCGTAGGTCTCTCTGATCAACATCTTAATATGGGCAGCAACCAAGCTCTGGTCCTAAGAGTTACAGGCCAGAAACAGAAAAAAAAAAATTCTTTTTAAGTTCCGGCTTCATGCCATTCTCTCCAGGGTCCTTCCTTACAGGTGCTCCCTGGTTACTAGATTGGTTTTTCTTTTGGGTTTTTGAGGTAGGGTCTCACTCTAGCCAGGTGTGGTGGCACATACCTTTAACCCCAGCACTTGGGAGGTAGAGGTAGGAGGGTCACCATGAGCTCTAGGCCAGCCTGAGACTAGAGTGAGTTCTAGGTCAGGCTAGGCTAGAATGAGACCCTACCTTGAAAATAAATAAATAAATTTTCCTTCAAGACTGGGACAGGCTGAGCTGATCCCTTATCCTCCTCCCTAAAATTGGACTTTCTCTGCATCTGAGTAGCTATGAAGGAACTTTCCAGAACATGCACCATAAAAGGTTGCATCATTACCTTTCTCGTTGCCATGACAGAACACCTTGCAAAAGCAACCTAATGAAGGAAGAATGTATTTGGTTAGCAGTTTAAGAGTGCAGTCCATCACAGCATGTGGTGGGGTGAAAGGGCTGTGAAGCAGTTGGTCATGTTGAGTCCACCATCAGGAAGCAGAGAGATGAATGTTAGTGGTCAGCTGGCTTTCTGGTTTTTTTTAATATTTTATTTTATTTATTTGAGAGAGAGAAAGAAATAGGCAGGTCGGGGAGAGAGAGAGAATGGGCATGCCAGGGCGTCCATCCCCTATAAACGAACTCCAGACAAGTGCGACCCCTTGTGTATCTGGGAATCGAACCTGAGTCCTTTGGCTTTACGACCAAGCGCCTTAACTGCTAAGCCATCTCTCCAGCCCACTTCCTCATTTTTTATTCAGTCTGTTATCCTGACCCATGGGATGGTAGTGCCCATATTCATATTGGGTCTTCCCTACCTCAGTTAAACCTTTCTGGAAACACCATCGTAGAAACATCCAAAGGTTTGTCTCCTTGGTGATTCCAAATCCCATCAAAGTGACAGTCACAGAGCAGGTAGCACAGTGAGGAGGCGGGCCAGAGAGGCGACGAGCAGAGCCTCACTGCCACACTCACTCTTCCCAGAGCCTTGCCTCACCCGGGACCCTGATGCTGTGCTATAAAAACCAGCAGATTG
Organism: Jaculus jaculus; assembly: GCF_020740685.1. Lineage (NCBI taxonomy): Eukaryota > Metazoa > Chordata > Mammalia > Rodentia > Dipodidae > Jaculus > Jaculus jaculus. Next base: position 4,153,015 of record NC_059107.1, on the reverse strand, counting down.
AGATCGAGTGGAGAGAGGCATGGGGGACCATTACACACTTTTGTAAACAACTTCTGTTCTATGTTTGGAGCTAGGAGAGCAACTTCAGACCTCACAGGGCTGAGGCTCAGCCAGTTCCCATACCATTATCTGATAAAATGTGCTCAGTTGGTAGCAGATGACTGTCTCCAGGACACTGGATTATCTGCCTATTAAATCCGATGGCTAATAAAGAGGTTTTAATGTATAGTGTGAGTCTTTGAGAAGTAACTACTTACCCCAAGTTTTCATACTAAATATCTCAAAATGAATCTCTAAGCAAAAGAACATCTGTCAGAGCAGCAGCTTTAGCCAACATCAGACAGATGGACCAATCCCAGGACCCCCAAGGCATAGCAAGTTCTCGTGACTGATGGACACACCTCTCTGCCCACATACATGCTCACATCATGCAGAAGGCCCGGCCCAAGCAGCCTCCCGCGGAGGAGTGCTCACTGATGACAGAGTCACCACAAGAGGGTCTCCCCCCATCATGCGACCCTGAACCCCAACAGCTGTGTTTCTTTCATGGCTAGATGGCAGGCATCACCTGGACAGAAGAGTGTTTCCACACACAGGGATGGACACAGCGGCTGTGATACCCTCCCACCATCCTGTCTTGGGCCCCAGAGTCAATTGGTCTTAGACTCTGAATCTCAGAACGTGGGGAAGCTGCAATCCATGTTCAGAGCATGCTAGAAGTTCTAAGTGATAACCGACTCTCCCTGGGAAGTCGTGAACGCATGTCTGCTCACCCCAGTTCCACTCACGTGTGTCCTGGTGAACTAGGGAGCGGGTGGGGCACACATACAGGAGCGAGGTGGCCCTAACACCACTGGATCACTGGCAAGTCTCACCCCAGCATTGCTGACTCCCCAGAGCTGCATAGATGGAGTCCCCGCCCCTCCTTCAGTTAACCTTCCACACTCCGTATACTCCAGCACCTCCCCAGGCCATGTGCAGAATAATTCCATGCAGCTGGCCGGGAGGTAGCGAAGGGATTGACTAAGATCTCGTGTGAGGGTCTGATGACCCTCCACACACACACCCACACCCACACACACGTTTCCTGTAAGCTAATAGTGACGCTGCCCGGAGGGCCTCTGTGAGTGGTCGCGGCCGCTCTGAGTACGATGGTGACGGCGGGTAAGCGGGCAGGACGGTGTACCTCAGCACCGCCCTGTGTTGAGCACTGTGAGTCATGCCAGGCCTGGAAACAAGCGCTTGCTTTGTCTCAGTGTAGGTCCACAACCACCTCCAGGAGACTGGGGTTCCAGCCTGCATTTACAGATGAGGAGACCGAGGCCCAAAGAGGTGAGTCACAGAGCAAGGGATGAGGGGTCCTAGTCGCACGCCTAGCCAGCTTGGACACGGACCACATTCTAACAAGGAAAGCAAAAACCACACACAGGGCTGGAGAGATGGCTCAGTGGTTAAGGCACTGGCCTGAGAAGCCGAAGGACCCATGTTCTCCTCCCCAGATCCCACATAAGCCAGACACACAAAGGTGAGGCAAGCACAAGGTGGCACATGCCCACTAGGTGGCGCAAGCCAACACAAGCATCTGGAGTTCTAATGCAGTGTCTGAGGCCCTGGTGCGTCAATTCTCCATCTCTCCTCTCTCTTTCTGTCTCTCTGGCACACACACGTGCTATCTCTAAAATAAATAAAAATACATACACACGCGCACACATGCACACACTTCTAAGATGCAAGTTGGAAAAAGGACTAAGTAAAAACAGAAGCTGGGCATGGTGGCCCATGCCTGTAATACTAGCAATGTGAGGGAAACAGGGAGAGAGAGGCAGAGGAAAGAGATGTGGCTCTGACTTTAAGCCGAATCTCACAGTGTATAATGCTGGTCACACTCCTTCCACATTATGCCAAAAACCTAATACTCTGCCTTACACCATGACCCAGGACTTTCTCAGGATATCTGGCTCCATAGAGCTTCTCATAAGAGTTCCTTATGCAAGATCCAGGCTTGACACGCGTGGTATTTGCGTAGTAATTATCTCACCTACCACACAAAGCAGAGAGAGAGGCCGAAATAGGATAGCCCTGGCTCATTCCCAACTACAATAAGGCTCACAGGGTTAGGAGTCCTAAACTCCACTTCTCTCACAGTCCACCAGCAACAGCCACAAGAAGCCAGCGAGACCCTGGCACTCTCGGCTCACAGTGTGCAGCCAGGAATTCCTGTTTGGAAAGCAAACCTCAGACATGATCAGGGGGAACCTGAGTCCTGACCTGAAATCACTTGAATTTCCACCAACAGCCATTTCAATTCGACACTACCCATCTGCCCCTCTGGAGACAGAGACATTGGCTCAAAGCAGGAGCACCGGCAGGTGAGGCATCTAAGGCAGGGCCTTTGAATGTCTAGCACCCCCATGTTTCTGTCGCTTCACCACCTCCCCATGCATGCCCTGTGTCATAGTTTTTATGCCCATAAAAACCAGGAAAAACAAAACACATGCCAATCAAAGTGGGGGGGGGGGTCACATGAAGAGGGTTGTCCCATACTCACCTACTGTGGTGGTTTGACTCAGGTGTCCCCCATAAACTTATGCATTTTGAATGCTTAGGTTCCCAGCTGGTGGAAATTTGGGAACTGGAGCCTCCAGGAAGTAGTGTATTGTTGGGGGTGGGCTTATGGGTGTTATAGCCAGTTTCCCCATGCCAGTGTTTGGCACACTCTCCTGTTGCTATTGTTCACCTTATGTTGGCCAGGGGGTGATGTCCACCCTCTGCTCATGCCATCATTTTCCCTGCCATCGTGGAGCTTCCCATCAAGTCTGTCAGCCAAAATCAACCCTTTCCTCCCACCAGCTGCTCTTGGTCGGGTGTTTCCTGATAGCAACACAAAGTTGACTGAAACGCCTACCAAATATTGACTCTGAGGGGCTTATTGTTGGGAAATGTGGATGGGAAAGGGGTCTGGGTCTGCCTGTGGATAAACGGATCCCAAACAACAGGCCAGTGTGGTCAAGATCATGATGTAAAACACACGAGGCATTGCAGACAGGGTAGAGGAGGATAGCCTGGCACTATCGGGAAAATCTAAGCCGAGACTGGCACTGTGACTGGCAATTATTGCTGTCACCTTGGTCAGATAAGATGCACCTCTTGGGCAAGTCTGTGAGGTTGTTTCCAAGCAGAAATAGCTGTGGGGAGTAAGAGCCACCCGCAGCCCTTCTAGTGACCCCTGATAAAGGAAGCAGTTCCAGGAAGCAGCAGCGTCCTCTGCCTGGCTGCCTGCTGGTGAGTACATCTTTTCTGCCATCCTTCATCAACTGACTTCAGAACCCAGATTCTTCAGCCTCTCAATGCGGATGGAAGACCAGGTCTCCAAGAATCCTCCAGGCCTTTGGCACCAGGTTGGGACAGCTGAGGGATCCAGCCTTGGGAACTGAGCCACTACCAGGTTCTGACTCTAACCTGCAGAGTGCACTGTTGGACTACCCAGCCCACATCGCATGAGCCAATCTAATGCATTCCCTTTGTACTATCCATTCCTTCTATCAGTACTGGGCTTCTAGAGGATCCTAACTGCTACAGGAAGGATTCCAAGTGAGTTCCACAAGGCAGAGGACGCAGTGTGGGCTAATGCTCCTGATGGAAGACCCAACCTGCCCAGAGGCTCTGAAGGTGGGAAGGCTGAGGCTCGTTCAAAGAAGTAGGAGTCTTTGAAGCTGGCCTGCCACCTGGGAGGTCTTTGTGCTCAGATAGCCTAAGCACAAGGCGGGGAGCTGGCGCCTGGCCCCCACCAGGAAGGAAGCTCCACCCCAGCATGGTGGCCAAGATCCAGCCTTCTCTAAGAACACCATGCTTGCAGAACAGAACTCCGGGAGGTCCAGAGGCCTCTCCGGCTGAAGCCGCACTCCATGAGGGATTAGCAAAGAGAACAGCAGGTCTGGTCATCTACACACAGGTATGGAATCAGGGCTGATGTCAAGTGACATTAGCCTTAGCAAGTTGGCAAACTAATAGATACAGAAAGGACGAGGTTCCTGGAAGGACGGAACCAGATTCTGTTTAGGATGATGAAAATCTGGAAATAAGGCCAGGCTTAGGGGCTCATGCCTATAATCCCAACACTTGGGAGGCTGAGGTAGGAGAATCCTCATGAGCTCAAGGCCAACCTGGGCTACAGAATAAGTTCTAGGTCCACGGCCATACCACCCTGAATGCACGTGGTCTCGTCAGAATGAGTTTCAGGTCAGCCTAGGGTAGGGTGAGACCCTGTCTCAAAAATAAATAAGCCTGGGCTGGAAGAGATTTCTTAGTGGTTAAGGCACTTGCCTAAAAAGTCAAAGGACACAGGTTCAATTCCCCAGTACCCACATTAAACAAAAGCCAGATGCATAAAGTGGTACATGTGTCTGGAGTTTGTTAGAAAAATAATAATAAATAAATAAGTTGGATATGGTGGTGCACACCTTTGATCCCAGCTGAAGGCAGAGATAGATGATTCACTGTGGGTTTAAGGACACCTTGGGACAACAGAATGAGTTCCAGGTCAGCCTGGACTAGAGTAAGACCCTGCCTCAAAAAAAAAAGAGAGAGAGAGAAAGAAATAAAGAAAGGAAGGGAGGGAGAAGAAGGGAAGGGAAGGGAAGGGAAGGGAGGAGAGGGGAGGGAAGGGAAGGGAGGGGAGGAGAGGGGAGGGAGAAAGAGTATAGGGCACTCCAGGGCCTCTTGCCACTGCAAACAAACCCCAGATGAATGTGCCACTTCATGCATCTGGCTCTACGTGGTTACTGAGGAATTGAACTCCGGCCAGCAGGCTCTGCAGGCAACCACCTTTGAATGCTGAGCTATCTCTCCAGTCCTTACATTTTTTTAATTGGGCAAAGTGGCTGCTGGTCCTTCCTGAACTTGGAGAATAGTCACTGATGTGGCCATTAATCAGCTGTACCAAGGTTCACACCCAGCCCTGGCACACACAGGTACCCAGTATATAAAAGTAATTATTCTGCCACTATTACTGAGTCTGTGTGACTCTTCTGGTAATCACCTAACTTATGAATAATCACATTCAACATTAATGATTCTTAAGTACTGCCCGAAGGTTTCTGTTACAATTTTGTATTAATTAACCGAATGGTCGTCATGGAATACCTCTTATAACTCCACATGCACCCACAAACTCAAGTTCAGCTTTCCTTCCCATTGCTTGCCCCGTCTTCCACAAGGAAACTGTTCACCATTTCAATTATTTTCCTCCCAACCATTGTGATCACTGTACTTAAAATTCAGTCAGGCTTCTAATTTTAAGCATCTTTTTTTTGTGTGTATCATGCCAACCATTGATAAGCATCCTGGATTTAACATCTGTTCCCAGCAGTAAATGGTTTCAAATTTGAGCGCTGAAAACACATCTAAGGCAATTACGAGCGGCTCTCGCGCCGTGATTCGTGGCCGCGCGTCAGCAGCGGGTTCGGCTGACAGCGACGGCTCTGACAGATGGGGCCTGGGGCCTGCAGCAAGGACCCGCCGCTGCCAGAGGACCGTCTTTTCGCTTGTTTGGGTTGGGTTTTGGGGTGTTTTGTGTTTTCAAAGACATGTTTATTTTCTATATTCACTTTTCATGTTCATACGTGTGAGCACACGCATGTGCAGGTGATTGCAGGTGTGTATGCATCTGGGTTCGCATGCATGTGGCGGCAGAAGTCAATGTTGGTGTCTGCCTCAACCACTCTCCCTTATTTTTTAAATATTTTATTGATTCATTAAAGAGAGGGAGGGAGGGCTGGAGAGATGGCTTAGCGGTTAAGCGCTTGCCTGTGAAGCCTAAGGACCCCGGTTCGAGGCTCGGTTCCCCAGGTCCCACGTTAGCCAGATGCACAAGGGGGCGCACGCGTCTGGAGTTCGTTTGCAGAGGCTGGAAGCCCTGGCGCGCCCATTCTCTCTCTCTCCCTCTACCTGTCTTTCTCTCTGTCTGTCGCTCTCAAATAAATAAATAAAAAATTAAAAAAAAAAAAAAAAAAGAGAGGGAGGGAATGGGCATGCCACGGCCTTTAGGCACTGAAAACAAACCCTACACGCATGTGTCACCTTGTGCATCTGGCTTTTATGTGAGTACTGGGGAATCGAACCTGGGTCTTTAGGCTTTGCAGGCAAGCACCTTAACTGCTGAGCCATCTCTCCAGCCTTGCTATGTGAGACAGGGCCTCTCGCTGAACCTGGAGCTCACTGATTCAGCTACACAAGCTAGCCCAGGAAGTCACAGGGATTCCCAGTGCTGGGATTACAGGTACTTGCCACCAAGCCTGATTTTTTTTTGGATATTTTTATTTATTTATTGGCAAGCAGAGAGACATAGAAGAAAGACGGACAGAGAGAACGGTTGCACCAAAGCCTCCTAGCTACTGCAAATGAAATCCAGATGCATGGGCCACTTTGTGTATCTGGCTTCATGTGAATCCTGGGGAAACTGAACTCAAGTCTTTAGGCCTTGCAGGCAAGTGACTTAAGCCACTGAGCCGTCTTTCCAGCCCAAGCCTGGCTTTCATGTGGGAATCAAGCCCAGGTCCTGTGCTTGCATATCAAACACACCCCTAGCCACTGGTCTTTGGCTTTGTGACAGGGCCTCCCCAGGTAGCGCTGGCAGACCAAGAGCAAGCTAGCCTCAACCTTGCCATCCTTCTGCCTCTGCCTGCCTGGTGCTGGGATTACACGTGTGCACCACTATATGTGGCTGTTTTGATTAGTTGTTTCTGGTTTTGTTTTCAGAAATTCTTGTGGATTTTTTTCTTCAATACTATCACATGCTGGGCAAGTACTCTACCACTGTGCTATAACCCCTGCCTGAGGAATTCCTTTTGACTAACAAGAAAGAAAGGAGAAAGAAAGAGAGAAAGAAAGAAAGGAGGGAGGGAGGGAGGGGAGGAGGAAGGGAGGAAGGGAGGGAAAGAAGGAAGGAAGGAAGGAAGGAAGAAAGGAGGGAGGGAGGGAGGGAAGGAGGAAGGAAGGAAGGAAGAAAAGAGAGAGGGAGAAGGAAGGAAGGAGCCGGGTGTGGTGGCGCACACCTTTAATCCCAGCACTTGGGAGGCAGAGGTAGGAGGATCACCCTGAGTTTGAGGCCACCCTTAGACTACATAGTGAATTCCAGGTCAGCCTGGACTAAAGTGAGACCCTACCTTAAAAATTAAAAAAAAGAGGGAGAGAGAAAGAAAGAAAGAAAAAAAGAAACTACTTACAATGCACCAAGCAACGTGCTAGGCACTGCAATAGCTTGCCCCATTTAATACTAAATTAAGCTCAGTTACTGCCCCGGCCAGCGGGGAGTTGAACAAGGACCCAAGGGGAAGCTAACCTGAGTGAAAAAAGGCAAACAGACACAAGAAGGAGACCATGCTAGGTGTTTGTCAAGGCCTCGAGATTTTTTTTTTAATTTTTATTAGCATTTTCCATGATTATAAAAAAAAAATCCCATGTTAATTCCCTCCTCGAGATTTTATTTTTTCCACGTAGGTTTATAGAGAGTTGTAGGGGAAGGGGACGTGGTCAGGGCAAAGATCACAGAGTTACTGGTTAAACCGCAATGCCTTTGTTTCTTCATCAGCTACCAGCAGGATGGGGGAGTGTTCAGCCAGGCGAACGATCCCATTGTTTCTGGTAGTTGAATATCAGGTGAGGAAGTAGAAAGTTAACTTGCTATATGGCGATTTCTGTTAAGATGGCCGAGGTTTGGTTCATAGCTCCCAACAAGCTCCCCAGAAATACAAGGGCAGGCAGAGCACATTGGCTACTTTCCTCCCTGCTGCGACCAAAAACCTGACAAGAAACAACCTGAGGGATGACGGAGCCGTTTGCCCCCAGTGTGCCCCACAATCCCCCGGAGCCGAGGCGGGAGGACGAGGCTGCGGCGGTGTGAGGTCACTCGCTCACACCTCAGCGGTCCTGGAAGCAGGGGGAGCCCAGAGGGCACACTCCTTTCCCCGCTTTTGTGTCGTTATTCACTCTGGGCTCTGGCCCCGGGGGTAGTGCGTCCCACATGCAGGCGCTGAGAGGGACAGGCGTGTGCTTAGTCAGCCTGGCACGTCTGCAGCAGGCCTCAAGCTTGGAGCTTCCTTCCTGCTTCTGCCTCCTCGGTGCCAGGGTTACAGGTAGGCATCATGTAGCACCACACCTGGCTTTTTTTTTCTTTTTTTGGTTGTTTGGTTTTGCTTTTGTTTTCAGAAATATTCATGGAGGGCTGGTAAGCTGGCTCAGCAGTTAAAGGCACTTGCTTGCAAAGTTGATGGCCTGGATTTGGTTCCCCAGTGCCATATACAGCCAGATGCACAAAGTGACACATGCTCACAAGTTGGCACATTGTCTGGAATTCATTTGCAGTGGCTGGAGGCCCTGGCACACTAATTCTCTCTCCCTCCCTCTCTCTCCCTCTCCCCCCTCCCTCACTGTCTTTCACTCTCTCTCATAAATAATAAGTAAATAAAATATTTTTGAAAAGAAATATTCATGGGGGCTGGGGAGATGCTTAGCAGTTAAGGCATTAGCCTGCAAAGCCAAAGGATCGTGGTTCAATTCCCCAGGACCCACGTAAGCCAGATGCACAAGGGGGCGCACGCATCTGGAGTTCCTTTGCAGTGGCTGGAGGCCCTGGTGCGACCATTCTCTCTCTCCCTCTCTACCTCTTTCTCTCTCTCTCAAAATTAATTAATTAATTAAATATATTTAAAACAAAAGAAAAGAAATATTCATGGAATTGTTTAGGGATCAAACCCAAGACCTGGTACACTTTTCCTACCCAGTTAATACTCCGAAAATGCCCTTATAGTCATTTATTAATCCAATCAAGCTGACCTAATCTACACTAGAAATTAACCATCTCTTGGGATCTATGGGGAAATCTCCAACAAGGTCAAGTAGACTTCTCTGGGTAGCTTTTTGATGTCCATAGCCAGAGCGCGCACAAAGGCGGGCCCTCACCCCAACGACGGCGACCACCACTTTCTGCCATAGTTCTAGTCTGTGCCAAGAGTCCGCTGCTCAGAGGGAAGAGGCCTGGGGATTCCAGCCAGAACCGGTCTTGGATATTGGTCCCCAGCAGGGCTAATGGACAGTTAGGAACCTCTTGTGTGAGGGGACGCTCTCAGAGCTGGTGGGGCATGACCCAGGCCTGGGAGGTGACACTCCAGCTGAGGCAACAGTGAAATCAGCCATAGAAGGAAAGCAGCACTTTGGCCTCAATTAAAAGCTAGTTACAGGGCTGGAAAGATGGCTTAGCAGTTAGGGCGTTTGCCTGCAAAGCCAAAAGATCCTGGTTTGATTCCCCAGGACCCACATAAGCCAAATGTACAAGGAGGCACATGCATCTGGGGTTCGTTTGCAGTGGCTGGAGGCCCTGGTGTGCCCATTCTCTCTCTCTCTCTGCCTCTTTCTCTCTCTCAAATAAATAAATAAATTATATATATATATATATATATATACATATATGTGTGTATATATATATGTATATATGCATATATATATTAAAAAGATAATTGTGCACAAATTAGTAACCTGCAAAGAAAAATAAAATGCTAGAAACACATTTTTAAGAATGTCTGAGGGCTGGAGAGATGGCTTAGTGGTTAAGCGCTTGTCTGTGAAGCCTAAGGACCCCAGTTCGAGGCTCGATTCCCCAGGACCCACGTTAGCCAGGTACACAAGGGGGCGCACACGTGTGGAGTTCGTTTACAGTGGCTGGAGGCCCTGGCTCCCCCATTCTCTCTCTCCCTCTCTGCCGCTTTCTCTGTCTGTCGCTCTCAAATAAATAAACAAAAATAAAAAGGAGGTCTGAGGCTTCCACTTTTCACTCACGACCTCTCTAGAGCAGAGCCCAGTACTCACCTGGCCCTCTACTGGGCCTCCTAGGCCTTCCTCTGCATACATGAGCCGCTCGGCCTGTGTGCAGCCTTTACTCCAGAGCCTTCCAGGTTTCTCCGCCTGGAGTGGAACCTGGTTCTCCACCCGGCCCGCCTCTCCACGTGGCCAGGCAGGTCGGCAGACTCCTGTGCGCTGCTCTCACGTTACTTCTCCACCTCTGGTCCCCTCCTCGCTGTGTAGCCTGATGACCAGAAACTCATTCACCTAAGACCTGGACACTAGACACCCAAGTGCCTCTCTAGCCCAAATCCTCTTAAGTAAGCAGCGTCCATATGGACGGCCTCTGACCTTCATTACACTCTGACCTTCACCATCTCATTCTAGCACCCTCTTGGCCACACAGAGGTGCGTCCTCGACCATGTCATCTTTGGATAGCGAGAGCCTTCAACATCCTTAATTCAAACTCCTCACCCTCGGCCGCACCCGCTCCTCTCCCAGCTTGCTGACAGCCGCTGGCCCACCCAAGTCCCAGCCCTCCTCTCCCTCTCTCTTCCCCATCCGTCAGCGCAGAGCCGGTACAAGCATGGACAGACCAATTCGATATATTTGTTCTTTTCTTCATTCCATTTGAGAGCCGCTATTGTTTCATCAGTAAATACAACTCTGGTGGGCTAGAGAGATGGCTTAGCGGTTAAGGCATTTGCCTGCAAAGCCAAAGGACCCAGGTTCAACTCCCCAGGACCTATGTTAGCCAGATGCACAAGGTGGCGTATGTGTCTGGAGTTCATTTGCAGTGGTTGGAGGCCCTGTCGTGCCCATTCTCTCCCTCTCTCTCTCTCTCTCTCTCTCTCTCTCCCCCTTTCTCTCTGTCAAATAAATAAATAGAAATAAAATATTTTTTTAAATACAACTCTGTCCTTGACTTAGGTTATATGTGTACATGAATTTTAAAAATCACTCTAAGAAATCCTGTGGGGAAGGAAGAGCTACCCAGACATGTGAGCAAAGCTCTGAAAGGAAGGAAGAGAGGGCGCCATGTCACATTCCGGAAAGGACAGCCCGCGCTGCGCAAATGCACGCATGGAGGCCTGAGGCCACGGCACGCTGGGCAAGTTCAACGGCCAGTGAGGAGGCCGACGTAGCGGGAACAGAGGAGCTGCGGTGGAGGATGATCTCAGGGCAGGACGGCAGGAGGGGCACAGAGGACCCCTGAAGCTGTGCCAGGAGCCTGGCTTTTACACTGGTAGGAGCAACGCCATAAAGGGATCTGAGCAGAAAGGAGCATGACTCAACTTGCATTTTGAAGAACCCACTCACCATGCTGACTTCACAATGAGCCCCAGGGCAGGGCCAGAGCAGAAGCATGGGTCCTGGGGAGCTATAACTATGACCCAAGGGAGAGATGCGTGGTGCGGCAGGAGCAAGGAAGGGTAGAAAGATCTATTTTGCAGATTTGAAGCTAGATCAACTAGGTAGATAAAAGGAAATAAGTAAAGGGTAGATATATCAATAGAGGACCAAGGAGATGGCCCAGACAATAAAATGCTTGCTGAGGGCCTGGGTTCAGATCTCAGCACCTTCTTAAAAAGTTGGATATGGTTAATGTGCCTGTGACCCCAGCACTGAGGAGGCACAGACAGACTTCCTGGGCTCACTGGCTAGCTAGCTTAGCCCAGCCAGTGAGCCCCAGGTTCAGTGAGCAGCTCTGTCTCAAGAAATAAGGTGAAGAGCTGAAGAGATAGCTCAGCAATTAAGGCTTTTGCCTGCAAAACCTAAGGTCCCAGGTTCATTTCCCCAGTACCCACAGCAAGCCAGATGCACAAGGTGGCATGTGCATCTGGAATTTGTTTGCAGTGGCTAGAGGCCCTGGGGTGCTCACTCTCACTCTCTCTCTCTCTCTCTCTCTCTCTCTCCTTGCAAATAAATAAATAAAATATTTTTTTAAATAGTGGCTGGGGGCTGGAGAGATGGCTTAGCGGTTAAGTGCTTGCCTGTGAAGCCTAAGGACCCCAATTCAAGGCTTTATCCCCCAGGACCCACATTAACCAGATACACAAGGGGGCACATGCATCTGGAGTTCGTTTGCAGTGGCTGGAGACCCTGGCGCGCCCATTCTCTCTCTCTCTCTCCCTCTTTCTCTGTCTGCCACTCTCAACTAAATAAATAAATATGAACAAAAAAATAAATAGTGGCTGGGGAGATGGCTCAGCAATTAAGGCACTTACCTGCAAAGCCTAAGGACCTGGGTTCAGTTTCCCAATACCCATGTCAGCCAACTGCACATGGTGGCACACGCATCCGGAGTTCATTTGCAGTAGCAAGAGGCCTGGTGTGCCCATTCTCTCTGTGTCTGTCTGTCTGTCTGTCTCTCTCTCTCTCTCTGCAATAAATACACTAAAAAATTTAAAAAAAAAAAAAAGAAAGAAAGAAAGAAAGAAATAAGCTGGAGAACAATTGAGGAAGACATCTGATGTTGACCTGTGGCCTCCACATGCATACTTACATCTGTACAAACGTGTGTGAACACATATACCTTACACACATACACACATACGTATACATATAATCAGTAGATAATAGATGGATAAATAGAAGCATACACATATCTGAAAAGATATCCATATTCTATGGTTGAGTCGCAGCACATGATAGAGAAGCTTATATGATCCTACTCATGAAAGTATATGTGCATAGGAGGCTATCTGGAATAACATGAACCGAACTGCTGGCGTTGGTTTCCTGCGGGGCCAAGATCAGCAGCGCGCCCTCGTCTCCTTTAGATGCCTCCGGTGGTTTAAGCGATAAGCGCGTCCTCCTCATTGCCCGCACTCAGCGACAGGTAGTGCGCGGCGCGCCCCGAGGCAGCAGGCCTGCCTGGATGACCTGTTATGGTCTCAGTGTAGAATGTCCCCACAGGCCCCTGTGTTTGAACACTTGGCGGTGGCGCTGTTTGAGAAGGCGGAACCCTTCGGAGGTGGCGCCTTGCTGGAGGAAGTGGGTGCCAAGCGAGGAGAGGAGAGGGCCTTGAGGTTTATACCCACACTACTTCCCATCTGTCCTCCTGACTGCCAGGTGACAAGCTGACCTCCCACTCCTGCCACCACGGTTGCTTCTGTCCACTCCAAACTGTAAACCAGAATAAATTCCTGTCCTGCCTTAAATGGCTTCTGACCAGGCGTTTGTTCGCAACAAGAAAGAAACTAAGACAAGAGCCGGGCGTGGTGGCGCACGCCTTTAATCCCAGCACTCGGGAGGCAGAGGTAGGAGGATCGCCGTGAGTTCGAGGCCACCCTGAGACTACATAGTGAATTCCAGGTCAGCCTGGGCTAGAGTGAGACCCTACCTTGAAAAATTAAAAAATTTAAAAAAACACAAGAAACTAAGACAACACCTTCATGGACAAGCCAGCCAAGAAAGGCAAGTGCAGACGGACCCCAAGACCTCCAGACGCTCTCCAGGCCTGGGCTTCCTTTGCAAGCTGAGCAGCGCTCTAGCTCCAGCCACGGTGCTCCCTGATGCGTGGGCCCGTGAAGGAGGTGTCCCCAGTGGGCATCCCGAGGCTAGCCGGAGAGAAGGCTGCGCCCACAGTCTCAATGTGCCCTAACACTCGAGGCTCCTGAGAGGCCGGTGGGCTAAAAGGGATTCCAACACACCACCAAAATAATAATAATAATAATAATAATAATAATAATAATACTAAATGAGGCCGGGCGTGGTGGCACACACTTTTAATCCCAGCACTTGGGAGGCAGAGGTAGAAGGATAGCTGTGAATTTGAGGACAGCCTGAGACTACATAGTGAATTCCAGAACAGCCTGAGCGAGATTCTACCTTGAAAATAAATAAATACATAAGAAAGTCGCCCTTAGAAGAAAGAACAAGCTCAGGCTTCTGAGACAGCAGTGGGACTGTGTCTGGCAGTTTGTGCCTCCCGGGTCCTGAGCCTCTTGGGCTTCTGCTCCCTGCCAGCCCACCTCACTCCTTGGCAACCACCACCACAATCTCCGCCTTCAAGAGTACTGACTGCAACAACAGGAACAGCTGTCAGGTTTTGTGGCCTCCAAGTGGCTCAATGGATAAAATACTCTCTGAAAACGTAAGTACCTGAGCTCAAATCCCAAGACCCCACATAAAGCCAGGAGCTGCAGCACAAGCGTCTGTAGCCCCAGAGTGCCTACAGCAAGATGGGAGGTGGGAAAGGAGAATCCTGGAAGCTCCCAAGCCAGCTAGCCTAGCAAAGGCAGCAGGGAGTAGTACAGGACCCGCCCTGCACAGGGTGGAAGGCAGACGCCAACACCAAAGCTGCCCTCTGACCCCTTCACATGCCCATGCATGTGTGTGCCCACATACACACACATCATACACACAGAGAAGGAAGGAAGAAGGAAGGAGGGAAGGAAGGAGAGAGGGAAGGGATGAAAGAAGGGCTAGAGACATGGCTTAGCAGTTAAGGCGCTTGTCAGCAAAGCCAAAGGACCTGGGTTCAATTCCCCAACACCCATTTAAAACTGGATGCACAAGGTGGCCCATGCATCTGGAAATTCATTTGCTGTAGCTGGAGGCTCTGGTGTTCCCATTTTCTCTCTCTCTCTCTCTCTCTCTCTCTCTCTCTCTCTCTCTCTCCCTCTCTCAAATAAGTAATGTTTTTAATTCATAAAAATTTTAAAGAAGGAAAGGAGAAAGAAAGAGCTCAGCTTCTTCCCCAGACCCATGCAGGGGAAGGAAAAGTGATAGGGAAATGCCCTCGGGCTGCAAGGAAGAGTGGTCATGGCTAGATTCTCCAAAGCCCCCGGTCAAGGTCAGAACTTCCTGATGATGAGATTTTCCTCTTGACTTTCAAGAAGACCATGGGGAAAGAGAAGGAAAGGCTGGTGGCTATTATCTAATATATATCACGGAGGCCTATTGAGAAGCTGCAGCAGCGTGAGTGCTCTTGCCAAAAGGATGTCAAAAGAGCCTTGATTCCCATTTTGGCTGGAAATGATCCGTTCCCTCTGTAATGCAGATATATGGTTTTTGTGCCTCAACTCTGCCCAGTCAGATGCACCGCACATTCTTAATTATTTTCAAATGACTGAAAACAGAGCCATTAATCTATGCTTTGACATGATGTGGCAATTTGACCCCCAGACACATCATAATAGGTTATTAAGAGTACTTCCCAAAACTGTTGAAAAAAATTTTTTTCTAAAGCTATTCACTAATAGCTGTTCACACAATGATCATTTTTGAGTAATTATGAAACAGTGCCACATTATTTTGTGATGAGAACATAATCACATCCATTAAAATTATTTGTATAGTTTTTAACCTTCTGCCAACAGTAAATGAGGCCAAAGAGGACCCCAAACTTCCTGTACTACCTGGAGGTTGTTCTCTTCATGGCTTGCTTCCTAACGCTTACTTTCTGGCCCTGAAACTCAGAGCTGATCTTTTAACTTTTCCAAAACATCCAGAAAGAGAGGTTACTGAAGGAGCACCCAGAGCACCACCCTGACCCCCACCCTGCACTCCGTAGGGTCAGCCTGCTGCCCATGGCCTCTCCTACATGCCACAGCCCCCGCCTCCCTCCCCCCACCTAGCCTCCTGGCGGAACCCCTCACTCTCTGTTCACGTGTCACGGCCGGCCTGGACTCTGTTTGCTGGGCCGTCACCCCGCCGCCTTTGACCTGCTGCGTCTGTGTCTGTGTCCCTCAGACACCCTGAGACTTGGGTGTGGATGCAGCTCAGCTGGTAGAATGCCCACCTAGCATGCACTGGGCTTGGTCCCCAGCACTGCATAAGCCAGGTGTGGTGACGCGCGTCTATAATCCCAGCACTCC
This sequence comes from Jaculus jaculus, assembly GCF_020740685.1. Classification (NCBI taxonomy): domain Eukaryota; kingdom Metazoa; phylum Chordata; class Mammalia; order Rodentia; family Dipodidae; genus Jaculus; species Jaculus jaculus. The sequence continues at coordinate 4,137,355 of NC_059107.1, read as the reverse complement.
AGAGGTGGAGGAGGAGGATCGGAAGTTCAAGATCATCCTTGGCTACAAAGCAAGTTTGAGGAACAGCCTGAGATATATGAGATCTTGTCTCAAAAACAAAAAAAAAAAAAATTTTAAGCCTATAAGCAGTTAAGGCATTTCCTGCAAAGCCTGAGGACTCATGTTCCACTCTCCAGGTCCCACATAAGCCAGACGCACAGTGACACAAGCGTGCAAGGTTGTGCATGTGCACAAGGGGGCACACACGTCTGGAGTTGGATTGCAAAGGCTGAGGCCCTGGTGTGCCAATTCTCTCTCTCTCTCTCTCTATCTATCTATCTATCTATCTCTCTATCTCTCTATCTCTCTCTCTCTCTCTCATAAAAAAAAAAAAAAGTCAGTCTGTTGGGCTGGCCTCAAAAAAAAAAAAGCCTATGAAGCTGTCCAGAGACACACGGAGAGGCCTTACTTTGCCATGTCTCAGGACGTCCTTTTGCCAGGCATCTCAGGGTGGATATGGGAGAGGGGAAAGTGCCTTGCTGCCCTTGCAATGACAAACCCGCCCAGGCCTCCAGGGGCTCCTGCCTTCCAGCTGGGTACATGGAGAGCTCCCAAGTCCATGGGATAAGTTCATGGCAAAGAAACTCCTCGCCGTTTCTCTGAAGCTCTCACTGAGCAAGCAGCCGGCCCTGTATCCAGCAGCCCCAGGGAAAGGGGGCCGAAGCAGGCATGCTCAGCCCTGGGCACCTCCCATTCACCCCAGTGAGCCCCCCAGCCCCCAGGCGTGGTCTGAGGCACATGCACTCCCTTCCTCAGCAGGCACAGCGCAAATGCAGAGCTCTCCAGGGCCCGAAGTTGAACCTTACCTGAAGTTAAGTACCTGCACGTCTTGTTTTTGTCAGAACAAGTGTCAGAGACCTCAACCACCGTCCAGAGACACCTTCTCTGTCCAGTTCCTATGGCCTGGTGACTCATCTATCCTAGTGGTTACCTCTTCCCCTCACCCTCTTTGTGGTCAGCAAACAGCTCCCCGATGTTGCAGCGGGTGGAGTTGAGAGGGGAGGGCTGGCTGTCATGGCCCACGCCTTCCGTCCTAGTACTCAGGAGGCCAAGGTAGAATTGCCATGAGTTTGAGGCCACCTTGAGACTCCATAGTGAATTCCAGGTCAGCCTGGACTAGAGTGAGACCCTACCTCAAAACACAAAAATAAATGAATATATAAGGGGTGGGGGCTGGAGAGATGGCTTAGCGGTTAAGCGCTTGCCTGTGAAGCCTAAGGACCCCAGATCAAGGCTCGATTCCCCAGGACCCACGTTAGCCAGATGCACAAGGGGGCGCACGCGTCTGGAGTTCGTTTGTGGTGGCTGGAGGCCCTGGCGCGCCCATTCTCTGTCTGTCTCTATCTGCCTCTTTCTCTCTCTGTCGCTCTTAAATAAATAAATAAATAAATAAATTTTTTTAAATAGTCAAATCTCTGACAAATGACATCAACAAACAAAAAGAAGAAAAGGGCTGGAGAGATGGCTTAGCAGTTAAGATGCTTGCCTGTAAAGCATAAGGACCCAGATTCAATTCCCAGTACTCATGTAAACCAGATGCACATGGTGGTGCATACATCTGGAGTTCATTTGCAGTGGCTGGAGGCCCTGGCTCACCCATTCTCTCTCTCCCTCTCTATCTGCCTCTTTTTCTATCTATCTCAAATAAATAAAAATAAAATGATTTTAAAAGAATAATATAAGAAAGTAGGGTTTGTGTCAGGTTTATAGAAATGGTTTTGTGTTAAGAAATTATTCATATAAAGGCCAGGCATGGTGGCACATGCCTTTAATCCCAGCACTCAAGAGGCAGAGGTGGGGATATCCATGAGTTCGAGGCCACCCCAAAAGGTCAGCCTGGGCTAGAGTGAGACTCTACCTTGAAAAAAAAAAAAAAAGGAAAGAGAAAAAAAAATATTCACATAATCTCTCATACCAAAGCATCATTTTTTTTAATGCTAACCTTATGCTTAAACTCTTGTTAAACTCAACATCCATTTCTCATAAAAATTCTAAAGACTAGGCCAGGCATGGTCATGCACACCTTTAATTCCAGCACTCGGGAGGCAGAGGTAGGAGGCTCACCATGAGTTCAAAGCCACCCTGAGAGTACATAGTTAATTCCAGGTCAGCCTGGGCTACAGTGAGACCCTACTTTGAAAAACCCAAAAAAAAAAAAAAAATCTAAAGACTGAAAACAGAGTGACATTGCTAAACATAATGAAGTATGTTTAGGGGCTGGGGAGATTTCTCAGCAATTAAAGGGGCTTGTTTGCAAAGCCTACTGGCCTGGGTTCAATCCCCAGTACCCATGTACAGCCAGATGCACAAAGTAGCACATGTGTTTATTTACAGTATCAAGAGGCCCTGGCATGCCATTCTCTGCTTCCCTCTCCCTCTCCCTCTCTCTCCCTCTCTCTCACTCTCTCTCCCTCTCTCTCCTTTTCATTCCCCCTCCCTCTCCCTCCTCACAAATACATATACATAATAAAAGTATTGTTATAGTCTGGATTTTTTTCTTTTTAATTCCTTTTTTCTGGAGGGATGGAGACAAGGTCTCACAAACCCTAGGCTGGCCTCAAACTCGTTATACAGCTAACTACGGCCTTGCACTTCTGAACACCCTGCCTCCACCACCTGCATGCTGGGATCACAGGCCGCCACGCTCAGTTTCAACCTAGTCTTCACGCATTCTGGGAAAGCACTCTGCCAACCGAGCAACATTCCTGTCCTGTGGTCAGGATCACGAATGTCTCCTTGTGTTAAAAGCTTGGTCTCGGGCTGGAGAGATGGCTTAGCAGTTAAGATGCTTGCCTACAAAGCATAAGGACTCATGTTTGACTCTCTAGATCCCACACAAGCCAGACGCACGTGATGGAAGCACGTAAGGTCACACATGCACACGAAGGGGTGCACATGTCTGGAGTTCAGTTGCAGTGGCTGGAGGCCAATTCTCTCTCTCTCTCTCTCTCTCTCACACACACACACACACACACATTTTAAAAGGCCAGCCTGTTAAAAAGCTTGCTTCGACTGGGAAGCGGCGGCACTTGAAGAGACAGGGCCGACTAGGGGGTGTTAGGTCACTGGGTGCATGCCCAGGAAGCCTTGAAGAACCCTGGCCTCCCCTCCCTCCGCTCCTCTCTGTTTCCCGGCTACATGAACCACACATTCCTACCACATGCTGCTCAAAAGCAACATGGCCAACTGACCACCACATGAAACCTCCCAAACCATGAGCCAAAACAGATCTTTTCTCAGTTGATTATCTCGGGTATTTGTTATAGCAGTAGAAAGCAGGCTAACACAAGTATATATTATATGATGAAACTAACTTCTACAAGAATACTTCTTACATCGAATAATTGTGCATTTAATGATATGACAGTAACAATGAGAATGGAAAAGTAGACATATAATTCTCCTTGGTAATTCTCACATATATTTATCTCACACTTTGATCTTTCAATGTGTAAGGTTAATATTAACTTCTTCCCCTTCTCCACCTACCTTCTAAAAGCTATTATTGAATTTGTACATCTTACAAGCCATAGCTTAAATTTGCACCAATGTGCCTGGCTAACTGTGTAACCCACACTGGCTTCAAACACATGATCCTCCTGCCTCATCCTCTTCAGCATTTACTACCAGTATGTGCCACCAGGATCAGCTGAACGCTGTTACGCTATGATTGCCTTTGAAGGCCACCCCATTGGTTCTGAAGGCATGGGAGTAGGGATGAGGAAGGCCCCACTCAGAAAATGGAGGATGTGACCTGTTGCATGCAAGCCTAAAATCAAGAGGAGAGGGACCTCAGATGAGCTGAGCCTTTTCTGGGGAGTTCTGGCTGCGGCTGTACATTCCGATGGCTCCTGGGCTTAGAAAGCCAGGCTTGTTCTTCTACAATATTTGCAGTGGAGTCTGTCTAGGATCCCTGCTGGGAATATAATCCTGTTAGCAGGGTTGAGTTGACTGCTGATCACCATGTGTAAAGCCTTTGCCAAGAGGCAGAAAATCCAGGGTCGGGAAGGAGCAGACCTAGGGCCTGACCCCGCCCCCACACACACCTGATCCTGAGCCGCTGACAGCCCCTGGCTACACCCCCCTCCCTCCACACCCCCAGTGAGACCCAAGGTCCGCGCCATCGCCCATGCCTGCCTCTCCCAGAGAGAACTCAAAAATCAGGCAGTCCTTTCTTCTCTTGGAGACTCAGTTTCCCTAAAGGAGACACTGGGCTCTCAGGACTACTGAGAAAGGAAACTGGGCTTTCAGAGAAAGAAATTTCTGGAAGGTTGTGTCTGTATATATGAGGGCAATTATGATATTCTCATAAGGGTCAGGAATATGATCCTAAAAAGAAATGTCATTTTGTTTTGTTGCTGTTGTTGTTGAGATAGGATCTCATATAGCCCAGGCTGGCCTGGAACTCGCTGTGGACCAGAGGATGGCCTTGAACTCCTGATTATCCCAGCTTAAGAAATGTCTTTCTATCTTGTAGCCCTATGCCATGAAGTGAGACTCCTTTAAGCGACTTTCTCCTCCCTTCCCTCTCTCAATCACAGTCTTATCAACTTGATTCTTTCTTCATTTTATTATATATTCATACATCATATACATATACATATACGTATATGTATATATAGTGTATCCTCTCACTCCTGCTCCTGTCTCCCTGGAGCCCTCCTCAGTGGGGTCACAGTAGTCCCTGTGGGTCATGAAGGCCTCAGTCAGTCCCTGTGGGGGGGCCAGGGACCATGCCTAAGGGCCCTCCTAACCACTGTATGGCTCTTACAATTTTTCGACCCCCTCTTCTGCAATATTCCCTGAGCCCTGGCAGGCCCATTGAGAGTCCACTGTAGCGTTGAGTTCTGTTTGGATTTCTGTTTAGATGGATTTTGACGGAGCACCTCGTCTCTCACCATCACCCTGGAGCCAGTTTTCAGGCCAGCAGTAAGAGCCATATTCACGTCACCACGGCCTCTGCGATTTCTGCCAGGCCCCGCTTGTGGCGGGCAGTCAGATACCTTTTTGTCTTTTTTTTTTTTTAATTTATTTATTTATTTGAGAGTGACAGACACAGAGAGAAAGACAGATAGAGTAAGAGAGAGAGAATGGGCGCGCCAGGGCTTCCAGCCTCTGCAAACGAACTCCAGACGCGTGCGCCCCCTTGTACATCTGGCTAACGTGGGACCTGGGGAACCAAGCCTTGAACTGGGGTCCTTAGGCTTCACAGGCAAGCGCTTAACCGCTACGCCATCTCTCCAGCCCCTTTTTGTCTTTTTGATGGATCTAGGTTCTTTGTTTTCTCTACCTTCTATAAAATAAAACAGATTTTCCAACCAGGAGTGAGAGCAGCTTGGGCTGAAAGAGACATGCAAAGTTGTTTGAGGGACTTTTTGGTGGGCAAGCCCACTCTTCTCCGGAGGGCAGTGGGGGCTTCTCTCGGAAGTCTGGGTTTCCTGACCAGGGGATTCTGACTTGGTTCCCAGATGTGAGCTCTCTCCCACTGAGCGGGCCTCATGTCCTGCAGAGGCTGTGTGCACTATGGCACAGTGTGGATTTCTTGTCAGTCTGCTTGGTTTTGTGGTCTGTGGGGTCCCCTGCTCATTCATGCTGTCCGTGACCATTGTCTTCCAGCAGTTCCCATAGGGCTCTCCAGCCTGTGGAGGAGGGCTAGGAGGGAGCGCCTTTCCCTTTCCAGTGTATCCTCTGTATGCCAGTGTCCTGTGGTGTCTTTAGCAATAGAGTTCATTTACAGCAGCTGAAGGCCCTGGCTCCCATTCCCCCTCTCTCTCTATCTACCTCTACCTCTCTCTTTCTCAATCTCTCTCTCAAATAATTAAAAATTTAAAAATATTTTTAAAAGATAGCTGACCTGTCATAAAGAATTCCCCCTCGCACGTATCATCTAACAACCGCATCATGTGCGCTCCCTCACATATCAGGTCCAGCCTGCCAGCCTGCTCCCCGAGAGTGGCAGAGGTGGCCCATCCGGGAGCTGGCAGTTCTAATTAGAGAGAGACTTGATTAGCAGATTCACAGCAATGAAAACTCTGGAGAGTCCAATAGAAGCCTCTGGAAGCTCCAGGCATGCCTGAGCAAAGCACTAGGAGCTGTGTGCTGGCCAGAGCTGGGGAGGCCCTTCCCAGACCGCGGCCAGCACTCACGTGACAGGGCACCCCAGCTCTCACTTCATCTTTCAGCCTCCCGCCGTTCAATTGCGCAGCTACATAACTGCCTATTTTGCTTTGACCCATTCCATCTATTTACCTGTCCATCCATCCTACTTCCTTCCACCTATTCACCCAGATTCACCATTCTCCAGCTCTACCCACCCTTTAATCCACCCATCCCTTCACTCAACCACCAACCTGGCCACCTCTTGGGACTTCATGCTGCAGCTCTTCATCCAGTTTCTGGGTTTCTTAGGTGCCCTCAAAGAACTGTTTGCCTGGCTGAAGAGATGGCTCAGCGGCTAAAGTGCTTGCCTGCAAAGCATAACTACCCAGGTTTGATTCCCCAGCAGCCACGTAAAGTCAGACGCACAAAGTGGCGCACGCATCTGGCGTTCACTTGCAGTGGCTGGAGGCTCTGGCATGCCCATTCTCTCTGTCACTCTTCTCTTTACCTCTCTCTTCTTTCAAATAAATAAATAAAAATATTTTTAAATAACCGTCTGGGGGGCTGGAGAGATGGCTCAGTGGTTAAGGGCTTGCCTGTGAAGCCTAAGGACCCACGTTAGCCAAATGCACAAGGGGACGCACGTGTCTGGAGTTCATTTGCAGTGGCTGGAGGCCCTGGCGCGCCCATTCTCTCTGTGTGTCTGTTTGCCTCTTTCTCTCTCTGTCTGTTGCTCTCAAATAAATAAATAAACTAAAAAAAATTTTTTTAAATAACCATCTGGGGCTAGAGGGATTGCTTAGTGGTTAAGGCACTTGCCTGCAAAGCCAAAGGACCCAGGTTCAGTTCCCTAGGACCCATGTAAGCCAGATGGTCAAGAGAGTACATGCATCTGGAGTTTATTTACAGTGGTTAGAGGGCCTGGCACGCACATTCTCTCCCTCTCTCTATCTCTCCCCCCCCCCCACTTTCTCTGTCAAACAAATAAAGAATAAATAAATAACCACCTGCCACGTAGCCATCCAAGCAGCCTGACTGAGGGCAGGATCTGTGCGGGTCCCATGGCTACAGAATGAGGACCAGCTGCTGGGGGCAGGCATTTTCTTCAGGAGCCACTGGCAAATGTTCCAATAAATAAGCCCCCGGCCCATGCTCATGAGACACTAATTGAACTTAGTGGATCATCAAAAGAGTAGGAGGGAAAATAAGTTGAGAAAAGGGAAGGGTTGAGCAGGTGTGGGAAGGGGTCAGGAGACAGTGGAGGAAATACGGTCAAAATATATACATACATAAAACTGTCAGGAAATTTAATTAATTTTTAAGAAGAAATGAGTACCAGCTGCTTCCCATCCATAAAAACCCTAATGAGTGAAGCCCCGCAGTGACTTCCTCTGTAAGCGTGCATGTGCTCCCTGGAACCCACAGCCCCATTTTCTGGCTATCTTCATCCAGTCCCATTCCCACCTGGCCAGGGGCAGTTTCCCAGAACGCTCAAGAAACGCAGGCTAAGACAGCAACCCGCACGGGGCTTCGGGGAGCTTCCGACCAGCCTCTAGAGCAGCTGCCATTCATGCCTGGACCAGAGTCTCTAGACCATCATTGCCATCAGTGTCCAAGACGAGCATGATGTGAGCTCTTGGATTTAAGTTGTCTAGGAGCCATGTGTTAAAAAGTAAAGAGCCAGGAGCTGAAGAGATGGCTCAGCAGCTAGGGCATTTGTCTGCAAAGCCTAATGACCAGAGTTCAATTCCCCAGTACCCATGTAAAGCCAGCTGCACCAGGAGCCTGGAGTTCCATTCGCAGTGGCTAGAGGCCCTGCGGCGGCCTCTGTCTCTCTTTGAGAGACATATGACAGAGACAGATATGCATAAAATATTTTAAAACAAAACAGTGTGTCTATCTCTTTTTACCCTTTATTATTTTTAAATATTTTATTTATTTATTAGAGAGGGTGAAAGAGAAAGAGGCAGATATGCATATATATCTTTCGTATAAAACTCCTATCAAACCAAATATCCAGAGACACAGAGGCCCCCAAGACCTCATCACTGAAGCAGACCTAAAATGAACCCAACATGGCTCAGGGAAATTTGCTGAAGAGGGGGAGGAAAGAATGTCAGAGCCACACGTTGGGTCATGATACACAGAGACACTGCCTCCCGCCCATTACTGATGGCTAAGCCCACCATGCACAACCCGTACGCCCCAGCGAGAAGGGCCCCTGCAGAGGGGAGAGGACAGGGAGGAAGCTAACGATGGTACCTACTTGACTGTACACACTGAGTATAAAACTAATTCAAAAAAGAAAGTAAGGAGGAGCCAAGCATGGTGGCGCACGCCTTTAATTCCAGCACTTGGGAGGCAGAGGTAGGAGGATCACAGTGAGTTCGAGGCCAGCCTGAGACTACATAGTGAATTCCAGGCCAGCCTGAGCTAGAGTGAGACCCTACCTCAAAACCAAAAACAAACAAACAAAAAAACATAAAAAGGTGAGGAAAGAGATGGCACTAATTGCAATATATTTTACTTAACTGGATATTTCTAAAATATTATCACTTAATTTGCACTCAGCATAGCTGAGCATGGTGATGCAAGCCTGTAACCCAGTACTCAGGAGTCTGAGGAAGAAGGACTGAGAGCTCAAGGGCCGTCTACACTGCATAGCTTGAGATACAAGATGAGACCGTGTCAGAAAAAGGGGAGGGTTCTGGGGAGATGACTCAGTTAATAAAGTGCTTGCCACATAAGCATCAGGATCTGAATTCAGACCTTAGCACCCACATAAACACTGGGTGGGAAACAACACTGGGTGAGGTAGCAGCCCAGCCCTGGGGAGGTAGAGGCAGGAGGACCCCTTGCTGACCAGCTAGTCCAGCAGAATCCGTGAGCTCCAGGTTCCGTGTGAGAACCTGTCTCAAAAAGAAAACAAGGCAAGAAAGACAGAGAGTGAGTGAGGAAGTCACCCGACTGTGCGCTCTGGCCTCCATGCACACACACACACACACACACACTACACACACACACACACACACACACGCTCATCTACAATCCACATAGGCACGCATACCACACATATACACATAAATAAATGAATGAAATTGTATGTGTATGTATGCATACTCAGTATTCAAAAATTAATTATGATTGTTCATCATAGTTTACCTTTTCTTGCCTCAAAGTCTTCACACTCCAGTGTATTTTCTGTCCTGATAGCACCTCTCAGTTCAGCTGGGCACATCTCAAGGGCTTGGCAGCCCGTGGGGCAAGCAGCTACTGTATTTGCCGGTACACCTGTAGACTCTATGTTATTTTTTTTGTTGTTGTTCATTATTTATTTATTTATTTTGAGAGCGACAGACACAGAGGGAAAGACAGATACAGGGAGAGAGAGAGAATGGGCGCACCAGGGCTTCCAGCCTCTGCCAACGAACTCCAGACACGTGCGCCCCCTTGTGCATCTGGCTAACGTGGGACCTGGGGAACCGAGCCTTGAACCGGGGTCCTTAGGCTTCACAGGCAAGCGCTTAACTGTTAAGCCATCTCTCCAGCCCTCTATGTTATTTTTAAGCCGGGTCATAACATGAGGCCCTAATCATCGAGGGTCTGACCAAGTTGATATTTGCTACAGAACTTTTTTAAATTTTATTTATTTATTTATGAGAGTGAGAGAGGGAAAGAGGCAGACAGAGAGAGAGAGAGAGAGAGAGAGAGAGAGAGAGAGAGAGAGAGAAAATGGACACATCAGGGCCTCCAGCCATTGCAAATGAACTCCAGATGCATGCACCCCCTTGTGCATCTGGCTTACGTGGGTCCTGGGAAATCAAACCACAGTCCTTAAACTTCACAGGCAAATGCCTTAACCACTAAGCCATCTCTCCAGCCCTGCTACAGAATTTTTGTTTTGTTTTGTTTTGGTTTTGGAAGTAGAGTCCCACTCTAACCCAGGCTGACCTGGAATTCACTAGGTAGTCTCAGGGTGGCCTCGAATTCACAGTGATCCTCCTACCTCTGCCTCCTGAGTGCTGCGATTAAAGGCATGCACCACCACACCCAGCTTATAGAATTTTTTTACAGAGATTCAGAAAAGGACCTGAGCCCCATGACAGGAAGGGCAGGGAGCAAAGGGTCCTAAAAATGAAAGCCCGTCCTCAGAGCATAGCTTTTTCCAGCTTTCTGTCAGCTGGTCCACATGGAGGAGGTTATCAGCTCCGTTCCAGCAGGATTTCTCAGTGATTTTGCAGCCCGAGTATGTGGCGTCTTCAGCAATAGGGCTTTACCATCTATTCCTGGTGGAAAACCAAGGATGAGGCCAATTTCTTTCTGTGCCTCTGGGTAAGAATGGATGTAATGCCTGGGCTAGAGTGAGACCCTACCTCAAAAAAATAAAAAATAGGGCTGGAGAAATGGCTTAGTGGTTAAGCACTTGCCTGTGAAGCCTAAGGACCCCGGTTCGAGGCTCGGTTCCCCAGGTCCCACGTTAGCCAGATGCACAGGGGGCGCACGCGTCTGGAGTTCGTCTGCAGTGGCTGGAGGCCCTGGCGTGCCCATTCTCTCTCTCTCCCTCTATCTGTCTTTCTCTCTGTCTGTCGCTCTCAAATAAATAAATTAAAAATTTTAGAGAGCCGAGAATGGGAGCCGAGCGCAGGGTCTGAACCGTACACCGATCTCCTCTCCACGCTCTCTCTCCACCTCGCTCTCGCCGCCTGCCCACCTTCCTTCCCACCGGCCCGCGGCCACCCAGAACGCCTTCCACCATGGCCACCTCAGCAAGTTCCAACTTGAACAAAAGCATCAAGCAGATGTACATGGCCCTGCCTCAAGGCGAGAAAGTCCAAGCCATGTATGTCTGGATCGATGGTACCAGAGAAGGGCTGCGCTGCAAGACCCGCACCCTGGACTGTGAGCCCAAGTGTGTAGAAGAGTTGCTGGAATGGAATTTTGATGGCTCTAGCACTTTCCAGTCTGAAGGCTCCAACAGTGACATGTACCTCCTCCCAGTTGCCATGTTCCGTGACCCTTTCCGCAAGGATCCCAACAAGCTGGTGTTCTGTGAAGTTTTCAAGTATAATCAGAAGCCTGCCGAAACCAATTTAAGGCACACCTGTAAGTGGATCATGGACATGGTCAGCAACCAGCACCCCTGGTTTGGAATGGAGCAGGAATACACTGTCATGGGGACGGATGGGCACCCCTTTGGTTGGCCTTCCAATGGCTTCCCTGGGCCCCAAGGCCCGTATTACTGTGGCATGGGAGCTGACAAAGCCTATGGCAGAGACATCGTGGAGGCTCACTACCGGGCCTGCTTGTATGCTGGAGTCAAGATCACGGGAACAAATGCCGAGGTCATGCCTGCCCAGTGGGAATTCCAAATTGGACCCTGTGAAGGAATCCGCATGGGAGATCACCTGTGGGTGGCCCGCTTTATCACATCATGTATGTGAAGACTTTGGCGTGATAGCAACCTTTGACCCTAAGCCCATTCCTGGGAACTGGAACGGCGCAGGCTGCCACACCGACTTCAGCACGAAGGCCATGCGGGAGGAGAAAGGCCTGAAGTACATGGAGGAGGCCATTGAGAAACTCAGCAAGCGGCACCAGTACCACATCCGTGCCTACGATCCCAAGGGAGGCCTGGACAATGCCCGGCGCCTGACTGGCTTCCATGAGACCTCCAACATCAACGACTTTTCCGCCGGTGTTGCCAACCGCAGTGCCAGCATCCACATTCCCCGGTCTGTCGGCCAGGAGAAGAGGGGTTATTTCGAAGACCGGCGCCCTTCTGCCAACCGCGACCCCTTTGCAGTGACAGAGGCCATCATCCGTACGTGTCTTCTCAACGAGACTGGCGACGAGCCCTTCCAGTACAAAAACTAAGGGGACGATGCTTCCAGCGACTGAGCCCTTCCCAGCTCTTCATCCCACTGCAACTCTCCCTCTCCCTGGTGTCTTAATTATCCTCATTACTCAAAAGTGGGATTTCAAGGTCTTTTTATTCCTCATGCCCAGTGACCCTTGCTTTCCTTGGTCAGCATAGAGGGGTCAAGTTCTTAATCTCCCATGTACCCGGCCCCCATTTTCTTCCTTTCTAATGTGTGGGTGGGCGCAGGGAAAGGTGGTGACTGCTTCTCTCTGGAGGTGTGCTTGTTCGGTAGATGTCACCTCCACACAAAGCAGCGTGTGAAGGAGGGGAGAACTTCCTCTAAAGGACAGCTGGAAGGGCAGGCTGACTACTTAGGATGGCATGTCTCCTTCAGTTCTTAAGATTAAACCAACTCTCACTAGTGGAGGTTAGGAGAAGAGCAAGAACTGGGGGTTAGTTTACCTCTTGTGTTTCTCTTGCTTGAGCCACCCACACCCTTCACAAACAGCAGCTCAGCGACAACAGATGGCTGTCCTACCTTAAGAGAAGAAAAGTTCTTTACTGCTTGGTCCTCCATTGATAACACAAAGCAAAAGTAGTATTTTTATATTTAAATGTAAAAACAAAAAAATTATATAAGGGTTGTGGATATGTGTGTTTTTCTAAAGAAAACAAACATCCTGGTCACTGGGTGCCAAATGTGAGGTAAATTATTTGGTTCAAGGGTCCCCTTTGTAAGTAAAGGAAGTAGCAGTGGGGAGCACAGTACTAGAAAAATTGGTTATTTGGGACTGTTCCTCATTTTACCAGGATTTCCCTGCCCATTTTTTGCAGGCGATGGTACACATTAGTTGCAGTCTCTGAGCCCCGTGTCTAACTCTAGAAGACACACACGCACTTGTCCACACGTGGGTTTAGAAGTATGAGTTGGCTGGTCAACTTTGTTACTGACAAGGGGGTGTTGGGGTTATTTTTTGGTGGGATTTTAGCATGTCACTAAAGCAGGCCTTTTGATATATTAATTTTTTTAAAGCAAAACAAGTTTTAGATTTTAATCAGATTTGTAGGGTTTCTAAGTCTAGTTTTACAGAATTGCCTGTTTGCTTCAACTGTCTTTCCATTTGCTTCTTGGTGGAGCTGGGGACAGACCTGGAGTTAAAACACTTGTAATTTTGTATCCTAGTGTCTTGTTCTCCCAGCAAAATGTTCTTGTTTGTTAAAATTCCTAGGGAGTAGTCTTTCCTATCATAATAAACACGCGCCGCCCTGTCAAAAAAAAAAAATTTTTAAATAAATAAGTAATAAAAACAAGAACAAATGCAACAGTAGAACTTAAAAGATTTGGTGAGTTAAGGTCTACAAAGTGCTGAGGCCTGTCAAAGAGCTAGCACACAGGAAATAAGAACTGTGACAATATAATAATTATTACTGCCATGGGTGCTTGTTTGCTGCTGTTGCGTCCACTGGACTACAAATCCCAGCATAGCAACCGGGCCTCACGTCCACTGCTGAGCTTGCTTCCACACTGTGATTCCCTTGGGGTGTTGTGCTCAGTAAACGCTGCAGATAAACCCGTGACACTGGCATAGTCAAAGACACACTGACGCCGGGCATGGTGGCGCATGCCTTTAATGCCAGCACTCGGGAGGCAGAGGTAGGAGGATCGCCGTGAGTTTGAGGCCACCCTGAGACTCCATAGTGAATTCCAGGTCAGCCTGGACTAAAGTGAGACCCTACCTTGGGAAAACAAAACAAAACAAACAAAAAACCCAAGAAACAAAAAAAAAAAAACAAAGCAAAGACACACTGACATTCCCAGGCCCAAACGTTCCATTTTTCTTTAAGTCACTCTGGCTCAGTTCGATGTCTTCTCTCAGGAATAATTTATTTGGTTGAAGCATATTCTTCTTTGCCCTCTTGTGCATGGCAGGGGCATCCTCGTGGCCAGGGGTGGAGCAAAGGAGGGAGGGCGCAGAGCACTTCCTTCCCTTGGTCGTCACAAAGCCTTGGTCACGGTAGTGCTCTTTGGGGAGCGCTGGGGTTGTGGGGACACTTTGTCTTGCCCTCGCTTGATGTCCTGGGTGTCTGAAAAAGGCCTGTCTCTCTTGGGGTCCACTCCCACACAGTCTGGTGCTCCAGGATGAGCAGGGCAGGGTCTTGAGCAGGCTTGGAGGGGTTTGGGGGAGTGGTTTCATGTCCTGTCTTCCTGAGGGACAAGGGGAGAAGGAGTTGGCTGGCCATGGTATCCCCATGTGGGGTGCACCAGGAGGGGTTGGTTCCACCTTCTAGAAGCGGTGAGCTAGGCTTTGGGTCCTTCCGCCCACTTCGTGGTGGGTGCACCACAGGACCTTTCGGAAGCCCCATCTGCATGTCAGGTGGAGACGGGACCTCTCCAGCCCCCAGCCCAGCCTCTGGGCTAAGTTGTGAAGACGTAGGTGCTGCTGGCCTGCGTCCAGCATCCTCGTTACTAATGGGGCCACAGCCTCATTTTTCTGGTTTATGTTTCGTTTTCTTGGCACTTTAATAATGATCCATAAAGCTGTCTCCTGGACGTAGAGTCGGAAGCCCTGTGGCTCTGGGGACCATTCTGATTTCACAGATTTTTGAAGCCCCTGGGAGACTAGCCTCTCTCCTGGCTGGCCAGCAGTTACACATGCTCCTTTTTTTTTAATTTTTTTAAATTATTTATTTATTTAAGAGTGACAGACAGACAGAGAAAAAGGCAGATAGAGAGAATGGGCGCGCCAGGGCCTCCAGCCACTGCAACCGAACTCCAGACGCGTGCGCCCCCTTGTGCATCTGGCTAACGTGGGACCTGGGGAACCGAGCCTCAAACCGGGGTCCTTAGGCTTCACAGGCAAGTGCTTAACCTCTAAGCCATCTCTCCAGCCCTACACATGCTTCTTTGAGTCTCATTACCCTGCCCCTCCCATCGCTAGTCTCTCTAGATCTTTGGTGATTCCCTTGTAAGTTTTGAGGTTGTGTCTGTGTTGGTGGCTGCCATTTTGTCTTCTCTCTTTCTCTCTCTTTTTTGTATTTTAAAAAAGTAGGGGATAGAGAGATGGCTTATTGGTTAACGTGCTTGCCTGCGAAGCACCTAGATTTGATTCCCCAGTACCCACATAAGATGGGTGCATAAGGTGGCATATGCATCTGGAGTTTGTTTGCAGGGGTTAGAGGCCCTGGTGTGCCCATTCTCTCTCTCTCTCTTTCTCTCAAATAAATAAATACATAAAATATTTAAAAAACAACATTATTTATTTACAAGGAGAAAGAGAGAGCAAGGGAGGGAGGGAGAGAGAGAGAGAGAAGGAAGGGGAATGGGCACACCAGGGCCTCCTGCCACTGCAGATGAACTCCAGTCACAGACACCACTGTACACATCTGGCTTTACGTGGGTACTGGGGAATCAAACCTGGACCATCAGGCTTTGCAAACAAGTCCTTTAACCACTGAGCCAACTATCCAGCCCTCTTTTTTCTATGTGGCATGCATGTGTGTGCATATACCTGTTCACGCTGCATAGGTGCATGTGTGTGGAGAGGCCAGAAGTTGACATCAGGTATCTTCCTTGATCGCTCTCCACCCTATTACAGAGGTAGGGTCTCTTTCGTGAGCCCAGGTTCACCAATTCAGACAGTTTAGCTATCCAGCTTGCCTCGGGGAGCCCCTGCCTCCATTTCACAAGTGCTGGGATTAAGGGTGGGCCGCCATGCCTGCTCGGGTTGGCATGGGTGCTGGGGATCGGAATTCAGCTTCTCGTGCTTGCTGGAAAGCACTTTACTAACGGAGCCATCTCCCCAATTCCCTCTTAAATCTTTTTTTATTATTGACAACTCCATAATTATAGACAATAGACCATGATAATTCCTGACCCCCCACTTTCCTCTTCAGAGCTCCACTCTGCATCATATCCCCTCCCCCTCTAATCAGTCTCTCTTTTATTTTGATGTCATCATCTTTTCCTCCTATTATGATGGTCTTGTGTAGGGAGTGTCAGGCACTGTGAGGTCATGGATATCCAGGCCATTTTGTGTCTGGGGAGCATGTTGTAAGGAGTCCTACCCTTCCTTTGGCTCTTACATTCTTTCTGCCACCTCTTCTGTAATGGACCCTGAACCTTGAAAGGTGTGATAGAAATGTTTCAGGGCTGAGCACTCCTCTGTCTCTTCCTCTCAGCACCATGGTGCCTTTTGAGTCATCCCAGTGGTCACCGCCATCTGAAGAGAAGTTTCTCTAACCAAAAGGGTAGGATTAATAAATGGGTATGAACATTAAGAGAAGTGCTTACTGGGCAGTTTGGTGAGCATAATATATGCATTTAGCCAGACAGCAGCTGCTGTTACACCCCTAGGGCTCATGACCTCGCCCATCATAGGCTTCTGACTAGGTTTTCAGTATCAGGCGTGCACTCCCTTCCATGGGGTGAGGGAGACAGAGGGCACACTAGGACTTCCAGCACTGCAAATGCACTGCAGACGCATGTGCCACTTTAATCTGGCCTTACATGGGTATTGGGGAATCGAACCCGGGTTGTTAGGCTCTGCAGGCAAGCACTCAGCCACTTTGCCATCTCTCCAGCTCTCTTTTTTTCTATTTCATTTTTTAAAATATATTTTATTTATTTATGAGAGAGAGAATGGGTGTGCCAGGGCCTCTACTCACTGTAAATGAACTCCAGACACATGTGCCACCTTGTGCCTCTGGCTTATGTGGGTCTTGGGGCCTCAAGCTGAGGTCCTTTGGCTTTGTAGGCAAACACCTTAAGTGCAGAGCCAGCTCTCCAGCCTTCTTCCTTCTCTCTCTCTCTCTCTCTCTCTCTCTCGCTTTCTTTCTTTCTTTTTTTTTTTTTTTTTTCTTTGTTTTTGGAGGTAGGGTCTCACTGTAGCTCAGGCTGACCTGGAATTCACTATGCATTCTCACGGTGGCCTCAAACTCACGGTGATCCTCCTACCTCTGCCTCCCGAGTGCTGGGATTAAAGGTGTGCGCCACCACACCTGGATGGCTTCCTTCCTTCCTTCCTTCCTTCCTTCCTCTTTCCCTCTCTTTGTCTCTTTCTCCTTCTTTAGATTTCCTCGCTTGTGTTTTTGAATACGTGGGTGTTGCAGTCAGGTTCTCATTGCTGGTAGAAATCACCCAACCAAGAGCAGCTCGTGGGAAAAAAGGTTTATTTTGGCTTACAGGCTCGAGAGGAAGCTCCACGATGGCAGGGGAAAATGATGGCATGAGCAGAGGGTGGACATCACCCCCTGGACAACATAAGGTGGACAATAGCAACAGGAGAGTGTGCCAAACACTGGCAAGGGGAAACTGGCTGTAACACCCATAAGCCCGCCCCCAACAACACACTGCCTCCTGGGGGTGCTAATTCCCAAATCTCCATCAGGTAGGAACCTAGCATTCAGAACGCCTAAGTTATGGGGACACCTGAGTCAAACCACCACCGTGTGTATGATCTCTTAATGCTGCAAATGAGCGCCAGATACATGCTCTGGAGGGTCAGCAGAGGAATGGGAGCCACTGTGGGGGAAGCTGAGTATATCCTGTTACAATACATCACAAGTTTAAAGGAAGAAACGAGGAAAGCACAACGGTGGAAAGCACCACATCAAGCCATCACCGATAACCAGAAATTGGTAGACTACGTTACTGCTAAAAGATGCAGAGTTTGGGGCTGGAGAGATGGCTTAGCGGTTAAGCGCTTGCCTGTGAAGCCTAAGGACCCCGGTTCGAGGCTCGATTCCCCAGGACCTACGTTAGCCAGATGCACAAGGGGGCACACGCATCTGGAAATCGTCTGCAGTGGCTGGAAGCCCTGGCATGCCCATTCTCTCTCTCTCTGCCTCTTTCTCTGTCTGTCACTCTCAAATAAATAAATAAAAATAAACCAAAAAAATTAAAAAAAAAAAAAAAGATGTAGAGTTTGGAGGCCGGGTGTGGTGGTCCAGCCTTTAATCCCAGCACTCGGGAGGCAGAGGTAGGAGGATCACCATGAGTTCAAGGCCACCCTGAGACTACATAGTTAATTCCAGGTCAGCCTGGACCAGAGTGAGACCCTACCTCGAAAAACCAAAACAACAACAACAACAAAAAAAAGATATAGTGTTTGGGCTGGGGAATTCTCAGTGGTTAAAGGCACTTGCTTGCAAAGTCTTCCAGGTTGGGTCTGATTCTCCAGCCCCCACATAAAGCCAGACGCAAAAGGTGGGGTGCCTTTTCCATGGTCCGGTTTAGGAGCCAGAGAGGGCGGCTGGACTGTGTGCGGAGGAGGCCCGTGGGACGCAGCATGGTTTTGCTCAGAAGCTGTGAAGCGTTTCAGCTCAGCTCCAGCAGGATTTCTCAGTGGCCTTGCAGCCCAAGTACGTGGAGTCTTCAGCAAGAGGGCCTTACCATCTATTCCTGGTGGGAAACTAAGGGCCTCAGTAATAGCCTATAATGTTTTAAGAGCATCAGGGACCTCCCTGGCCAACAACTCACTGGAAAATATCCCATCCCTAGCACAGAAAATTTTCTAGTAACAATCTATGGCTCCTGTGTGTTTCATTGTCCAAAAAAGTAGATTTCCATATGGCTTATTTATATCCTCTTAGATTTTTTTTAATTTTTTTGTTCATTTTTATTTATTTGAGAGTGACAGAGAGAGAGAGATTGAGAGAGAGAGAGAGAAAGAAAGAAAGAAAGAATGGGCACGCCAGGGCTTCCAGTCACTGCAAACGAACTCCAGATGCGTGTACCCCCTTGTGCATCTGGCTAACGTGGGTCCTGGGGAATTGAGCTTTGAACAGGGGTCCTTAGGCTTCACAGGCAAACTCTTTTTTTTTTTTTAATTTTTTTTTTTTTATTTATTTGAGAGCGACAGACACAGAGAGAAAGACAGATAGAGGGAGAGAGAGAATGGGTGCGCCAGGGCTTCCAGCCTCTGCAAACGAACTCCAGATGCGTGCGCCCCCTTGTGCATCTGGCTAACGTGGGACCTGGGGAAGCGAGCCTCGAACCGGGGTCCTTAGGCTTCACAGGCAAGCGCTTAACCGCTAAGCCATCTCTCCAGCCCTCCTCTTAGATTTTTTTTAATTTTTATTTATTTATCTGGAAGCAGAGAGAGAGAGATGGAGAGAGAGGAGAGAGAGAGATGGAGAGAGAGGAGAGAGACAGAGAATGGCCATGCCAAGGCCTCCAGCCACTGCAAACGAACTCCAGACACATGTGCCCCTTGTGCATCTGGCTTACGTGGGTCCTGGGGAATCAAACCTGGTTCCTTTGCCTTCGCAAGCAAATGCCTTAACTGCTAAGCCATTTCTCCAGCCCTCCTCTTAGATTTTGATTAGCCCTCCCTCTACCTTTCCTTTACTCAATCTCTTCCCCTGACCTCACTTAGGCCTTTTCACCCCCAGAAATTGTTCTTCTACTTACATATATGCAATACCATCCTATTAAGTCCCCCCTCCCGCCCTTTCTATTCCCTTTATATCTCCTTTCTAGCTTACTGGCCTCTGCCACTGAGTTTTATTCCTATTCACAGACAAATCCAATCATTTGTAGCTAGGATCCACAAACGAGAGAGAACTTGTGACGTTTGGCTTTCTGGGCCTGGGTTTCTTCCCTAAGTATAACACGTTCCAGGTCCATCCATTTTCCTACAAATTTCTAAACCTCATTTTTCTTTACCGCTAAGTAGAACTGCATTGTGTAAAGGCGCCACATCTTCATTATCCACTCATCGGTTGAGGGGCATCTGGGCTGGTTCCGTTTCCCAGCTATGGTGAACACAGCGGCAGTAAGCATGGTTGAGCAAGTGTCTCCAAGGTAGTGAGACGAGCCCTTGGGATGCATGTGAGGCTGCATTCTTTATGTCTCACTAAAAAGACTGTCTTTTATTTTTCCCTCTATGCCATGCTGGTATAGAACCCGGGGCCTTGCGCGTGCGAGGTAAGCGCCCCACCACTGCTACAGGAGAACCGAACACCGGTCTCCTCCTTAAGCTATGGGCAGAGCAGCCTTAGCATTTAGTGTTTAGCAGGTCCGGGTGCAGACCCACACACCTGTCATGGCTGCCTTGCTTAGTCCTCAGGGGTAGATTCAGGTGTCACCTCCTGCTCAAAATCTGGAAGTGAGGGTTTGGAGAAGTTCATGACAGGCCCCAAGACTGTCTGGCTATATGCTCGGTACATGTGCTCAGTGCGAGGTGCCCAGCACCCTCAGGTTCTCTGAACAGACCCACTTGAAAGGACCAAACTGGAACTTCAGGTACCCCTGAGGAAAGTTGTCCCTGTTTTTGTACCAGATTGGCAGGAGCCAAATAGGATATGGCCAGGTCACCGGTCCCAAAGAGTAGCCTCAGAGCAGAGTGGCCTCTCTCCAGGCCCTGGAGCTCAGGCCTGCATACCTGTCGGGTTCCTGTTATCTCTGCATCCTAAGGATGCCCACCACATAAATACAGGGAGCAAGTTTGGCCTGTACACCACCCCAGCCCTCTTTAATAAGAAGAAGAAGAAGCTGGGCATGGTGACACATACCTTTAATTCCAGCACTCAGGAGGTAGAGGTAGGAGGATCGCCCTGAGTTCAAGGCCACCCTGAGACTACATAGTGAAGTCCAGGTCAGCCTGGGCCAGAGATCCTACCGCGAAAAAAAAAAAAAAAAAAGATAAGAAGGGGGCTGGAAAGATGGTTTAGTGATTAAGGCACTTGCCTACAAAGCCTAAAGACCCAGGTTCAATTCCCCAGAACCCACATAAACCAGGTGCACAGGTAGCACATGTGTCTGGAGTTTGTTTGCAGTGGCTAGAAGCCCTGGAGTGCCCGTACTCTCTATCTGCCTCTCCCTCTCTCTCTGTCTCTCTCTCTCTCTCTCACCCTCTCTCTTAAATAAATAAATACATTTTTAAAGGAAGAATGATAAGAAGGGGCTGGAAAGACGGCTTAGCAGTTAGGTGCTTGCCTGCAAAGCCAAAGGACTCATGTTCGGTTCTCCAGGTCCCACATAAGCCAGACACACAAGGTGATGCAAGCATGCAAATCGTACATATGCATAAGGTGGCACATGTATCTGGACATCTGGAGCTCGACTATAGTGGCTGGAAGACCTGGTGGGCCAAGTCTCATTCTCTCTCTCTGGCTCTCACTCTCTCACATAAGAAATAATTTAAAAAGTGCTTGCTGGTATCTGGCAAAATGCATATATTATGCTCACCAAACTGCCCAGAAAGCACTTCTCTTAATGTTCATACCCATATATTAATTACTTTTGGTTAGAGAACCTTCCGTTTTCAGATGGCAGTGACCTTGGGATGACTCAGAAGGCACCATGGTGCTGAGAAGAAGTGACAGAGGAGTGCTCAGCACTGCAATATCTCTATCACACCTTCCAAGACTCAGAGTCTGTTGCAGAAGAGGTGGCGGAAAGAATGTCAGAGCCAAAGGAAGGGTAGGACTCCTTACAACGTGCTCCTGCAGACACAAAACAGCCTGGATATCCGTGACCTCACAGTGTCTGACACTACATATACAAGACCATCATAACAGGAGGAAAAGATGATGTCATCAAATAAAAGAGAGACTGATTGAGAGGGGGAGGTGGTGTGATGGAGAGTGGAGTTGGAAAGGCAAAAGTGAGGGAGGAGGGAATTATCATGGTGTATTGTCCATAATTATGGAAGTTGTCAATAATTAAAAAAAAATAAAAAGAAGGCATAGTGACACACACCTTTAATCCCAGCACTTTGGAGGCAGAGAAAGGAGGATCACTATGGGTTTGAGGCCACCCTGAGGTCAGCCTGGACTAAAGTGAGATCCTACCTCGAAAAAAGTAAATAAATAAATAAAAATAAAAATGAATCGGGCTGGAGAGATGGCTTAGCGGTTAAGGTGCTTGCCTGTGAAGCCTATGGATTCAGGTTCAATTCCCCAGTACCCACGTAAGCCAGATGCACAAAGTGGCACACGCTTCTGGAGCTTGTTTGCAGTGGCTAGAGGCCCTGGCATACCCATGCTCTCTGTCTGTCTCTCTTCTCTGTATAGTCTCTCTGCTTGCAAATAAACAGATATATTAAATAATAATTTAAAGATAAATAATAAATAAAAGCAAAAATAAAAATAAGGGGCTGGAGAGATGGCTTAGTGGTTAAGCACTTGCCTGTGAAGCCTAAGGACCCTGGTTTGAGGCTCAATTCCCCAGGACCCACGTTAGCCAGATGCACAAGGGGGCGCACGCATCTGGAGTTCGTTTGCAGAGGCTGGAAGCCCTGGCGCACCCATTCTCTCTCTCTCTCTCTCTCTCTCTCTCTCTATCTGCCTCTTTCTCTCTCTGTCACTCTCAAATAAATGAAGAAAAAAATAAAAAATAAGTAAATAAAAATAAAAGCATGGTAAGAAGGACCACCTGCCGCCATAGGAAGTTCTGCCCCCTGCACCCCCGGAGCATCTCTGCCCTAGGAAGAGGCCAGGTGGGTCAGGCAGCAGGAGGGACGCAGTTGGGCTACCCAGCATCTTGAGGGAAGGGCAGGGCCCAGGGGAGCTGCGGCGATGGTTTGCTCTTAACTGTCAACGGACAATACCTAGAGCCACCTGTGAAGGGTTATCTTGATTAGGTTAATTGAGGCGAGCAGCCCACCTGAACGGTGGGCAGAACGCCCACTCTGGCTTCCCACGAGGACCACCTGCCTCAAACTCCTGCCACCAGGGACACCCCCCCCCCCTCCGCCCCATGACCTGTGGCCTGGAGCTTCGGGTTGAAATAAACCCTGTTCTTTCCTTAAACTCATTTTGGTCTGGTATTTTTTTTAAGATTTAATTTTATTTATTTATTAAAGACAGAGAGAGAGAAGGGGAGGGAGAGGAGGGAGAAGGGGCACACCAGGGTCTCCAGCCACTGCAAACAAACTCCAGACACGTGCATCACCTTGTGCACCTGGCTTACATGGGACCTGGGGAACTGAACCTGGGTCCTTAGGCTTCACAGGCCTGGGCCTTAACCGCTAAGCCATCTCTCCAGCCCTTGGTCTGATATTTTGACTCAATAATGAGAAAGTGACTGACTCGGCTGCCAAGACCATAGGGAGCCAGGACGCGGGCCACTCTGCAGCTCCCCGTCTGACAACCATGAGGAAAGAGACCCTCTGGACCCAGGAAGTAGCTCTGTCTCCCACCAGCACCCTACTGCTCCTGTGGATAGCCATCTGTCCCCTGGGATCACAATGTGCCCCTTACGGGCATCTCTCCAGGCTTTATTCAACCCCTGTCCCCAGGAACCAGCTCCCGGTGTAAGCAGGCTGCTGCGGAGGCCTCGCTGCCACCCTAGGGCAGCCGGACCAGCTTCTCATACCACCCCTGCCCCTCGGCCCGCTGGCAAAGCCCAGGTCCCAAGCTGCGGCTCTCTGGCTGCCGGGAAGCACGGACAGACTGGTGCTCAAACACTTCCAGAAGCCCGGCTGCAAAGCACCAGTGACAAGCCCCCCAAATGTTGTTTACGAATAAATCCCAGAGAATTTATAATCAAGTTGATGGGGCCTAACTGATGGGCCCAGGACAACAGGAAGCCAATTACCCAACATTCTCAGCTAGGATCTTAAAACAGCTGCTGGAGTGTGGTAGAATTACGGCTTGTGCTTGGGAACTGCGGATACAACTCCAACCTTCCCTTTTACAGCCACTCATAAATGTTAAATGCAGCAAGATCTACATGTGAAATTCGGCTGCCCATCTCGTCCTCATGCCCCAAACCAGGGCTGCGTTTCGGGGTTGGTGGCCTGCTGCCCCCCGCAGCGCTAGTGGACAGCGCGCAGCGAGGAGCCACACTCCCAGTCCTGGCCCCGCGTGTGGCAGAGGACAGCCATCCGGGCTTGTCCACAGGACCTTAGTGTAGGGGTCCAGTCCTGCCCCCCCCCCACTGACTTTACACTTCAGATGACACACACCCGCAAAATGGGCCCATCCCAGCTCTCCAGAACACAGGTCAGGGCTGAGCGTAACGGTGCATGACTATAATCCCAGCCCTTGGGAGGCTGCAGCCAAAGGGGCAGGAATTCAAGGCCAGCCTTAACTACCTAAGTTCGAGGCCAAATTGGGCTACATGAGATTCTGTCTCAAAAAAGAGTAGAAGGGGCTGGAAAGATGGCTTAGTGGCCTGCAAAGCCAAAAGACCCCAGTTTGACTCCCCAGTACCCATGTAAAGTCAGATACACAAGGTGGCACAGGTATCTGGAGTTTGTTTGCAGTGGCTAGGGACCCTGTCACACCCATTCTCATTCTCTCTCTCAAATAAATAAAATATTTTTTAAAGCAAGCCAGGTATGGTGGCGCACGGCTTTAATCCCAGCACTCGGGAGGCAGAGGTCTAGGAGGATCACTGTGAGTTCGAGGCCACCCTAAGACTACATAGTGAATTCTAGGTCAGCCTGGACTAAAGAGAGACCCTACCTCGAAGAATAAACAAATAAATAAATGGAAGTCCTAACCCCAGTACCTCAGACGAGGTCTTGTTTGGAAACAAGGCCTTCAGAGTTCATCGAATTAAAATGGGAACATGAGGGTGGGCCCTAATCCATACTACCAGTATCCTTTAAAAGAAAAGAATCTGAGGTTGGAGAGATGGCTTAGCAGTTAAGGCATTTGCCTGCAAGGCCAAAGGACCCAGGTTTGATTCCTCAGAACCCACGTAAGCCAGATGCACATGGTGGCGCAGGCATCTGGAATTCATTTGCAGTGGCTAGAGTAGGCATTCTCTCTCTCTCTCTCTCTCTCTCTCTCTCTCTCTCTCTCTCTCTCTCTCTACCTCTCTCTTTCTGTTTGTCTCTCACATAAATAAATAAATATAAAAATTTTTAAAGAGAGAGAATTTGGGTGGCTGCAGGGACAGGCATAAAGAAGACACGGTATGGAAACCCCGCACTGGGAGCCGGGGGAAGGTGGCAGGGATTCTCCCTCCCAGCCCACAGAGGAAAGAACCGCACCCGTACTTGAATTTCAGACTCCTGGCCTCCAAGAGTGTGAGAGAATCAAGTCTGGCTGTGTCAGGACCCAGTCTGTGGCATCTCACTGCAGTCACTGCAACACACCACTGACCATCGGAGCAGTCCACAAATGGGCCATTTGGAATTTAGGGGGCACTTTACCCTTGGTCCAGGGAAGAAGCCAGGTCACTCTAACCAGAGACAGCAGCTCCAGGAACCAGGATGGCACCTCCACAACCCAGGAGAGACCCCAGCAAGAAGCAAGACCCTTGTGTTCTTGGCAATGTGGTTAAGCTGGGCTTTTTATTTTTTTTTTCAAGGTAGGGTCTTACCCTAGCCCAGACTGACCTGGAATTCGCTATGTAGTCTCAGAATGGCCTCAACTCACTGTGATCCTCCTGCCTCAAGTGCGCCACCACACCCCAATTGAACAGGGCCATTTTAACATGAACAGAGCTGAAAAGAAAGGGAAGTTTACTAACACCCCCATTTCTTCAAAAGGACCAAAAAAAAAAAAAAAACAGTAGCATGAAGACATTGCCAGAGCCTCCCAGAAGTTCTTTCAACAGTGCCCAACTCGCCTCCAGAAGCCCCTTGTTAAAAGCGAGGACCTCAGCTCACACCGTCACCAGGAGGACGTAGTGACCGCTGCCAGCAAATGTGAGTCCTCCAGGAACAAACAAGGGGCAGTTGCCAAGCAGAAGGTGTAAGTGACCAGCCTGAGAGAAAACTGCCCTGCGCCCCTCACTGAGGGCGGCAACTCTGCGATCACGCCCCGAGCCCATGCCAAGCCAAGCCATCTTTAGAGCTCTCTAGCACAGGGGATCCCTCTTTCCACTCAGTCTGTTTCACTTTATAATTTCACTTATTTTTGAAACAAGAGTCTCACATATCCCAGACTGGCCTTGGACTTACTACGTAGTAGAAAATGGCCTTGAACTCCTGTTTCTCCTGCCTCCACCTCCCAAATGCTGGAATTACTAGTGTGGGCCACAGCGCCTGGTTGATTCAGTGCTGGGGATGGAACCCAGGGCTTCATGCATGCTAAGAAAGCTCTCTACCAACCGAGCTGTATTCTCAGTACCCGCCCCCCCCCCCACACACACACACACTCGCACACACTTGCACACATTCACTTCAGAAGAAAGGTGAGGTCATTCATTGTCAGGGATCCACTGAGAATCCTTGATCACTGCTTCTGAGTGCCAACCCTTCCAGAGAACCCTTGGCTGCAAACCCATCACAGTAGGATGTTGGAAACTGGCTAAATACATTTGTGAGCAATCCTGAACCTACCAGCCTCCACCCAGCCTGTCGCCCCTCATGAGATTCTGTTCCTGAAGAGCCCATCTCCTCTGATTCTGCGTGTAGCACTGGAGAAGCCCCCCTTCAGCCACCTGGCCCAAAGCCCTGGCCCCCCTCCTCTCCCGCTCACTCACCAGGGGCCACCTGGCTCTGGGATCCATCTCCTCCAAAGACGAAGGCCTCTGCTGTGGCTCCCAGACAGCCACCCCCTCGGCCCCAGCTCCTCCACAGCCTCCTGTTGCCGTCCTGACCCCACCAAGGTCTCCCCACAAACAGCTGGTTCTGTCAGGTGTGGGGGTGTACGCCCACTATCTCAGCACTCAGGAGGTGGAGAAGAGAGGATAAGGAGTTCAAGGTCATCCTCAGCTACACAGTGAGTTTAAGGCCAGCTTTAGCTACATGAGACCCTGTGACAAAAATAATAAAAATACAGCCGAGCACAGCAGTGCAGGTCTTTCATATCACCGCTCAGGAGGCAGAAGCGGGAGAATCACTGGCTGCAAGGATCCGGTGACACGGTGGAAGGGTCTTGACCCAACAGCCTCTAAGCTAAGGGCCCTGACCAGTGTCGTGTAGGCCCTGCCCCCATCCCGCAGCGCTGCTTGTCACTCCCCCCGTGCCTGGAGTCGAGCTACCCCAACCCTCTCCCGACCCCACTGAGCACCTCCTCAGCTCCAGGCTCGGTCCCCGGCTGAGCCATCGGTCTCTGCCAAGCGATGGTCAAGCTTCCATTACTCGTAGGTGGGCCGCGCCAGACAAAGAGTTGCCCGCTCCACGAAGACAGGATGCGCCCTGCTGGTGGCCGGATCACCAGGCCAGCGCAGAGGACCATGAAGATGTCTACGGAGCGGACAAAGAAGTCAGAAAATGACTCGGCCTCCCCGTTTGTAGTGACCCCCAGGGCCCCCCCTGGTGGTTGCCATGGCGTTTGAGCCAGCACATCCTGAGGCTTGCTGCTAAAGTCCCACGACCGCAGCCCCCGGGGACTGGAGTGTCATCAAGAAGCCCTGCCGGATTGTTGGGAGCCATTTATTTTGTAAACTCAAATTAACAGGAAGCAATTTCATTAGTGGATGGCACTGCTTGCTGAGTTAGCTCCAGGTGGGGGCTCCTTTCTAAAGTGTCCTTTACAGCTGTGTGAAGCGCACTGAAGAGCTGAATCTGAGTTCTTGGAAACTGCTCTGCCTGAGTGGCTGGTCTGGGAACAGCTCCAGGAATGTGAGGACACCTCTGGTCTGTAGTGACCCTCCAGTTTGAAGACGGGGTGTCTGAACGCTGTGGGCTCGGTTCGACAAGGGAACTCTCAGGAACGGGTGGTGTAGTTTGGCTGGTAGAGGGCTTGCCTCGCATGGGGTTTGATCCCCGGAACCACATAAACCAGGTCTGGTGGCAGATGTCTGTAATGCCAGCACTTTGGAGGTGGAGGCAGGAGGATCAGGAGTTCAAGGTCATCCTCAACTATGCAATGAGTTTAAAGCCAATCTGGAATGAGCCCCTGAGTCCTCTGAGGAAATGCTTCTCCACCGTGGCCAAGATTCCAGCCTGGCCAGGAGAAAGACACACAAAAAGAAAGAAACCGCGGGCTTGGGGAAATGATGCACCCTGGGCCGACCCAAGACAGTCACCCAGAGAAGGAGTTCCACATGCTAGTGACCCCAAGTGTGGTGGTTTGATTAGGTGTCCCCCATAAACTCAGGTGTTCTGAATGCTAAGTCTCCAGCTGATGGAGACTTGTGAATTAACACCTCCTGGAGGCAGTGTATTGTTGGGGGCGGGCTTATGGGTGTTATAGCCAGTGTCCCCATACCAGTGTTGGGCACACTCTCCAGTGGCTATGGTCCATCTTATGTTGACCAGAGGGTGATGTCCACCCTCTGCTCATGCCATCATTTTCCCTGCCACCGTGAAGCTTTCCCTCAAGCCTGTAAGCCAAAATAAACCCCTTTTTCCCACAAGCTGCTCTTGGTTGGGTGATTTCTACCAGCAATGCAAACCTGACTGCAACAGCAACTGTAGTGGTTTGATTCAGGTGTTCCCTATAAACTCAGGTGTGCTGAATGCTAGGTTCCCCAGCTGATGGAAATTTGGAATTAATGCCTCCTGGAGGCGGTGTATTGTTGGGGGTGGGCTTATGGGCTTTATAGCCAGTGTTTGGCACACTCTCCAGTTGCTATTGTCTACCTTATGTGGGCCATGGGGTGATATCCACCCTCTGCTCATGCCATCGTTTTCCCTGCCATCATGGAGCTTCCCCTAGAGCCTGTAAGCCAAAATAAACCTCTTTTTTTCCCACAAGGTACTCTTGGTTGAGTGATTTCTACCAGCAATGCAAACCTGACTGCAACACCAGGTTAGGGCAAATTCCCATAATCCCAAGCCCCTCAGCCCATGCCAGCTGAATATGGTATCAGAGGCACGGGATCCAACAGGTAAAACCAACTTGAGCAAAATTCCAAACTTGCACTGTCTTTCCAAGCAAGCTCGCGTTTTCCTTTCTTTCTATTCCCCGCAGACGTGACCGGGCTCCCTCCCCGCCTCCTGCCAGCTTGCAGCCCCTCACCCAAAGGTCAGAAGCATTGACAGCCCTGGGAAGTTGTTGCATATCCAAACTCTAGGCCCCTCTTTACATGTGCTGGAAGTACGAAGGGAGCCCAGAAATCCAGCTCCTATGGAACTTCAGGAAGTTAAGATAGGTCTTGTTTTTGTTTTTTCTAGTTCAGTTTTTATTGACAGTTTCCATAAATATAGACAATATTCCATGATCATTATCCCCTCCTACTACCTTCCATTTTCCTGCTCCTAAATCCCTACTCCACTGAACTCTTTCCAACTACTTACTCTCTTCTATGGTTTTTGTTTATTTTTATTTATTTATTTGAGAGCAACAGACAGAGAGAGAGAGAGAGGCAGATAAAGAGAGAGACAAAATGGACGCGCCAGGGCCTCCAGCCACTGCAAACGAACTCCAGACGCGTGCGCCCCCTTGTGCATCTGGCTAATGTGGGTCCTGGGGAACCGAGCCTCAAACCCAGGTCCTTAGGCTTCACAGGCAAGCACTTAACCGCTAAGCCATCTCTCCAGTCCTCTCTTCTATTTTGATGTCATCATTTTTTTTCCTTCCTACTATGCAGGTCTCACGTAGGTAGACAGGTCTCATGTGGGTAGTGTCAGCCACTGTGAGGTCATGAATAGTGAGGTCACTTTGTGTCTGGACGACAGCACTGTAAGCATTCCTCCCTTCCTTTGGCTCTTACATTCTTCCTGTCATCTCTTCCACAATGGCCCCAGAGGTTTAGAGAGTGTGATAGAGATGTCTCACTTAGTGCTGAACACTCCAGTGTCACTTCTCAGCACTCTGGTGAGGGTTTTTTTTTTAATATATATTTTATTTATTTGAGAGAAATAGGCAGAGAAAGAGAATGAGCACACCAGGGCCTCCAACCACTGCAAATGAACTCCAGACACGTGCGCCCCCTTGTGCATCTGGCTTACACGGGTCCTGGAGAGTCGAACAGGGATCCTTTGGCTATGCAGGCAAACGCCTTAACCGCTAAGCCATCTCTCCAGCTGCAACTCTGGTGAGTTTTGAGTCACTCCAGTGATCACCACCATCATAGTCTTTAAGCCAAAAATATTCTTGCCCAGGTTCCTCCAGGCCTCCTTCTCCTCTAGAGCTCTGTCTCTCCCACCCAGTCTCCCAACTTGGCATGACAGTAACCTAGATAAGAAGCTGGTCCCCACTGAGCTTGAAGACTGTGGTCAATACCAGGCAGCCTTTCAAGGGGCAGGAGGTGGAGACATCTGGGAACCATCCTTCCTGTCTCTGTCCTGCCCCTCGGACCTGGGCTCTGCACCCAGAGCTGGGTGGGGAAATGGCCCAGCACCTTTGTACCTCCAGGTTAAGTTCAGCTTTTTATTTTTTTTTTTTAACTCCAGCTCTTAAACATGAAAAACATTTCCTCCAGAGGCTGAATTGATCTTGTCTTCCATGAGCAGGTCGCAGACAATGTGGCTGTGTAGGGCACCTTGGACACACATGCACGGTGAGGAATGACTGCCGCGGAGTTTTCTTCCAAAATGCATAAGAGGCTGTAACCCAAAGTCTTGTGAAGTTCTTTCTCTCACAGGCCCTTGGAGCACCAACCCATCAAAACCTGCATGCTCAGCCAGGTGTGGTGGTGCACACCTTAATCCAGCACTCAGGAGGCAGAGTGTTGCAGTCCAGTTCGTTGCTGGTAGAAATCACCCAACCAAGAGTAGCTAGTGGGGAAAAGAGGTTTATTTTGGCTTACAGGCTCGAGGGGAAGTTCCACGATGGCAGGGGAAAACAATGGCATGAGCAGATGAGCAGATGGTGGACATCAGCCCCCTGGCCAACATAAGGTGGACAATAGCAACAGGAGAGTGTGCCAAACACTGGCATGGGGAAACTGGCTATAACACGCATAAGCCTGCCCACAACAACACACACAGGAGGCATTAATTCCCAAATCTCCATCAGCTGGAGACCTAGCATTCAGAACACCTGAGTTTATGGGGAACACCTGAATCAAACCACCACCTAGAAGTAGGAGGATTGCCGTGAGTTCAAGGCCACCCTGAGACTACATGGCGAATTCCAAGTCAGCCTGAGCTAGTACCTCAGGAAAACAGAAACAAAAACCTGCATGCTCCAGTAACGAATTCCGGTTTGCTATCACCTCACTACCATTTCGTCCATGCCATCAGCCCTTCCTTCTAGACCACGTCGGTGTCTCCTGGAGCCTCTGCCCGTCAATGGGCAAACACAACCTGGCCCGCAGCGGGGCTAACTGGCCAGGGCAGCAGTGACCTTCACGACAGCGGGGCGCACCCTGCAGCCCTGGCCCTGCGGGGGAGAGGTTAGGCTGCGGGCGCCGCTCTGGCAGAGCCACCAAGTGGAAGCCCGGGCGGAGGCGCTGCCCCCCATGCCCACGGTGGAGAGGAAGACACCCGGCGTCGGCCCCCGGCCTCTACACGCGCTGGCACCCACATGCGCGTGCACAGGCACACCACGCTCACACGCACGAAGAAATGCTCGCTCCGGCCCCACTCGGGCCTCTTGGATGGGACTCCCGGGAACTTCACCAGGAGCTCAGCTGAGCGACGCCCCCAGGGCCCAGCCAAGCTGACGAGCATGCAGGCTTTGTGTCTCATTCACACTCAGACTACATTTTGGGTACTCAGCTCTGCAGATATATTGGCCACTTTTCTGGCTGCTGTGACACAAAATGCCTGATAAGAGCAACTTTAAAGGTCATTTTTCAAATATTTTATTCATTTTTATTTATTTGAGAGTGGCAGAGAGAGAGATGATGGGCGTGCCAGGGCCTCCAGCCCCTGTAAACGAACTCCAGATGTGTGCGCCCCCTTGTGCATCTGGCTAACGTGGGTCCTGGGGAATCGAGCCTTGAACTGGGGTCCTTAGGCTTCACAGGCAAGCGCTTAACCGCTAAGCCATCTCTCTAGCAACTTTAAGAGGGTCCATTTTGGCTCACGTCATGGTGGGGAAGGCTCTCACCTAGGTGGCAGGATCATAAGGCGGCAGGTCTCATGTCATCAGGGAAGCAGACACGGACAGATGCTAGTGGTCAGCTGACATTCTCCTTTTTTTATTTTTATTTATTTATTTGACAGACAGAAAGAGAATGGGCATGCCAGGGCCTCCAGCTGCTGCAAACAAACTCCAGTCGTATGCACCACCTTGTGCAGCTGCCTTACGTGGGTCCTGGGGAATCGAACCCGGGTCCTTTGGCTTTGCAGGCAAGCACTTCAACCACTAAGACATCCCTCCAGCACCCCCTTTTTTTTCATTTTTTCTAAGTAGGGTTTCACTCTAGCCCCCGCTGACCTGGAATTCACTATGGAGTCAGGGTAGCCTTGAACTCACAGCCATCCTCCTACCTCTGCCTCCCAAGTGCTGGGATTAAGGGCGTGCGCCACCATACGGGGCTTTACAGTCTCCTTTTTATTCAGCCCAGGACCCCAGCCCATGGGGCAATGCCATCCACATTCAGGGCAAGGCATTCCTCCTCAGTTAAACACTCTGGGGACAACCTCACAGACACACCCAAACCAGTGTCTTCTGAGTGACTATAAATCCTGTCAAGTTGGCAATAAAGACTAACAACCATCTCAACAAGGTTAGTCAAACAGGCATGAAGCTTGGTTCAGACACATATTTTAACTACCCTGAAGCAGAGTTAACCACTCTTCTTCCTGGGTGACTCTGGGTGGGGCTCCTTTGAATGGCTGATTCTGACCCACACCAACCGCCATGACAAAGGAAGGGCGACGGCGCCCCCGTGTGGTGACATCAGCATTGCAGCTCACAGAAGACCAGATCAGAGCTGGCTGACCCCAGGACAATACTTTCTTCTGGAAGGAGTACCACTCCAAACACAGGAGACCCGTCATCCACTGCTTCACTTTCCACAGTTTTCCCCCAACCAGCCATAGCCTTAAGGTATTATGTAGAAATTTCCAGAAATAATTTGTATTTTTTAAATATTTTATGTATTTACTAGAGAGACAGAATGCCAGGGCCACCAGCTCCCTGCAAATGAACCCCAGAGGCATGCACCATGTGCAGCTGGCTTACATGGGTTCGGGTGAATCAAACCTGGATCCTTAGGCTTCACAGGAAAACACCTTAACTGCTAGGCCATCCCTCCAGCCTCACAAATTTTAAATCACACACCATTTGAAATAATGTGATGAAATCTCTTGCTGTCCTGCCCAGGATGTCACACATCCATTTGTCTGGTCACATGTGCTGGGCTTGCCCATGGCACAGCTTTTGAGATGGACTAGTTCAGTATCATTGATCTCTTAGTGCACCTAATGCATTGCTTCACTGGGACAGGTACATATATATGGAAATGCAGTATTACCAGGCTTGGCACTAGTCATGGGTTTCAAAGAACAGAGTCTTGTATATCTCTACAGAGGAGGAGACACTAAGATAGCCATAATCTGGGTGAACTTTCGGTAGGCACACAGCTCTCCAGGCTAGTGACATTCAAACCAGCTGGCATGAGCATTCCTGGCATTGTGATGTTCACCGGCCTTGGCCCTTCCCCCATCCAAAAGGTGGTGTTAGAGGGATGCTGTCCCTGCTGAAAACATTACATTTCTGGGCTGGGGATCAGTGGATAAAGTGACTGCCCTGCAGGCATGAATACCAGAGTGCAGAACCTCAGGCCACATGTCAGACATTGGAGGTTGTGGTGGGCTTCTGTAGTACCAGCTGCAAGATGGGAGGCAGAGGGCTGGAGAGATGGCTTGGTGATTAAAGGTACTTGCTTACAAAGCCTGATAGCCTGGGTTCGATTCTCCCAGCGCCCACATAAAGCCAGATGCACAAAGTGAAGAATGCATCTGGTGTTCATTTCCAGTGGCAAGAGGTGCTGGTGCACTCATCCTTTCTCTCTCCAAATAAATAAAAGCTTTTTTAAAAAGTTGAGCCAGGCATGGTGACACACGCCTTTAATCCCAACGCTCGGGAGGCAGAAATAGGAGGATCGCCATGAGTTCAAGGCCACCCTGAGACTACATAATGAATTCCAGGTCAGCCTGGACTAGTGTGAAACCCTTCCACAAAAAAAAAAAAAAAAAAAAAAAAAAAAAGAAATAGTAAGAAAAAAAAAGTTGGGACAGGGTGTCTTGGAAACTCTTGGCCAGCTAATCTGGAGCAGGCATCATGGAGAGCAAGAGCAAGAGATGGGGCCCTGCCTCAAAGGAGACTGAGTTGAGGGCCAACCCTGGAAAGGGGGTCCTCAGACCCCCACAGGTGCACTTGGCATGTATGTGCCCACACACACATACACATACATCCACGCCGGAAAAACAGCTGCGTTTGTGCATTCAAGTACTCCGAGTGCCTTCTCAGTTCCGTGGTTCCTGCAGGCCGCAGGAGTGGGAACTGGCCAGGGCCCAGCCTCAGCTGTGAGGGGCAGGACAGGAGTGGGCAGAGCCGCAAGACCCTTCATCAGCCAGGGCTGCCCCGACTGCTGCACGGGCCTCTCCAGGGTCCCAGTACCCTCCTGTGATGGGTAATGTTGTCAGCCTGATGGGATCTGGAGTCACCTAGGAGACAAACCTGTATGTGTACATGTGTGTCCACGAAAGGGTGTTTTCAGAGGCTTAATGGAGGCAGGAAGCTGGCAGCATTTCTCTTTGTGGGGCACCGGGCTGGGCAAAGAGAAGCTGAGCAACAGCACCCCTCTCTCTCTGCACCCCAACTGTGCCCCAGTGTGACCAGCCACCTGTGGTCTCCACCACCAGGCCTTCCCTGCATGATGGGTTGTACCCTCAGGCTGAGAACCAACCCTTGCTTATGCTGCTTGTCAACAAGATCACGAACTCCCTGCTGGCATGGCTAAAAATTGCTCTCTCGATGAGCACATCCAGCTAATCCCCCACCCCCGAGAACCTGGGCTTGCAGCCTGGAAGCTGTCGCTGAGGTGAGGTGGCATTCCGAGTGATTCCGGCTTTCTCGTTGCTAAGGTATTGACCAAATCTACAGGGCAGACTTCTTTCTTAACTTTTACGTGGTATGCATGCATGTGGCGGATCAATGTGTACAGACGTGCACAGTGTGTCCCCGCAGAGGCTAGAGGGCGGAGTCTCCCTCCACTCTTCCACTGTTTCCTTGAGGCAGTCTCTCATTAAGCCTGGAACTTGGCATTTTTTGGCTAGACAGGAAGCCCCGGCAATCTTGCTGTCCCTGCCTCAATCCCCTCACCCCCAGCAATCCCTGCCCCAACCCCTTCAGCCTAGAGGTTACAGACATGCACAGCCACACATCTTTTTACCTGGGTGCTAGGGCTTGAACTCAGGTCTTCATGCTTATTCAACAAGAGCTTTTACCCACTGAACCACAACCCCAGCCACTAGACTAGTATATTTTATTTTTAATTTTTTTAATTTTATTTATTTATTTGAGAGCGACAGAGAGAGAGAGAGAGACAGAGAATGGGCACACTAGGGCCTCCAGCCACTGCAAACGAACTCCAGACACGTGCTCCCTGTTGTGCATCTGACTAACATGGGTCCTGGGGCATCAAGCCTCGAACTGGGGTTCTTAAGCTTCACAGGCAAGCGCTTAACCACTAAACCATCTCTCCAGCCCAGGTATGTTTTATTTTTAGGGGGTGGAGAGAAATGGCACGCCAGGGCGACAGCCACCACAATCTAACTCCAGACGCTTGTGCCATCTAGTGGCCATGTGTGACCCTGCGCTTGCCTCACCTTTGTGCATCTGGCTAATGTGGGGTCTGGAGAGACCCTGGATCCTTAGGCTTCAAGCCAAGTGCCTTAAGTACTAAGCCGTCTCTCCAGCCCTAGACTGGTAGATATTTTAAAGTTTTTAAGTGCACATAGAATATGGTGAGGGAAGGGAAAGCAAGATCTGAAGTATGTGGAAGCAAAGGCTAACTCATGATAAGAAGCAGTTTTGGGGCTGGAGAGATGGCTTAGCAGTTAAGCACTTGCCTGTGAAGCCTAAGGACCCCGGTTCGAGGCTCGGCTCCCCAGGTCCCACGTTAGCCAGATGCACAAGGGGGCACATGCGTCTGGAGCTCGTTTGCAGAGGCTGGAGGCCCTGACGCGCCCATTCTCTCTCTCTCCCTCTATCTGTCTTTCTCTCTGTGTCTGTCGCTCTCAAATAAAAAATGAACAAAAAATATTTTAAAAAAAAAAAAGAAGCAGTTTTGGCATCCTCTCTCCCTCCATGGATCCAGGAATCCAAATCTCACTGGCCACCTGGCCCTGAAGGATGTGCGCCGGGCACAGGCAGTGAAGAGAGCCAACACAAACTCAGCGTTCTGTGTGCTGTGCTCGAACCGTGCAAATTCCAGGGCGGGTGGAAGTAAAACTTCCTGTCCCCCGTCCTGCCAGCATGTGCCAAAACTGGATGACAGGTTGAGGCCTGGCACATGCCCGTGGATACTGGGGAAATCTGGGCAGCATTCTGCTGGCGCCTCTCCTTCCCGGTGCCCCAGCAATACGCCCCCTTCTTCCTGCCTCAAGGGCTGCCGTGAAGAGGTCGCGTCCTTGGCTCCTACACTCACTTCCGCTCACGAGGACCGCAGCATTCCAGGTTACAGGGTCAAGTGCAGGGCTCTCCCCAACAATGACCACCCTGGACTGCACTGGCAGACCTCTGTCGTCTCCAGGGTACTGGGAGAAGCCAACCTCTTCCACGCTCTGGACCATGGGCAGAGGACACTGCCAACCACCCTGCCCCTCCCCCACCACCAACTGTCCCACGTCCACCAGCGCACTCACACTTTAGGTGGGCTCCCACCCTTGCCACTGCCATCCCCGCGGGCAGGCTTCTCTTATTCTGGGTCCAAAGCCTTAGAGCCATTCTTTTAATTCATTTGAGTTAGGGTCTCAGGTATCGGGGCTGGCCTCAAGCTCACCATGTAGCCAAGAGTGGCCTTGAATTTCTGTTACTCCTGTCTCCACCTCCCAAGGGCTAGGATTACAGGCACGTGCCAGCTGCCATCCCCAGAGAATGTGGTGCTGGAGATTGAACCCAGGGCCTCATGCACACCCGACAAGCACTCCCATTCTCTCTCTCTGCCTCTTTCAGCCGCTCTCAAATAAATAAATAAAAATAAACCAAAAAAATTAATAATAAAATAGTGTTGGAGAGACGTCTTAGCAGTTATGGCCAGAGTGTATGTACCGGAAGTGCCAAGGGAGAGTCATCACCAGACCTCTTCATACCTTACAAAGGCTTGACTCGGGAAACTCACAGGGACTCCTGTGCCAGGGGCAGCTTTTCAGGTGTTCAACGGGCTTTTCAGTCATCCACATTCCTAGGAGTAACCCCAGTAAAGCTCACTGGTTCAACATTCCACTTGAGTGGATCTGTCACTGGTGCCCAACCAAACCGGGGGTGGGGGGGATAACTTTTAACAAGCAGCCTCCTTTCCAGACTGGAGGGACTCTATCTAGTCTCGCTGTGTAAGAGCCGCACTTCCAGTCCTTTCCACCACTCCATCTCAAAGATGATGACACTCGGCTTGACAAGCCTTTGCTTCAACTCTTCCTCCCGCTCAGCGAAACCGCCACACCACCCTCTGCTGCGGGAGCACGGTGTCCACCACACAATGGGGGCGCTCTGGCCAGGATCCCAGTGCCCCTCAGAGGCAGCTGTGCTCGGCCCCACTGCTCCCTGGGCCCTGCCTACCACATTCTCTGAGGCCATTCTTGCCAGACAGACACCAGAGAAAACCCAAACATCACACTGCACACGCCTGCGGCTGGACCAGGACTTTGGGTCTAACTGCCCCCCCCCTCCAACACGTGGCAGCAGTTTGAGAGGGAAACCTCCGGAACGCAAGGCCACTGACCACCCCCAACCTAGAGCCCTGGTCTTGTGTAGTCGTGTCTTTTCCACACCCATCAGCACCCCACCCATGCCTCCACGCACACTGTGCACTCCGCCCACACATCCAATAGCAACCGCTGCTCCTGGCACCCTAGGGACCACACCCTACTCCCAAGGTGCCACCACCTTTCTTCTGCTGGTTGCCCTCAAAGGTATGCCTGCTGACAGGCGCAAGGCAGATCCTAATGGGAAACTTGGCAAGGACTAGAAGGGTGGCAGCAGAAAAGAACTTTTCACCCAGAGGGCAAACAAAGCCTAGACAGTTATTCTCCAGGCTGAGGGGCTCCAAGAAGAGCTAAGTTCATAGCCGGGAATGCTGGCCCGCACTTGTAGTCCAAGCATTTGAGAGGCTCAACACTGCCAAGAGTTTGAGATCTGCCAGAGCTACCGATTTCCAGGGCACCCTGGGCTAAAGTAGACTAGCTACAAAAAGTACAAAGAAGTCAGCTAACCTGACTCTGTTCTCTTACACATACATACATACATACATACACACACACACAACACACATACAGCATAAGAAAATTAAGAAAATTATTCCTTTGAGTGTAAGACAGGTTTCTTTATTAATTTTTCCTATACTTGTCTCCCATTTTCTGAATGTTTTCTTAGTGTAAGAACGTGAGCTGGAGTTTTAACAAACCATTTGGATAATGCAACTTGGATAAACGATTGTTTGCACATAAGTCATCCATTACCACGTTCTGGCCTGTTCCTCGCGAGTCCATGTGGTCTTGCAGCCTGTCTAGACAAACAGCAAGCAGATCACATCATCTGATTTCTACTTTGAACTGTGAACTGCGACATCACCCCCATCCCAATGCCCAACCCCCCAACACACACGCACGCGCACACTCACACACACACACACACACACACACACACACACACACAAATAAGAAATGGCCATTAAGGACAGTCAGTTGCATAAATTGGCTTAATCCTGCAGCCTGCATTTCGATTAGTTATTGGCCTCACGGCAAGGCCAGCTGGAATTCCTGAAGCACACGTAACAGGGAGAACACAAAACAACTGAGTCTCAAGGTCTCTTACAGGTCTACATTCTTTTAAGAAACTCGGTTAAACGTAAGACGGAGTGCACCTTCTCTGCGCTGAGCCTGGGCCGAGGGAGGCATCGGTCGTGCTTGCCCAACACCTCCTCTCCAAGCAACTGTCTCCACAGCAGTTAGGAGCTGGGGCCTTTCTGTGTAGCACAGAAACTGAGAATGTCTATGCAAGGTGTAAGCTTAGTTCCAACAGGCCAAACCTAACTGAGGGGCACTCTGTCACACAGAACAGCAG
Organism: Jaculus jaculus; assembly: GCF_020740685.1. Lineage (NCBI taxonomy): Eukaryota > Metazoa > Chordata > Mammalia > Rodentia > Dipodidae > Jaculus > Jaculus jaculus. The sequence continues at coordinate 4,098,381 of NC_059107.1, read as the reverse complement.
TTATTACAAAGATCCAAACGTGGCCAACAAAGTCCATAACAGGTTCTAAGGCAAGTAAGCAGCTCTGGCCTCTAATACAATATTCCCTTTCAAGTTTCCAAAACGGCTCCCTCCTGTCAACGCGCCTGAGGGGCAGGCTGAGTGGTCTGTGCAGACAGGGCGGAGCTCAAGCGGCAGGACTGCCTTGGCACCTTGTGCCCTCGAGCTTTGTGCGATCTGCCAGCTGTTTTAGCACAACCCAATTGGCAGATCCAGGGTGGACAGTAACCTTACACACAAGTGTGGTAAATGAGCCAGGATCTTAACTCTTCTCAGGGAGTTTAAATGAACCCCCAAACTTACATACAGCACCTCCTACCTGAACAGGCCAGGGCACAGGCAAGCAAGGCGCCCTCCTCAGACTACCATGCCTCATGCCTGTATCAAACAGCACATCTATCCAACTCTACCCTCTGAGCAGAGATCACTCAGACTTTGATAGCTGGGCATTGGTGAGCATGCTTTCAGGAGCACCTGCAAGTGCTTAAACCTTCAGCTTATAACTTACTCTAGAGGAGGTCTGTGTTCTGAAAAGGGGCACGTGGTACTCACTTTCACTGTGGGAGGCGGGACAGCACAGAAGGCGGAGTGGAGGGAGGAGCCTCAAAGTGGGGCCAGGCTGCTCTCTCCTACATTGTCCGCTCTGGCCCTCAGAAACAGAGGGCGCCCTCTCCCCAGCCCACACCAGGCAGAATGTTGAGGGGATCTCCATAGGCTTTTCCAGCTCCTGTCATGTATGTCAGAATGAAAAGCCTGCTTGATAGCTACTCATAGCTTTGCTATGGATCAACTTTCCAAAACAAACTACTCTTGTAGAAGCATGAATAAACATAAAAAGAGGGAAATATAAGCTCAGAAAAGACTACCCGGGCTTCTAAATAGTACCATTCTGAAGAGAGACAATGCACTTCAATTCTGCATCTATTTAGAAGTCAAAATGCTCCATATATTACCTAGACCCTCCCACCCCAAGTCCCCTAAAAACTGACTACGAAATCTCCAGTATGCACTTGCTCTAGCTGGTATTTAGAACAAAGTTGACAACTTAAAGCTTTATAATAGTCTAGTTTTAATATAAACAAGTGTTGGAATCAATCAATGTCCATCTCAGGAAGCTTCTTGGCCGTGTCCGAAGGCATGGCCGGATCTGCGCCCTGCTCAGCAGCCTGAGGGCCTGGGCTGTCTCCTTGCCCGTCCACTGGTCCGTTCTGCTCAGCTTGCTTTTGTTCATCTTTCGGAGGTTCCGCTTTGGGTTTGGGCTTTGAAATTATAGGACTACAAAGACTCGTCAGCTCCTAGGATGGTGAGAAAGAAAACCGCTTTCTTACAAATTAACACACTGCACATACATGCTAATAAGCACAAGGGCATCGCCCACAGAAGCTAAGACACACAAGATGTTCCCCAAACGCCTATGGGGAGCTCGAACACGGGGGGGGGGGGGGGGGGGCATGGAGTACCTTGATTTTCGCTTCTATCTCCTTCGTCGTGACAACGGGATCCAGCGTGAGGCTCCGCTTGTTCTGCAGGTTCAGCTTGCTGTCCATCCAGCCCATCGCCTCGTTCGCACTCTTCTCGACCTTCGTCACGTCAGCAGCATCCAAGTGGTCATACTGGTCCTCCTGCAAGAGGCAGGTGGTCAGGCACAAGTCAGACGGCACGCTCCTACACAATACCGCCTTTCCAAACGGACAATCCCAGCACTCAGGAGGCAGAGGTATATATTCTAGACAAAGTCATGAAAGTAAGGAACACATTGTCAACAATGACAGATATGGCTGCTAATGTATAAGCAAGCTAGTTTGGAACAAAAACAATGAATAACTTTTAAAAGAAAGCCTTTCACAAGTAAAATTTTAAAATATCAAAGTACCATTCATACTATATTATATTTAAGAGCTAGGTAAAGGCTAATGGTATAACTCAGTAGTAGAGTGCCTGGCCATGGGTTTGATCCAAATACTAGAAAGGGAAGGGTTGAGGCGACAGCCTGGAACCCAGCAGAACGGTTGAGCAGAGTCACACAAACAAGCTGCATCTCAGCTATCCCAACTACGAACCCCGAGTTCCTAAGCAGAACTTAAAGAAGGTAAGACGCAGGCAGGGCTGCTGGCGCCGCCCCGGGGCAGGGATTCCAGCCCGCACCGCCAGCCATGTTGCCAGGAACCATTTTCTCCCCCAGCCCTGGATTCTTCCCCATGAGCGGGTTTAGCTGCGCTGAAGGGCCGAGTGGAAAAACTTGAAACCTTGTGTGGCTGTGAGGAAGGTTTCTTGGGCGGAGGGTTACTGCACTAACTCCTAAAGGGTTCTGCTTGAAATTCACTTTCAGGTTTTTTGTTTTTTGTTTTTTGTTTTTCTTTAGCTGATTGTGTATAACTACAGAAGCTTATACGTGTTGGGTCAGAATTCCTAGGGTAGTGCAGGAAAAATGATTTTTTTTTTTTTGATCCCGTTACTCTGAAAATATGGCTCTAATTGCCGGGCGTGGTGGAGCACGCCTTTAATCCCAGCGCTCGGGAGGCCGAGAAAACTTTAGAAACTGTTCCTCTGGGAGGAAAAAGAGAGAAACAGGAACAGTTCCGTAAACTCTTCATTGGTGGCTTAAACTTTGAAACCACTGAAGAAAGTTGGAGAAACTACTACAAGCAATGGGGAAAGCTCACAGACTGTGGTAATGAGGGATCCTGCAAGCAAAAGGTCAAGAGGATTTGGTTTTGTAAATTCTCATCCATGGCTGAGGCAGATGCTGCCGTGGCTGCGAGGCCTCATTCGATTGATGGGAGAGTAGTTGAGCCAGAACGCGCGGTAGCCAGAGAGGAGTCTGGAGAAGCTGGAGCCCAGGTGACTGTGAAGAAGCTATTTGTTGGCGGAATTAAAGAAGACACCGAGGAGCATCACCTTAGAGATTACTTTGAAGAATATGGGAAAACTGATACTGTTGAAATAATTACTGACAGGCAATCTGGAAAGAAAAGAGGCTTTGGCTTTGTTACCTTTGATGACCATGATCCTGTGGATAAAATTGTATTGCAAAAATATCACACCATTAATGGTCATAATGCAGAAGAAAGAAAAGCACTGTCAAGACAAGAAATGCAGGAAGTCGAGCTCCAGGAGTGGAAGAGGAGGGAACTTTGGTTTTGGAGGTTCCCGTGGTGGTGGTGGAAATTTTGGACCAGGACCAGGAAGTAACTTTAGGGGAGGATCTGATGGAGATGGAAGTGGACATGGATTTGGGGACAGCTACAATGGATATGGAGGCGGACTTGGTGGTGGAGATTTTGGAGGTAGCCCTGGTTATGGAGATGGTGGTGGAGGACCTGGACATGGCAACCAGGGTGG